>NW_026596095.1:28482892-28509682 GCF_907164565.1 Psammomys obesus
GGAAGAAAGAAAGAAAGAAAGAAAGAAAGAAAGAAAGAAGGAAAGAAGGAAAGAAGGAAGGAAGGAAGGAAGGAAGGAAGGAAGGAAGGAAGGAAGGAAGGAAGGAAGGAAGGAAGGAAGGAAGAAAGAAGGAAAGAATGAAGGAAAGAAGGAAAGAAGGAAGGAAGGAAGGAAGGAAGGAAGGAAGGAAGGAAGGAAGGAAGGAAGGAAGGAAGGAAGAAGGAAAGAATGAAGGAAAGAAGGAAAGAAGGAAAGAAAGAAAGAAAAACTTTCCTCTTGATTGAGTAGATGAACCTCAAGATCCTCAAAAGCATGGGTTTCAGATGAATGAATGATCCTTACCAAAATGCACTTACCAAAATACTCCACTGTCAGTGCGTACGCATCGGGTTCCCAGGAAAAGCCCTAAAGTGCCAATCCACGACTGTGTTCCACTGCACCACGCTGGCTCTGCAGAGAGGCACACGCTGCCATTGCATACCCTGCTCTCCTTATGTAAAACATGAGTCATCCGCAGAATGCGCATCTGTTTTCTAGAGAAACATTTTCAAATTAAGAACCTTGTCGATTTTAATTAGGATAATGACACAAGCCACACTGGTACAGTTATTTTCTCTCATCTAATAACCTCCTCACTAAAGATCCTAAAATGCATTTTAAACACATAAAACAGAATCATATCCAGTTATTAAGGGCAGCTGTGTTTTTTCATCTGCCTACAAGTTTCAACCCAGATAAACAATTTGTTTTAACCATCATATCTAATGTCCCAAAGTCTAATTACTGTAGGACAATTTAATAGGTTGTTAACTGTATAATCTCACTGAATCTGGTTCATTATAAACCATAATGTATCATTAAACAAATTATTGCCATAAATATTATATTGGA
The DNA here is from genome assembly GCF_907164565.1 of Psammomys obesus. Taxonomy (NCBI): domain Eukaryota; kingdom Metazoa; phylum Chordata; class Mammalia; order Rodentia; family Muridae; genus Psammomys; species Psammomys obesus. Next base: position 28,483,784 of record NW_026596095.1, read on the forward strand.
ATAATAAAAATAACTTGAGAAGATATATATTCTGTAAACTATTACTTGTGTCTTGTACTCTGAATCTTCTAATATTAGCAGTAATACTTTTATGAAGTGTTTAAAAACAACATGCATAAATACAGAAAGTAAACAAACATCAGAAAAACATACAATCAAATATCTTAAAATTAAAATGTATTGTACAATCAATATCCTTTGAGAGTCCACTCCATGTAATATATTAAACTAAAAATAACTATAAGTTAGAATCAAAGTATTTTACTGTGTAAGTTAATAAAAATAACATGTAAAATAGATATTCTTTATATTATACATGCATGTTTTCATATGTGCATGTATTTTTTATTTTCTTTTCTGTTTATTTTTGAGATTGTGTTCAATTACATTTCTCTCTTCCCTTTTCTCCCTCTGAACTATCTGATATAACTCTCCTTGCTCTCATTAAAATTCATGGCTTCTCTTTTCATCAATTGTTATTATTGCTTATTATATTTGTATATACATATACATTCACAAATATAATCTGTTGAGTCAATGCACTGTTGCTTGTTTGTGTGTTCTCAGAGTTGACCGTTGGGCACTAGGCAACAATTGGTATGCTTCTTCCTAGAGAAGACCTTCTCTTCCTCTTTCAGGTTTACTAGGCTTGTATTTTTAACTGGAGAAAGCTTAGACAATTATACTCATTCTTTTTTGTTTTTCAGTCTTCAACTTTTTATATACATTGAATATAATTATTTCAAATTCATAGTCACAGCAGGATTTTTGTATGTTACAAGTTCAAGTCCTCGAACAATTATGTGTTAATACAATAAATAATCTCAGGTTAAGAAATTTAAGAAAAATATATTTTGATAGTAACATAGGAACTGGCTCAGAGGTTTACTTTAAACCAGGATGTCTATTTCACTAATATTAATATCTAGATGGCCCTTTTTATGAGTTAAACAGATGCATTGAATCTATCCTCATGTTCTTCAACTTTCTTCTATGCTAAAATCTAAATGATCTTTGAACCCTACAAACCTTTCACAGAACTTTTTGTTGATGAATAATTTTTCATAAACCCAAGTACTTGCAAATTATACAGTTTTGAACAAATTATAATTATTGACATTTAAAAATAAAAACCTTACGTCACATACAGGTATATTTAGCAGCATTTAAATAGACGCTGGTTTCATATTTACATTATCCATGTCTTTAAAATATAGGGAAATCTCTTCAGCAGTTAGAAACTTAACATTATGAATTTTCTACTCAACTTTGTAAGTTCAATTCACTCATGAAACAATTCTATTTCAATTATTAAGTTTTCATTCGCTATCTATCCTAATCACACTTTTCTCTGATGTGATATGTCTATAGATAGAAATTTAATTTTTAAAAACCGTTTCTCTGATTACATGGCTTTTAAATATAATCTAAAAATGTCTTCACTGATATATAATTACAATGATTAGTTGTAAAAATTTGAGCAAAACAACATAAATATATTATGTTTTATAATAATTATTACACATAAAAGGAGCATTTTATTAGAAATAAATTTCTTGATGAGATGGATGTAGTGTAACCAAGAATGAATATTACTTATTGTAAGAATAAGATAGGGTTCACTATCAATTCTATTCCATTTCATTTATTGTCAAAGAATAGATCAATTAGATGCTCCTTCAATTTTGTTGAAAGCAAAGAATTAGACACCATCTGATTTGCAAATGGATTCGGTATTGTTATTAGACAATTTAGTTCCTCTGAACAGTCACCTACATTTTTTAATTGTCATCTTGTGCCTAGTGTGGGACTTCTACATAAAAACCTCATTCAGCCAAGCCTGCAACATAGCATGGAGGAATTGGTAGCCCTCCATCCCATGCAGCCATTGGTTGTCAAATGTAGCATGGCAAGTGGGGAAGAAACAAAGCTCCGTGTCTCTGGTGTGCCTTCTTAGAACCATCAACATTATTTTTTAGTACTTACAGGAACTAGCAGGCCTTTCTGTAGCTCAGAGTTCTAAAAACCAAACACTCCATTCTTAAGCTATCTGGAAAGATAGTCAGAGCTATCCCCAGCCTTCTATGGCCACATTAGTCCAATCCACATTTCAGACTCACTTGAGACAATCTTGGGTTGGAGTGGAGGCAGACTGGAGAGGAAACGGTTCTCTTATCACTTTCTAGTTTTCAAATTTGTTGGTTGTTCAGGTCTATTTCTGCAATTACTGAAGATTCAAAGTCGTTGATGTATTGAATTTGTTTCAGTCATATCCTGATCCAGTTGTTTTGTTTAGTTACATAGGCTCACGTTTCAATACCTTCTCCACAGTTAACCTTAGTGAAAAACAACCCTTTATCAGTCATATTTCATTGAGATGGTCTAGGTAATAACTGTCCGAAAAGAAAAGATAAAACTCTTATAGGGAGTTTGCTGACTGATTCAATGGTTGTGAACAGTGAACATTAATGTATATTAAAGCTTGCAAATTACCTGAGAATGTTTTCACGTGTTGATATGAGATTTCTTGTTGAAAATATGCATAGTTCCCATTTTCCTTTAGAGAAAGTACTCTAACTTTGCCATTTTTCAGCTTTATGTCATCTCTAACATTTACATTGATTCACCAGATAGTACAAGACTATATAGCATATGTTTTCTTCACTCCTAAGATTTTTTTTTTTGTCTTCACATGGACACTGATATTAGGCATCTAGATGTTTTATCATCTGGCTTGCTATTTCAAAATAAGTAAATACCCTACCTTCCGCATTATGGGAAAAAGTTACAGAAAAAAATGTGAAAAGAAATAGTTTTATCTAATTTTATCAAATGAAGCAGAAGGTTCTGCATCTATAATAATTATAAGATTAGAACATTTGCCTTTCATGAACTAAACCAATAATATGTATGTTTGAATAAGGCATTTTAGAAATTGAGTGTTACCTAGTGAGGCAGATACTCCAGTTGGATGATTTTTTTTAACACTGAAGGTTTTTTTTTTTAAGATTTATTTTTATGAGTGTTTGCCTGCATGTTTGTGTGTGCGCCATGGGCATAATTCACATCCATGAAGTCAGAAGAGGACACCAGATGAGCGAGAACAAGAATAACAAACAGTTGGGAGCTACCAAGTGGATGCGGGGAATCAAACCCAGGTTCTCTGGAAGAGCAGGCAGGCTCTTAACCAGTGACCCTTCTCTCAAACCCTTCAGTACGGATGGTTAATGGCTACATTGTAGTGCTGCCATGATATGAGCATAGAAATCACTGATATGTGTTCTAAGATATGTAGTCCATTGAGGCAGTTACTGTGGAAACACTCAGTTTCCCTTAGAGAATTTTGTTCTAAAACTATCTTTGCCATGAAAATATTGATATGATTTTCTAGTCATAATAATTAGAATAGTTATTGAGTCTCAAACTACATCCTCAAATCTTCTCTGGATTAGACATTTTATAATTATTTTTACAAAGTAAATATTTATTTAAACACAATAATTTTATAACGTGGAAACACAAAATTGTTTTTAATATTAATATTTTAAAACAGGTGTACGAAGTATGAATTAAACTTCCAATTTCCATGCAGACTTTTTTAAGTACCACTCATTTAGTCACTCAAAATGACTACTATTGTATGTCAAGTTTAATGAGAGGCAGTGAGAAGTCAGTAGAGAAAAGACTGAGGCACGCCATAAACATAATTACAATAAAAAGAAAAATAAAAAAAAATGTGATGGAAAGTCAGCATAAGGGTAGGACCCACCTGATTAAGGAAGACCTTTTTAATGACTCCGGCCCACGAACTCAGCACAGAGAATGCAAAGAACATGAGAAACTGAAGCACCTTAATAGAACAGTAATTCATTCAAATGACTTGAGCTACTCTTACAAACTCCCCTGCCTCACCCTGTTACAGAGGAGTAAAACATTTCTTCTCCATTTCCTTCTTACTTCATTTTCATCTTTGAGCTATATGAACAAATATTAGCAGTCTTCTACCTCAGGATTTATCTGGGGAATTCATACAAATAAGAAGAATATTGAAAGTCAATATGCTGCCTAACATTACTTATTCGTCTGGTATGGGAATCCTTTCTAGTAAAAGAAAGAAACCTACGCAGGAAAGGGAATTGTAACAGTAAAAGTGTGTAAGAAATGAAACAATAATTAGCACTATCCACATGTAAAAAACAAGAACTATGAAGATGTGATGAACTGGAGGCCATGACACTCTAACGTTACATTCCTCAATAAAATAGATGTTGATATATAGACAGTACCCTGGTTTAACTAACGATTCTAAAACTTTATGAGGAAATAAAAATAATGTGTATGCAATAGAAACTATGCACTAAACAAACAACCTTTGTGGTTTTCATTTTCAGCAGAGTAGTTAATAACCCACATGAGATAGTCAGGACTTGGGGTTTATGTTAGGCAGTTTTGTTCAGAAGATGAACACCAGAGTTCTGAGAACATTAAATGTATACTAGGCAAGGCTGTGTTGTTCAGGAGGTAAGGCATAGAAAGTGTGTGTGTGGTTTTGTTTTTTGTTTTTTTTTTTTTTTTTTTTACTTACAATATCTTCAATTTATGGTGAATTCACTAAGGTATAAACTGTTATTCAAAGCCAGCTCTTAGATTTTTGGGAGATCCCAACTCAGATGAAATCTCTTCAAACACCAAAGGATGCCAAACTCAAGGCCATGGAAGTTATTCTTTGAATCATGACATGGAGTGCACGGAATACAAACAAATGTACAATAAAAAGGAGTGATTGCTTTTCCTTAGATTTTTCAGAAATTGTTTCATAGGAAATACCTGGCTGACTTAGCAAGACTGCAGTCTAAGGGGAAGACCAGTAATACGTAAGCATTAACAAGTTTGTCCATGATGAAGTAAAAGATATTTTAAGTGGTAAATCTGGAATTAGCCAAGGGCTATGCTAACTCATAGACAAGTCACAGAAGATAGAGGGGATCATAAATTCCTGTAATCCATAGTCTGGCCATCCATTGGCTATTGAAGACAGAGTTCTGCAGTGGGATATCTGCATGCAGGTAGACGATCAGAAATTGTCATAACGTCTTCTCTATTTAAATTTCTTCTCCATATATGATCAGAGCAAAAAGTGCGTCAAATGAAACTATTAGGGACCCGGAACAGCATACAGTCGAACAGGATGTCTAAAAATCGGTGTTTCTCTAAATGAGTAGAATCTTATATTTTAAATCATGTCTGTTTTCCTTTGGCTTGTTTGTTTTATCTCTTGGGGTATTACAAAGCCTTACCTGTTTCAAGAGAAAATAGCTACTGTGTACAATTAAGTCAAAATCTCACACCTGAAGATGACATGGAAAGGATCATAAGGGAAATCGAGCAAAGGAAGTCTTGGGCTGCATGTGTGAGCTGAAAGCATGGAGTAGAAGGAGCAAGACTAGTATTAAGATGGTTCACCAGAACATTGCTCTGCTTTCCAGTGAGGGAATCCTTTATGAAGGCTGATTAAACCCAGGTACTTTGGTGTTTCTTCTAGGAAGATGAAAACATAACCAGAAGAGGGCAGAATTTAAGTCACTAGCAGAGAGTATAGGACTGCTTCACAGTCCTACACAAACAACCTAACAAGCCACACAACGTAAGAGACTAATACTGGCACAAAAACACTTGATCTTTGGCATTTGTAGAGAGGGAAGCAAGGATTCGTGTGGTCACTTATTCCTATGTGTATCTCATACATATCCATTGGCTGTCCCCCAGTCAGGCAGGGTTTCTCTGTTGAGGTCCAGAAAAGGAAAAAGCAGCAGCGATAATTCTGCAGAAAATGTCAGGGTCTTTGGCGAATTGAACGGCTCACACCACACGTGGGAGTAGAGCTTCTATCGCTCTGGGTTTCTCCAGCATTCGGGGATGCAGAGAACTCATTAAGACAGGCCATGTTTGGCCATTCACTGAGAAATTCAGAAAACCAAGGCAGACAGGAAAATGTTCTCTATCGTTCAAGGGGTTGGTAACAGATTTGGAGAAAACTTTCTTCAGCCACTGGAGCCTGAATATGTGAATGTGTAAAGAAAAAGTATATTGATACAAAAAGAATAATTTTCTGAAAAAAAGCATAAACTTAAAGAAAAGTTCAGAAAAAAATGTGACATAAAATAGAAAATGTTAGACTTGGGAGCAAAGTCCTGTTTAATTTTCTATTAGTATATTTCATGCACTGTGTAAAGCTACCTTACATGCATTTACATAGCGATTCTTCAAACAAGTCTATTCGGACATATTATATAATGTTCTGTCTAAAGACAAGTAAGAAAAAGTGGCATATTGGTTCCAGGAACACACCCACCCTTATGTACACAAAATTTCACTAATGCTCAGCTCCATTATGTCCAATTACCTAATGGGCACATGTAATACAAGCTATCTGTGCCCACTCGTACATACTCCTTCATCTCTAGATGGCTTGCAATGACCAGGAATACATAAAGGCTGTAAATAGCTGCTGTGCTATTGTTTAGGAGGTGATGAAAGAGAACAGGATGGGGAACCATCTTTCGCCAAATGTTTTCCACCTGTAGTTGTTTGCATAGACATAGAGCCAGATGTGCAAAATCCAACTTTGTATTATGTACATTGGAGTAAGTGTGTGTATGAGAGAGAGAGAGAGAGAGAGAGAAAGTATGTGTGTGTGCGTGTGAGTGACCTACTTCAGAATTGCCTGAGAATTCTGTAAAACTAATGACAGAAGAGTATTTAGCTAAATTGTAAAAGAACTCATTAACACCCCCTCTGTTTTTTCTTCTTTCTCTCTTTCTTCCTCTCTCTTTCCTCTCTCCTTCTCTCCCATCCTCTCTCTTTCCTCTGTATGTGTCAGTGTTCACACACACCACACACACACACACACACACACACACACACACACGCACACACACACTAAATATTCATACACCCATTACCAGCCCTGGAGTGTAGAACTGGTTGTCTCACAAGAAAAACACTAAATCATACTAGTCAGCTGCTATCCAAGGAGCTTTTGGTCTAGCTAGTCAGGCTCATTCTTGGGAAGAAATGATAGTTTCTGTCCCTAAGACTGTTATGAATTCTAGTTTGTTTCTTCTTCTTTTTTAATTAATTTATTTCTATTTTATGTGCATGGTGTTTTGCTTGCACGTATGTGTGAGGGTGTCAGATCTTGGAGTTACAGGCAGTTCTTTCTGAACTTCCATGCTGGGAATTGAATCCAGGTCCTCCGGACGAGCAGCCAGAGCTCTTAACCACTGATCCATCCCTCCAGACCCTCTGGGGTGTTTCTAATCTGCTTAATTCTCTGCTGACTTCGCAAACACATGATCTGAAAGGACTCACAAAGACTACATCAAAGCGGGTTGTAAATGCATCTTTCCTGGAGTGTACATGGTTTCTCCAGATCTGACAACTTTTCTTTAAATATCCAAAATACACCTGATTAAAACAGTGCCTAAACAAGCAAAGATGAAATACTTATGCTGTCCTCCCAAAGACAGGACACAACAGAGCTTCTATGAACTCACCTCGTTTTGTGGTAGTAAATGTGATTTACCCTCTCCAAGAATCTAAGGAACTTTATGCCACTTGTCCCTGGCATCTTTTGGAAATTTGACAACTCCTCGCAACATATATAGATATAAATAGGCATACATTTGCAAACAGACCTTTCTTGGATTAAAATTTGATATTGAATTTAGCATGGTAAAGAATCACCACCTGAATGTATATGTGTAAAACTGTGTATTGTTCTTCGTGACATATTTGAAGTATTTTTTAAAGGAAATTTTGGATTTAATGATTTTGATGATTCTGCATTTGAAACCTAAGAGCAGTGTTCCCACTAATAAAGTGCATAGGTGAAATGATAAGACACATGTGGGATTATATGTATTATAACATATACATGCATTTGGAAGCCACACTGAAAGGTTTTGTATGACCGTGTGGGGCTCTGCCATTTGGTGACACCATATAAATAAAAGTGAGGTGGTATTTGAACTAATCAAAAAGTTTAAAATTATGAGTCAATTAAGATAATGTTGGGATTTTCCAACTTAAAAACCACAACAGAAAATGCACAGGAATGTAATCAGACAGGCGTCTGCCAGGAAAGAGTTCATCTTTCACTCTGTAGCTCGGATCAGCACATCCATGGCAGTTATGTATTTTAAGCCATAAATCAGCGCTGCACAGTGGAGGGGAGAGGCTATCAGCCTCACTCAGGAGCCATTTCCCACTGACACAGACCTCTTCTAGGCCAAGACCTCCTTCCTCCCTCAAAGATTCCACCTGAGATGTGTTTCGAAACTTTAGGATACCATCTGCTCACTAAAAATAGACATTTTTATCTCCAAAAGGGCAGGATTCCGCACATGAGCCTTTCACATACATGTCAGGGATGGGGGTGAAACAAACATCAATGACATAATCTTCCCAGTGAACGCTGACCAGTCAAAAATGGCTGAGGTTGTAACATCTTCTGAGTGATGCTTTCAATTGGTTATCCCCTTGTACTAATGAGATAAAAATTGATATTTTGAGTACTCGCATAGGTCACAAAACTTCAGTACACTTGGCTTGCTTCTGGGAGACTGTGACTACACTGAACCTTTGTAGAATTAAGAGGCTATGGTTACTGGGAAGTCATGCTGGGTTATACCAACTCCGTTATATATTCCTGCAATATGCACAGTCTCCATCCCTTGAATTCCTGGGAACAGATGTCTCGTTCTCTTTGCTGTTTTTCCCTTTAAGAAAGATGGTGAGGATTTAGAGATATTGTTCTGTTTTCTACACAACCGACCTTGGAGGCTTCCTTTGCTGAAAGTGTTAGCATGAAGTTGTGAACATAAGGTACAAACATAAGTACACACGCTGCTCACATCATATGTTATCATCACATAATTGAATCATTTCACTCTTGCATGCTTTTTGCCAACTTTTTGACTGTGGAATATGTTGAGTCTTTCACTAAGCTATTATAGAGCACTCTACCTTAAAATATTTCTATAAGCAGATACAATACTTCAAATTATTAAGGAAATAAAAAAATAAAAGTTCCCATTATCTTATATCACAAATATTACGCTTACGAAAAATTTTTAAATTGTCTTTTGTTAATATTTATTTGTTGAAGTACAATGGCATTTTAAAAGCTAATATTTATTCATTTATATTTTATCCCAAGAATAAAATATGCTCATATTTTGTAGTAATCACTTTGATCAAAATAAGAACTTTATAGGAGATGCTATTGAGTAAAGAAGACTGAAGTTTTACAGGCTTGCAACATCAGTCAGAGGCAGAATAGCAGTTAGAAGCCAGGTACGTCTATTTCAGGGATTATTCTCGGAAAGGCTTGGGAACAAAGAAATCATACAAGTACTCCAGGTCTCGTCCTCCTCTTCCATATTTTTGACCTTACTGTTAAGATGATCACTCTCACCATTGGCCTCTGCCACTGAGAGTATAACGGCAGTCACAGTGACGTCCACAGTTGTGTCACAGTGAGTTCAAAGCACGCGGTGTCCTCTCTAATCCAAAACTACTTTCGGAGAGTCAGAACGTGAAAAGCCAATTCCAATCTTCCTTTTTCTTTGTTCTTTTTTCTCCTATTGAGGCACGGTAACATGTGGCAAGGAACGCTGCTCGCTCTTCTTGTTCACTAACAGCAGCAGTTCCCTTACTGTAACTGGGGGTTTGATACCCTCCTCCTCCCTAAGCACTTGCCTTGTTGAAGGAAGATTGCTTGCAGGCCCTCAGAGGTGGCTAGGGAGGTGTTTCTCTGAGTCAGGAAAGTCATCATGCGCATTTCTGCCCTAAGCAGAAATGTACATCATTTTCTTGTCTTTTCCTTCCTCAGAGTGATGACTGTTTCAAGACGAGAGGAAAGACTGTTCTGGTCATGTAAAGACAAAAGACGGGACCTTTTAGTGCATTTTTAAAAAACTGGGACATTGAGTCTGAAGGGGTCAATTTTTTCAGAGTTTATTAAATAATATATCTTAGATATATTTTAAATAGTGACTAAACGTTACTACATACACACACATTACTGTTACTTGACTTTTGTCTTATATGCTAATTTTAATTAAGTGAAATTCCTTACTTTATTAAAGCATTTCTGCATAGAATCGACATACTAATCTAAACCACAAGCACACGTATGGATATGAAAAATTAATTGCCTAATTTCATTCTCTTTCTCATAATGCCTGATTTAATAATAATTAGAACATATCTGCCTTTATACAGTAATACTAACTAAATATTTGTATATATGTTTATATTGTGTTGTAGGTGACTATTAATATTTACTATTGATGTTCTTTTATTAACACTGTTGTTAATCCTAAACAGCTGTATACCCAAATTACCATACAGACACTGGGATTTATTTAATTAACCTAGAATACAATGCTGGGCAATAGTTACTCCATCCTAAACCTCCAAGCCCTCAGAGTTTCCTACCATTTAGATTTCCCCCATGATACTTGCTTTTATTGATATCTTAGGTCCAGCCCTTCTCTCCACATGGTTCCACGATCTCTCTCCTACCTCTGTTCTCCCAGTTCTCTCCTGCCATTCTATCCCACTCCTTCCTGTCCTCCGGCTCCTCTCCTCTCCCGCCTACTCCTTCCTCTCTATTGCTCAACATTGTGGTTGGTTGTCTAATATATTTTGTCATGTTCACACAAAGTTGAGACAGGTGATGCTTAGAAAACATATTACAATGCAATGTCCAGATTGAAACCAGAGAGTAGGGGGAGAGAAATCAGCATTTGAATGAACAAGGGTAAGGTGTATACATTTCAAAAGAACATTATACCAACAATATTGTTTCCAATTATTATAGTCAATGTAATTGTAAAACAAAATTATTCAGTAGATTAAATTTCTAAACTGTTGTCAAAAGAGGCAATTTGAACCACTTGTGCAATATAAATAACTGGATGGAAAGTACGTATCTGTAGAAATGTCCACTGAAGGTACCACAAAGCACATAGACTTCAAAGAACGTGTGCACTTGAGGCTTAAGAAAATGGTGGGTTTAGGTGGGTTCTGAGGAATCAGCACAAAGAAACAAATTTTAGATAAACCAAGGATCTTGAGTAAAAGCAATCAGATGTGGACCTTTCTTCATCACAAGAAACGATTACTCAAAGACAGTTTGAGTCCTGAGAAACAGACTTAGCTTCAGCAAAAACACGGAGGGAGAGGAGATGTTTCAACACATGCATTCTCCCTTCTGTAACCTCTTAAATAACTCATTTTACTGATTCATGGAACAATTAAGCTTCTTCAATTATTCAAATAGATTATCTTCATATTAAACCTTGCTTGTAATCAGTGTTATTTGTAGTCTTTGGATCAAATGGTCAAAAGGGGACTGTAGACTATTAATTATAAATGGTTGCCTCAGAGTTTTCACAAAAGCCATGTGCCAGCAGACAAACAAGTTAACAAATGGTAAAATTCTCCCTTTGTCCTTATTGATGACAGAGGCGCAGATGAAATTTGTCTTTCAGAATAACCATGATCAAGAGATTTTTCCATGGCCTAAATAAAACTGAAATAGCAAAGGGCAACAGAAAATAATATTGATTACATTAAAATCCATTTACATTTGCTAAATAATTTACTGATTAATATATTCATTAGATAACTATTCTCTGGTTCTCTCAAGAGGTAAGCAACCAGTCACACACTGCCCATGACTCAAATGTTGCTTTATCACAGTAAAAATCTCCTTCAGAACTTCCTAGTCCATAGTGGCAACCCACACAAATGTGGATGCAGAACACAGGGACTCATCCTTGAAGGTGCCTGACTTGTCGCCTTCTCATAAGCTGTATTGTGTGATGGCCAGCAATACCAGGTTGTCCTTGAGCCCCTGAGGCCATTTTGTGGGCCTTGTTGGTGATTATCAGGACCAGGGCTTCCTCACCACTTGACATCATTTTTTCCCCCTTTGGGTTTGATTGTTTTATCTTACAGAGGTATCTCTTTTTTTAATTTTTATTTTTTAATATTAGTTACAGTTTGTTAACTTTGTATCTGCTGTATCCCGCTCCCTCTTTCCCTCCCGTTCCCACCCTCCCTCTCTCATCTCCTTCCTGCCCCTTTCCAAGTCCACTGTAGGGGAGAAGCTCCTCCCCTTCCATCTGATACTGGTTTATCAGGTGTCTTCAGGACTGGCTGCAGAGTCCTCCTCTGTGGCCTAGCAGGGCTGCTCCTCCCTCGGGGGAAGAGGGGAGGTCAAAGAGCCTGCCATTTAGTTCATGTCAGAAACAGTCTCTGTTCCCCTTATTAGGGTACTCACTTGGATACTGAGCTACCATGGGCTACATCTGAGCAGAGGTTCTAGCTTGCATCCATACATGGTCCTTGTTTGGATAAACAGTCAGAGGTCTCTCTAAACAAACTTTGGGACATTCCTATTTGAATTGTTTCACTTCTATCTCTGTGTGTTTCACTTGCTTTCCTCAATCATAAGAATTCATTTTCTTTTTTACATTCATCATCCCTTTTACTTAGGACTGCTGATCTACCAAAGACAAAACACATCCTCATGTGGATTATAGCACTAGTGAGAAACTCATCTTAAAAAATATCTTTTTATTTCTAATCAGAACTAATTAAAAAGTAACAGAATCAAGTATACAACAAGGACATTTGCTCAACCATGTTCGTAGCAGCTTTATTTGTGATAGCCAGAAGCTGAAAACAACCCAGATGTCCCTCAGTTGAGGAATAGATATACAAATTGTGGTACATTTATACAATGGAATACTACTCAGCTCTTAAAAACAAGGAAATCTTGAAATTTACAGGCAAATAGTGAGAACTAGAAAAGATCATCTTAAGTGAAGTATCCCAGAAACAGAAAGACACACATGGTATATACTCACTTTTAAGTGGATACTAGACATACAATATAGGATAATCATACTAAAATCTGTACACCTAAAGAAGCTAAGCAAGAAGGACCCTGGGTAAGACACTCAACCCTCATTCAGAAGGGCAAATGTGATGGACAGGAGCCTACCACAGAGGGTCTCTGAAAGACTCTACCCAGCAGGGTATCAAAGCAGAGGCTGAGACTTTTAGCCAAACTTTGGGCAGAGTGCAGGAAATCTTATGAAAGAAAGGATAGATAGAAAGATCTTGAGGGGGCAAGAGTTCCACAGAAGAGAAAAAAAATACCTGGACACAGGGGTCTTTTCTGAGACTGATAAGGACCATTCATAGAGATGACTTAGAACCCCTGCACAGATGTAGCCCATGGCAGCTCAGTGTTGAAGAGGTTTTCCCTAGTAATGGGAACAGGGACTATCTCTGATGTGAACTCAGTGGCTGTCTCTTTGATCACCTACCCTTGAAGGGGAGCAGACTTACCAGACTTACCTCCCCTATCAGTGGACTGGGAGAGAGGCATGGGAGGAGATGAGGGAGGGAAGGTGGAATTAGAAGCGAATGAGGGAGGGGGCTACAGCTGGGATACAAAATAAATAAACTGTAATTAATAAAAAAATAAATAAATTACAAAAAAAAGAAGTAAAAGAATGGGGGATGGATTGATGACTCAGTAAACAAAGTGCTTGAATCATGAGGGCCTGAGTTCAGATCACCAGAACCCAAGCATGGTAGCATCCCAGGTGCTGCAAGATAAGAGATGGAGACAAGAAGACTCTGGGAGCCAGCAGCCAGCAGTTTGATGTACCACAGTGAAGGGCCAACCAGGATATCCTATTTAAAACAAAAAGGAAGTATCTGAGGACTGAGAGAGAGGTTGTCCTCTGACCCCCAAAAGCCTGCTGCACAAATGTGCGTGCACACACTTGTGTACACACACACACAAAAGTATATACACAGAGAAAGAAAATATAGAGAATTTCATGCTGAAAGTTGTTAGTGATATCATGAAATGAACTTGGCAATTCCCATACAATGTGTTTCATTCTTCATTTATGTCATAAGCACAAAGGTCAAATACTTTCTCTTTTGTCTGATTTAATCATATTGTGTTTTGATTGGGTTATATGCACTATGATGCCATTGTTTTCTTTATAATGACTTGTGATTAACAGGGTTGTCTGTTCTGAATTTTAAGCTGTAATTTATGGCATATTTTTGTAAGCTAAAGCAGAGCATGTTTCTAACAATGAATTTGCAAATAAATTCAGGAAAATAAATTTCGGGACACCAAACAGATATAACTGGCATAGGCTTCATCTTATAAATGTTTCTCAGGAATTACTGTTTTGTTTATTTTAAAAAATATTTATTGGTTCCCTTTTCGGTGTCAGGTACAGTTAAGGGCTCTGAAAAGCAAATAACATGGCTGTGCGTGCTGGGGAGCCATTACCATATTACTTGAATGCAGTGCTTCAGTCCAATGAATGCCAGTAATCCTAAAAATCTATGTGTCCCGTTCACCCCTTAAATCTTATTTTTAATTCTTTAATGGCTTTAATTAAGTTGAGAGTAATTTATTGCTGCAAGTAGCTTTGCAGGGTTACCTAGCTTATTCTTAATTACATTATGAATATTTAATAATACAATGTTTTTCATCCTATATTCTGGTGTAGCAGCCTCTATCCCATTTGGACATCTTGAACATGTTCCCTTCGCTCGTTTTCTGTTTATTACTTCTGACATGCGCACTATCGCTGTTTCTCATCTGGATTATTGGAGCAGATTTCTGGTGCATATTCTTTGATTTTCCTAAGGCTTTGATACATTTGGTACACATTTATGAAATGTCGTTATGACACTACCTCATTTTACAAAATCTTTGGCAGCTTTCTAATGTACACATCATGTAAGATAGACCAAAGAGTGAAGTGATTTGCAAGAAAATGACCCACAAACACATCCATTGGCCAATCTGATAAAGGCAAGACCTCAACTGAAGGCAATTCTAGTTTATGTCAAGTCGACAAAAAACTAACCAGCACGGGCGGTGGGGCGGGGAGGGAGGGTTGCTATTTCATAAGGGAAAGAAAAAAGACTGAGAAATGCAACTGATTGCTCTGGAGCCCCTCATAGTAGACTCTCTTGGAAAGCAGGTGAAATTATTTGATGTGGATTTAGGACACTAATATGAGGGTTAGTTGTGGGAGGCAAGGCAGCCAAACAAAGGCACACAAATCACTCTGGAATTATTAAAATATCAGTTGGAACTTGCAGTTATGTGCAGCTGTAAGGTGGTGAGGCTGGAGAAGGTCCCACAGATCTGTAAGCAGGAATATCACCTGTTTAGTAATTATCACGCAACACAAAGAAGAGAAAGCATCTAATAGTCAAACGTTTACTCCACAGTGCCATCACGCTTGCACAGACAGCGACAATCGCTGCTCTTCACATGGCTAATCAAGTGAGGCAAAATAGATAACGCAGGCATATCATACTATATCTCATACACATTACAGAAAAATGCTCTACCTTTAATTGTCACCGCAATTTTGCATATTTATAAATGATTAGTTTCCTGTGACACAGATACTAAGTTTGGAAGTCATAGAGATTTCCGAAAAAAAATAAAAAAAAACAGTTATCATAGATAAAATGAGACTGAAATCTGGTTTTACCAATCCACGGTCCTTCTCACCATTCCATTCAATGTCTTATTTCTTTAGTCTGCAAAATAAGAAATAGCACCATTGCCCATAAATATTCTTTTAAGTTACATATTCTATTTTTGGCATATTTTTGTTGAACTATTGATTTTTTTTAATTTGCCAGTTACAACATGATGCTCCTTTGCAGAAATCATACCAACTTTTGTGTATTACTTCATTTATTTTTATTTTTTCCTTTTTTTGTAAATTTTAATATCTATTTTCAGTTATGTGTACATGGGTATGTTTTTGTAAGTCTGTATGTGTTGGAGTCCGTGGAGCAGAGATTATAAAATGTGTGAGCCACCTGATATGGGTGCTGGGAACCAAACCCAACCTTCTGTAAGAGCAGCAAGTACTTTTAGCCATGGGGCCATCTGACAAACCCCCTTCTTTGCCTTTTTAATTCCTTACTTTGCACACTGTCACTCCTGCTGTTCTTCCTTCCTATGCTCTCCTGTCATTGTGCCGTCTGTTTTCTTCATTTATTTTATGAACAGTACCTCTACAATCTGACCGTACTTCATGCCACTCCACCCCAATGCTGCAGGTTCCCGGAATCTGCCATTCTACACCCTACTAGACATAATTAGGCTATTCTTCTGTTTTCATTAAATAGAAAAAAAAAAAAACAACACCCATCCTTTTTACTCAGCCAATACTCAAGCTACTTCCTATCTGCCTCCGTATCTTCAAATACCTCTTGGCGTCCCAAATGTCTTTCCCTCGGTGCCTTTTGTTGGTGCCTCCATTCCATTGCCAACACAGCTTTTCTATCTAGCATTCACAACGTTATCCCTCCTCTATGCTACTTCAAGGGGGATCACTGGTCAAACTGTCAGGGTGAGACAATGAAGCTGTTTTGGCTATGGTTTTCCATAAAGGCTGTTTAGAATGGACCTAAGGTTGCTGTACTCTGGACACCTGTTCCTTCTTCCAGCAGGGAAGACAGACATGATGCCTAGAGCAGTAAAAGCCATCAGCATATGTGAGAACAAAGGCCACATATTATGGGAATCAAGAGCCAAGTCAT
This sequence comes from Psammomys obesus, assembly GCF_907164565.1. Lineage (NCBI taxonomy): Eukaryota > Metazoa > Chordata > Mammalia > Rodentia > Muridae > Psammomys > Psammomys obesus. Next base: position 28,500,473 of record NW_026596095.1, read on the forward strand.
TTAGAAAAACACAACTGAGTTCCCAGAGCCTCCTTGTACTGCCCACTCCCTGACTTCTTGCTGTTACGGATAAATAGTCTCATTGTTGAAGCCATGCGCGTTGCCAATACAAGTGCCTATGTCTCACTCCTAGTTGTCTTCTTTCTATTATTCCTTCATTGGCCTTTCCTGAAACCTTATATTCCCACATGCTTTCTTTATTTAGAATTCCTTCACTTTTTTCCCTCTATATTGTATATTGATTTATCATCCTTTAGTGCACAGTGACTATTACCCACAGTACTCTTCTTCAGGGGTCCTAGACTGGAGATTCAATATAATAAGGCTAATGTGATAGTATTCGAAATTGAATTGAATTTGTACTCAATTCTTCCAGTTAAAGCAATCTAAGGTGGACCAGTGTTCTTATCTTCTTAAGAAATGCTTCTTTTGCTACAGTGTTGAGCTATGGGACAAAATTCTGCCTGATGACCAGTTATGCCACACACCATACAAAACAGAGGTACTCCCTCCATTCTGTTGGCAGTTAATTTGTATTAATCTTTCTTTTCTGTATTGATATTCCTTTGGGGAATCCCTTCTCCCCAGTTTTAGCTCATGTTTCCTGCTAGCAAAATGAGCACTTGACACAAGCCACACAGTTCAATATAACTTCATTCTTATGGTCATAATGGTTACCTTGGTCAGAAGCACATGGCCTAACGCTGGTCAAGGGCATCCTTCCTGGATTCTGTTGGCCAGGTGAGAAAAGGGTTAGTCATTTTGCTGATATTGATAATGGTAAAAACATTATAAATCAGGGACTTCCAAAACTTGCATACAACCACAAGTCTCTTTAGGAAGTCAAAACACAAGTGAATTTCATCAAGTTCTGGAGTATTGGGATAAGAAGCAATTCTGTTAATGGTGTGTAAGTTCTTGATTCTAGGATATGATCGGTGCAATCTGACTGGCACTAAGAAATGTCAACTGTGTTGCTTAGCCACTCTGCTCCCTTCAGCATAAAAATAATAAATCTTAGATTTCCATGTGACCCCCAAAGTTCATGTGTTGGATACTTGATCCCTCTCCACTACAGTAGTTGTGGGTGCCTTCCAGGAGATAACTGAGTCATGGTGCACTGTTCTTATCAATGTATTAAGTTATCATGGAGGTAGGTTTGTGTGTGTGTGTGTGTGTGTGTGTGTGTGTGTGTATGTGTGTGTGTAAATGGGTTTCTTAAAAAGGGATGAGAGGCCTATCTGCTCCTGCTCTCTCAAACCATCTCATTGTCTTTCCTCATTCATTAGATGACTCAGCAAAGGAACTCGGTTGCCAGTAACTCCATCTTAGATTTTCTAACTCGGCTTTCACAACTGTCGGGAGATTCATTGTGTTTTTCATGTATTACTATTTTAGTATTTTGTTACAGCAGTATTAATGGAGAAAGACAACAGTGGTACTTTCATCAACATGCAGTGTGTGAATTAAGTGAGGTAGTACACAAGAGCTTAGAGTCATCGCTTGCTCACAACAATCAGTTCAGACATGTTAGCTAGTAGGAACACAGACATTTGCCCTCTGTGGCTCTTAGGTTAGGGATAAGTTATCACACTTCTTTTAAAGACGCTCAAGTCAGATTGCTTTCCCTTGTAAAGAGTCTTGTTTAACATAATTAACAAAAAGCACAAAGACTTAGCATGTACAGGATTATGACAGACTCAGTCTCTCTGAGCTGAGGAAGAGAGGAGGGATTGAATCAGCTAATTCTGGACCATCAGGGCTTCCTTCCTTGAGTTCTATCAATCATGTTATCTGTGGTCTACATACCCATCCCCCATTCCTAGTCAGGAAAAGGTCTCCTTATTGTTATCCTACTTACTCTGTAAAATCCTTCTTCTGTGTAGCCAATTAATAATATCACCACTATGTAGAATTATTTTTAGATATCCATTACAATACAAAAATATGAAGAATCAAACACAGGGCAGAGATAAAAATGAGAGAAAATATTTCTGTAATGAAAATATATGCTCACTTCATTTTATTTAACCCTTGCACTGGAAACTTTTTCCATAGTGGTTTAGAGTAAATACTATTATTTCTAAGCAGCCCACATGCTAAATAGCATACTTTTCTTGGTGTAGATTTCTGGAGGGATATGCAGGAGATTTGCATGCTTAATTCCCATTAGCACCTGTCACTGGGATTTATTATCCCACAGTTAATTCTCCACTTACCCGAGCCAGCCAAGAAATAGGAAGCCCTTGTATATGGATTGAAGCGATGCTTTTTATTTATTTATTTTTTTATTTTTCAAAAATGAGCTGCATTTCATGTTGGTTCCTCAAACACCTGCGCTATTCCAAACATGAAAGGTCACATTCAGATACACTTTGGGTTCAAATCTATTCACACTTAATTTTTATTCAATGGTTAGAAAAGCCTCCATATTGTCTAAAATTGCACAGGGTGCTATACAGGACTTGGCTCAGTTTTCAAATCCACTGACTCATATTCCTCTATTCAATATCCAAGAAATATTTATCGACCCTGTGCTAGGCTGTGCTCTATATTCTGGGCAGAGTGCTGAATGTAATAGGGAAAATGCACCTTGGGGTGGATACATTCTATTGGCACGTGTTTATACTTGCACATATTTGTGCATGCACATACACATAAAGGTGTATAAAATAAGCATTCAAATACATGGGCAGATATGTAAAATAAGCACTAGTTGGAAAATTCAAGCAGGTGAATGGAAAAAAAAGGGTGATAACTTTTTCCTGTTTGCCAGAAATGAGTCAGAATCCTCTCTAGGCAGAGATATTTTTGCCCAGATCTCAGAGATTTAGCAAGCCTGCACTCAGCAGCCTCTGAAACACTGCATTATTGTTTTCCTGGAGACGAAATTGTGACAGTCAGTGACACCAGGCAGAGTGCTGATACAAAGGCAGTGTGTAGCCTGCCTGCACACTGGAGCTGCCCTGCTTGCAGGTGCTAGCTGGGCCCCAGCCCCTGGACTCCCACTCTCCTGTTTCCCCCTGCATCTCCACACATCATTTCTCAAACCATGCTCCTGCCCTCTTTAGGCTGAATTTCAGTATTGAACTACTTTCTTTTGCCTTATCGCTTACTGATGCTTTTAAGGAATTAATTTCATGCAGTATCGACTGCCGAGTGCTTCAAAGACCCAAACAGGAGGATGTGATCATTTTAACCTTCCGCACCGTCCTAGACTTTGAAGATTCTTTCCAGGTGAATCTTTTTGTCAACCAGACAACCAGTCCTGACTGAATACCAAGTATGGGTTAAGTTCTGTGTTAGCAGTGTGGGATGGAAAAATCTCTGCTCTAATTGAGTTAAATTCTAGTCAGGAAAGACAGGCAAAATAAGGATATGAAGAATAAATGAATAACTCTACAACTTTTTTATTGTTGTTTGAGACAGGTTCTCTCTATGTAGCCCTGGCTATTCTGGAGCTCTGTAAGTAGACCATGCCAGCTAAGACCTTACAGAGAGTCTCCTTCCTGAGTGCTGTGATGAGAAGCTCACACCACCACACCTAACACTATACAACTTCTGGAGCCTTGTTTACAGGACACTGCCTATGCACAGAGGTTTCTCCCGTGGACTCTAAGCTCTTATCCTTCCTAGAGGAAATGATAAAACCACTAGATTCAACCATAATCTCTTCTGGTGGTGCGTGACATTGACAGGCTATCAGCACCATCCACTATGGTAGCCAATATCTCCATCTCCACATATCCACTTACATTCTGATGATTAGAAACACGTTAAAAAATACGCCATTTCACAAAAGCCACACTTTGAGTGCCCAGCAGATATGTGTGAGAGCTAATAACTACAAAAAAAAAAAAAAAAAAAAAAAAAAAAGGAGACCACAGGTGCAAACATATTCTCAACCCTCACTGAAATGAGAACTGTTGAAGAGAACTGGCTGAGGCAGCAAGAAAAGCTGAGAATCTTCTAGATCAGAAGAGCAGTCAACAATGACTTTGTGCTGAACATTTTGCCCATATTTAACTCAATCAAACCTCACAAAACCTTATATATCATTGCTTCGAATGAACCCACTTTACAGATTAGAAAACAAACACCTGGCCTTTGGAGCCATGCCATCCAGCTCATAAATCACTGTGGATTGAGCCACCCATCTGGCACCAGCTCCTGACCTCTTACCTAAATATCATGATGTGGCCATGTGGGGAAGCTAAAGAAAATTAAGCGATTTTAAAGTGGCAGGAAGAAGCTCCATGGAAATAAAAAGAGGCTAATTTTGTCAGCGACTCTCCCAAGAGTGACCTTTCCAAGTCTATGAAATTCATCCAAGGCACACGTAACGGGTAGAGGTTTCAATGGAGCTGGGCAGGCAGAATCACCAGGCATTAGAGTTAGAATGTTTCCGAGAAAATAAAAAGTAAAAAAGACATGCAAAGGTTACCTGGCCTGCTTGCCCCAACAGTTATGAGCACAGTTTAAATTAGACTTGGAATTCATATATTTTCCTCCTATCTATTTACTTAGCTCTGTGTGTGTGCGTGTTTACGTGTGGCTCATGGATCTTTTGGCACTTTAATTTGAACTTTTTACATGATAAAGTATTAATTTTAAAGTGCACTAGTCTAATAAAGGGATTTTTTTTTTCACAGTGCTGTCTTGTTGAGCTTAGCTGCTGTGTTCACACATTTGCCTTCCTTTTGTCTAGATTGGCCTTATTTTACCGCTCGTTAGAGTCTACCTTCATCTTTAAATCAGAAATCCCCAGCCTAACTACTCCCAAAAAATCATTCTGAGTCGGAGCATATTTAGCCCTGTTCGGAATTCGCTAAGTTATAGGCTCTGACATTATGTTGAGAACCTGCAAATTTGGTTCTGTTTTCTGAGAGTGTCTCTTGGTATTGCCTCAGCACTCTTGATAGGCTCAATCTCAGCAGCCACCCAGATGAACAGGCAGAGGAATCAGTACCGAGGGAGTTTCCATTGATTTTTAGTTTTTGTTCCACCGCAAATAGGTCACGGGCTCGCAAAGCATGAAACAGCCTAACTGGCGCTGACAACCCAAAGATAGGAGGGCCGTGGCACCGCGAAAGCTTCTCGCCTTCCTTCCCATCTAGGAGAACAAGTTCCAGCCCGCCTCCGGCTCAATCAAGCGCAACTCCCAAATCCTAGCGCGAGTGCATTCCTGGGGCGTCTGGCGGAGGCTTGGCCGGCTCGGGGACACTGCCAGGCGGTGGGCTGAGCTCCGCTGGACGCGGCCAAGTGGCCCGAGGCGCGCCCGAAGCTCTGGCGGAGCAGGAGTCTGGCGCCCGGCGGGATGCTGCGCTACCCCTGGCCGCGGTTGCTTCTGCCCCCAGGTATCCCTTGTCAGCGCTGGAGCGAGTGAGCGAACGAACCCTGCGGACTCCACCTTCCGCGCGAGGCGTGGATCTCGCTCCATCCCCGCTTACATAAGGCGGGCGGGCGGGCGAGCGCGCTCCCGCCGTCGCTTTCCCCTCGCGCGGAGTGGGGCCGCGCCCTCCACGCCTCCTCTGCCAGCGCCTCCCAGGACCCCCGCTCGCCCCACTCCGGGAGGCGACTGTCGCTGGACCGTCGGCGGGCGAGCGGAAGCTGGGGCGTCTCTCTCTGGCGCACGGGAGCGCCTCGCCCACTCGCCTCTCCTCCCGCTCCTGCTACCACCCCTCCCCGCCGCCCGTGCGATCCCCCGCGGGCGCGGGGACCCGAGAGCAGCGCCCGCTCGGCTGGCGGTGGAGCTGCGGGAGAGCCGCGGTGGTGGCCGCGCTGCGCCTCCCTGCACCTCCCTATTGGGGGCAGAGCACTCGCAGGCGGGAGACGTCAGTGGCTAGGCGCAGTGGACGAGGGACCTTCAAACTCCTCCTCGGAGGCTCCTCTCCACCCCCTTTGGCCCCTGCCCTTGGAGAAAGTGGAGTGTGGTGCTCTGGGCTGCTGTTATTTCTCAGGACTGCCTGGCGGTGGCCGGATTCAGCCTTCTGCCCGGCGGGGCTTTCTGCTGTTTGTGCGTCTCCTGGTGGCGTTTCCCTTCCCCGCACACCTCTGCCGACGATGAGGAAAGGTCTGAGGGCGACAGCGGCCCGCTGCGGACTGGGACTAGGATACGTGCTGCAGATGCTCGTGTTACCTGCCCTGGCCCTGCTCAGCGCCAGCGGCACCGGCTCAGCCGCTCAAGGTAAGGGGGTCCGCAGGGCGCGGCGGTCACCTCCCTTCGCTTCTGCCTTCCCTCTTTTCATACCTCTCCTTGTCCCTGGGGCGCCTAGCTTCCTCGTCTGCCTGGTTGCCCTCACTGGAAACCACTTTAAATCCCACTTTCCAAACTAGTTAAGAAACCAGGTTTTCAGTCTCCATTCCGGAGGTGATGGGCAAAGAGGGACCCGGGCTGTGGAAGTGTAGCCGCTGCCTCTGCGCCCCTGAGATTCTGAGGTGTCTTTTACACTTTCAGCCCCCCCCCCCCCACGCGCACGTTGTTGACTATTGTACACTCGGGGGTTTTCAGTGGTTTTGGGTAGCGTCGGTGTGGTGTGCCATACGCGCGCCCCGGTATGTCTAATGTGCAGAAGCTCCCCGCGGTGTGCGTTGCCTAGGCGTGCAGGATCTTCTTGCATCTCAGCTAAGAAAATGTGTCCATTACCGCCGAGGACCCATAGGCGCCAGTGCCCCTAGACTGCTGGTGGGGCGCTATGGGGATGTTCAATTCGCCCAGAAAGGACAGGCTGCTGGCGCGCCTGCCTCTCCACTAACAGCCCCTCCGTGTCACCCTCCCGCCAGAAGACCCTTGAAAAACTTTAAACCCACAGCTCTGGTGGGAGACTCTAGCTGTGCGAATCAAATGTGCAAACCCCCCCCCCGGGGGGGGGGAGCGGCGCCGCTAACCAATTTATAACTGACATTTTAAGGCATAGAAACCTTGAAGTAAGTGTGTGGAGCTCTGAGCAAGGCCAGGCTAGGACAGTGGTCCAGAGTTGGGGATGCATAGGGCAGAGGGGAAGCACCCAGACTGAGGGACATCTTGTGGGATCTCTTCTTCCTCATTGAGTTTGGGGTGTGGGGGAGGTGGGGGAGTAGTTGCAACTCGCAGCCTTAGGTCTGCAAAGTGGATAAAAGAGAAAGGCAGAGAAAAAGAACACAAGCTGCCCTTTCTGGAGTCTCTCAGGTCATCTAGGCACATAACCTTTTATCCAAGCCCAGTTCCCACCCGGATCCTTCTCACCCATGTTTTAAAATGCATTTGTTTATTTATTTTATGTGTATCGCCAGGAGGCAATACTGCTTTGCCTGGAAAGAGAGGCAGCAATTTCCCTTCCCTATGCGCTCTCTCTCTCTCTCTCTCTCTCTCTCTCTCTCTCTCTCTCTCACACACACACACACACACACACACACACACACACACACACACACACACACACGTCTGGTTTGTTCCGCTCCTTTATGAATTTGGAGAGCTTGAGAGAACAAGCAGTAACCTTAATGACTCCTCCAACGGTGCTCACAGACTGACTGGGTTATCTCTAATGCAGACTACATCTCTTAAAATCTTAAGGCACCGGTGCAGGGAGGGGGTGACGAAAGTGGAAGGCAGCCCAGAGGCAGGCCAGTCTGGTGCTTGTGAAGAGGTACATGACTAGCAAGACAGTGCTTATCAGAGATAGCTACTTAAGGAGTAAATTTTTCCTGCTACACTGAGTGGCCACGCTCATGAATCTCCCCTTCCTTTCTAGACAGATGCCTCTCATCCTTGTGAGTCAGCTCTGGTTTTCTTATGTACACCCCAGGAGCACATATGATCATGTTCAAGAGAATCTGTTTTAGAAAGCCTACATTTCTTGAAATTGGTCAGAAGTTCTCAGGACGCTAGCCAGGAATGCTTAGAGGAGGATCTTGGGAAGCCCCAGTGAGCAACCTGATGAACAGTTCTGGAATCGGCTGTGTTGACTCCTGCTGTCATTCCTTGGTGTTATTGGGTGCACAAAAGGACTAAGCCACTGGGGGTGAGGGGCAGGTAAGGGAATGGTTTGGGAAAAGGGCATGTTAAAGTCCCCCAAGATGCCGAAAGGAGGCAGGATCCCTGTGGAGAGCTTACAACAACCAAATTAAAAAGACTGGGTAGGAGAAGGATCAATAGAGATAATCAAACAGGGGACTATAAGTGGATTAATATTGAAAGAAGGAAGCATAGACTGAAAGGGAAGGAACTGGAGCACTCTGTGCCTCTTGCACTTTTTCTCCATCTACAGCAGACAAGTCAAAGGTTGAGGATTAATGATGATCTTAGAAAGGCAGGTTCAGCAGGGTGTATGTGGGGTTTGGTGTGGTCTTTCTCCATTTACTTTCGTTCAGGGAGAATAACATTTTTTTTTTCCTTCAAATCGTGTGGTCTGAGATGCAGGACTCCTACTTCTATCTTTGTTATCCTCCACGTTCCAGAACACCAGCTCTTTCTGTGTTATCTGTGAGACATCAAAGGAAGTGTAAAGCACAGAAATCTGCTATCAGCTACTGTCCCTGTGGCTGCTACTCATTAGCCAGGCCTGTTTACTACTGACCTGCTGTTAACACTTTATTCTGAAGTCATTTACTGTAGGATGGTCTGGTGGGCAGGCTCCCATTTTCTTCAGTGTGTCTCCTTTCTCTTCACTTCACACTAGAGCTCCCACACATACCCTAAAGGTAGCATTTGCCAATTCTGATGCCCTAATGACCCCAGTGGACTATTTTTATGAATGGAAGTGCATATGCAATTAGAACAGAGACATTCATTAAGTACTTTACCATGTGAGGAAGGTTTATAATCTGTTGGAGCAGTACTGTGAAAATGAGATGCTTTTGAAAATATATATTTAGTTGAAAACAGTCTAGGGAGGAAAAAGAACAAAACAAAAACAAAAACAAACGACGAAAAAAAAAAACACAGTGCTTAAGATAGAAGAACAGAGGGGGTATTATTTGTGAGTGAAAGAATTTTGCAACTGTGGTTTAAAGACAGACAGCAGTCATCTTAAAAGGGTCCTAGGGAAAATCCTGTAGGGAACAACTTTCCCCTCTCTGCCTGTGCTCTCATTGTTTCATTGATGATTGCTGGGAAACCTCCACCCTAGGGGATTTTCAGGGCTCCTGACTTCCAAGAATGAAATATTTTTACTAGGAAAGGCAAGGTGTGTGTGCGTGTGTGTGTGTGTGTGTGTGTGTGTGTGTGTG
>NW_026596095.1:28509692-28517359 GCF_907164565.1 Psammomys obesus
TGTGTGTGTGTGTGTGTGTGTATACAGCCACACACAGAATAAATAAATATATAAAATATTTAAAAGTTGATGAACTTTTCAATTTGTGTAGTTTCTAGCCGTTGGTGATTTTCAGGAATCTTATGTATTGAAAAAAGCCAGTGCTTCTTTTTAAAAATAATCTAACTTTGTTTCATTAGAAGATGTCAGATGATCCTAACAAACCATAAATTACAGAAAAGGTAAAATTGAATACCAACTTATGTTGCAACAGAAAAATATACATTTTTTTCTATAGTTATAACTTAGAAGAAATTGGGATACATCTGAACAAAATATTTTTGTTGAATAAGAAGTTAAGATATAAAAGATTAAGTGATTAGAAATAAAATTCATAAAGGAGATGAAATGTCAAAAGGATAGTGAGAATTTAAGACATGATTTAGAAACTTTTGAAGATGTTACATGGAGAAATGTTTGTGGGACAGAAATGTTAATGATCCTATCATTGGTTATTGCAACTACAATATTCACAATAAAATAGCCAGAATTTCTAATCTGTCCTAAAAGAAAGTTATGGAAGTGATTTTAAAGCGTTCCATATGATGAAATTAAGCGTTGCTTTTGCTGTTTTTAAAAATGATGACAGAATGATAACTCACACATAGTGAAGACTCTGAGGTATGAAGTGAAGCCTGTGTCCAGCTTCATATATCACCATGTGATTCCTCTGACTGAATGTTCTAGCCCTGCCCAAATTTTATGGATGACTAAAAAAATTTATTTAAGATTTTGTTACAGTTCTAATAAAGATCTTCTTCTGTTTTTTATAAGATGATCGTGACTATGTCAAATAAATTGCAATAAGTAACCCAGGTAGAAGAAATTACAATACTTTCTTCTTCCCTGGAATGTCAAGTTTGAACATCCATTTGCTTCTTCCATCAGAGTTAATGAGCAGTAAGTACAAACACTCACAAGGAACAGCATCCCTCAGCTTACAGGATTCCACCATAAAAACAACCAAATGGAACTATACATCTCGGTGACCTGATTTGTCAACAGACTATCAAGGCAAAATGAATAATTCACCTTTTACTGTGGCTGCTTTTAATTGAGAAATAAGTGTTTCCTTTTCAGATATGAAAAGAAAGAAGTTTTGGAGTGGTGTGTGTATGTGCGTGTGTGCGTGTGTGTGTGTGTGTGTGTGTGTGTGTGTGTGTGTGTGTGTATGTGTTTATGTTTCATGGAAGGAGTTATTCACTACTGTGAGGATATTTTCAAGGGTGGTGTCAACTATGAAATTCAAAACTGCCTCAAAGCTGAATCCTAAAGGACAAATGATAATAAACAAAGAACCCTTGATCCTCTGCCTCTTGCTAGGATTTTCTGACTACCTTTTAGAATATTTGTACAAGTTATAGTTTCTTATTCTTAAAAATATTTTAGTTAATCTATATGTAAGTATTAACAAGATCTAAATAACTTTAATTTTACAATAGTACTCAACATTTCTACACGTACCATCATGATATTTGTTAGTTAAAAAAATGCCTTTGTTGTAGAAAATGAGTGGGTTAGTTAGTTGTTAATAGCTAAAATTCTCAGGGAACAGACTCCATCTTACTTAGTAAAATTATACATATGTATAACATTTCAAGAATGATTGTTTCTTATTGCTGACACTAAGAGCCCTACTTGTTTCATAGTACAGCTTTAATACTTCTGAGTCATTCACATTCTACCTAAGTAGTAATTGGTATATGTTGGCTACAATTGTTCCTCATTATAAACAAGGAAAAATAATGATTGTAAATGTAAAATCACATTCAACCAAGCCCCTCTTTTTAAAGAGTACCAGTTCACCCAGACCTGACTGATAGCTGCATCGTTGTGATTAAAAAATAAAATATAAATTGCATTATCACTGATTTCAGTATCCTTAGAGCACTTTCTATGAACTGGGCAAGTAACACTGATTTTCACCCCTATTTCAAGGCAAAGTCAGGACCAATAAACTTCCAGTGCTTGTGGCTATGGTTTCTTGACTCCACTGTAAATTAACTCAGTATGTACAACATTTGCAAACACAAAAGAAAAAGCAGTATGCTTAGAACTTTTTAAATGCTCAAATAGATACATTTAATATAGTCATTAAAATCCAAAGGATAGAACATTTTCTTTGCCATCTTATAGGACATGATTTATACAAGGGAAGTAATATACTGTACTTTTTTCCTACACCCAATCAAGGTGCTATCAGTGAGACTGATTTTTTTCTCCTTAAATAACTAGTAAGTGAAAATTGTTCCCTAGTACTTCAAAGAAGAATGTACTAAAAAGTATTAGCTAAAAGATCTTTCCGCCCGAGTGCATTAATTTTCTATTCATTTCATTAAAGGGAAAGTTTTGATAGGGCTTATAAATTATAGTGTGTCCCTGGCAGACTAATAGCTTGAGGAAGAACACGTAATGGTTCTCCTTAATCAAAATAAGAGCAAGCTGTTGTTTATCCAGCTGAGAAACTTCAGAATAGGGCGCCCATGTTCTTTCTATGCCAAATCAAAGAATGGCCAATGAGGTACCTAAAGAAAGTGTAGGGGGAGATAGTACTAATTTCACTGACAGGCATAGATCCTTGGGAATGCACCCATTAATGGGCCAGCTTACATTCAAGGCAGCAGCATGCCCCTGCCTTGTCTGACACCGTGACCATCGTAAGGAACTGAAAAGTCCTGCGCTCTGTCTGTGAGAGTTGCTGTCTAGGAGAACACTTAGTGGGTAATTTAAGACTTTTAGAAATCCAAAGTCCTTTAAAACTGGTGAGTTTCTTACAGACTTTGTTCATAGATGACTAAGTGCCAAAAAATAAGACCAAAGTGGAAACTAAATTTATTTTCGATTACAAAGAAAATGTCACCACATTTCTATGAAGTAACTGTTCAAAAATCAATCCCTTACAAAATAAAATAAATCCTCAAATCTTCTATCATATCTATTAGGTTACTATGCTAACTGGTGTCAGACTTTTATATCATTAATATTGAGTCAGACAATGAAAGTATTGTAGGTGTTCAAGGGACGGTGTGATTCATTCTCAACTGTATCTTGAAATTCAGATCTGTGCTTACTGGCCTAGTCTGCACTGGGCTAATCATTCAGGTTCAGAGCCCTGTCTGGTTAATCCTCTACAGTGGATGATGGCATCTTTGTTCCTATTTTATGTACCTGATACCTTGGCCTTTTCTGAAAGAACTGCTACATACATACATACATACACACACACACACACACACACACACACACACTCACACACAGAGACATATGTATACACATGCACCAACTTCCAACTATACCTTAAATACACTCAGCCTCCTTTCCTTGGCTATTCCGTTTAGCCAAGGCCAGAGGCTTATGTTACTGTGGCCAGTCTTCTGAGCAGAGGAAAAAGAACCCTGATTTCCTGCATGATTGCAGTGTTCTTCCCTTCAGCCTCTCAGGCTTAATCAGGGTTGGTTGGTATCAGCGTCGGTTCGTGAGTGAGTCATTACTTGAAAGCAGCTTGTTGAATCTTTCTCTGCAGCTAATTGCGTGAAACATTCATAGAGGTAAGCTTCCAGAAAACAGTATGTCCATGCCTTTAGCTCGCATAGGTGCCTCTCTGGTTTCCTCCAAAGGCCGTGGTTAATCTTGTACAAGTAGACCGTGAGAATACTCTCTAAGAAACACTGTAGAGTGTGGAATCATTTCTGTGCTCCTCCACAGCTTGTGGAAAATAGTTATAGAGCAAACAAAGCAGTGGACTGATAATTGGGCTTCAAAATATCACTGAATGGAATCAAGACCAGGTCTTCAGTGGCCTACCAATATCAAGACCACTTTTTGCTGTCTCTAAGCTGTAATCCTCCTCATTGGATTATGAAAATCATGGGTATTTTTTTTAAGTTGGAAATAACAATGGATGCAATGTGTCCTGAAAAAAGAAGTATATTTTAGAACTGAATGCCTTAAAGTATTCATTCCCTTGTGTCTGCATATTATTGGATCCTTGATAAACTTTGTTTCTCTCCATTTCCATGGTAACTAAAAGGTTGCATTATCCAAAGACTCTACCAATAGAGGATATTACTGCTGTTTGTTATTTGTTATTAAGCATAGAGAAGTACGTTTTTATTTGTCTAAGGAAACAAATGAACCACAGCAAAGAAGAGTAAAATATCAGCAGTTGAAGTAATGGTTCTGTGTGTCTTACCCAACCTTTTAACCCTCATGAAATTTTCAAGGCATTTTATATAAATCAACTTAAAAATAAATTTTAGAGGCAAAAGTCTGAATTCAGTCATAATCTTACAAAAGATATATGCCCTAACAGAAAAATATATTTCCATTCTGAAGATATTTTGGATAAAATAAAATGTACAAGCAGAGACAGAGACTTTTCAACATTACATTTCTTTTTTGTTTATTTGTTTTTGTTTTAGTTGTTTTGTTTTACAAATATGTGGAGCTTGACTTTAAGTTTGAGATAGAGATGGTTGGTGAAGAAAAAAAAATCCCATAGCTATATCTAGACTTTCTGACTTTGGCTTACATGCTTTGGCTTGGGGAAGGTTATGTATGGTCTTTGGTGCTTATGCGTGAGAAGTATGGTTTTCTTCTTGTCACACTCTTCATACCTAACCAGATATTTCTGCTACAACAGCTCTTGTATTTTTTTGCCTTTTTTCTTCCTTTTTTTAAATCTTCTCTTTCGTCAAAATAATTAACATAGAGCATGGTTGCTTTGAGGTTGTGTCCCTCTTTGATTTTTGTAAACACCATAACCAAGACCAACCCGGGGAGGAAAGAGTTTATTCGGCTTTCATCACAGTCAGTCTGTCTTTGAGGGAAGTCAGGGAAGGGACTCAAGCAGGAAGAGAGGCAGGAACCATGGAAAAGGCTGCCCACTGGCTTGATCTTCATGGCTGGCTTGTTTGCTTACATAATCGGGAACCATATGTCAAGTTGTTGCAAGGCCGACAATGGTCCACGCCCACCAACTTCGGTCACTAAAGAAAATTACCCCCTCCACACACATGTTTGTGGACCTGTCTGATAAAGGTAGTTCCTGAATTGGGGGTTCCTCTTCACAGGTGACTCTGATTTGTGACAAAATGACAAAAACAAACAAACAAACAAAAAAAAAATAAGGAGAACCACAGAAAATAAGAAAGCAAGGATCATGGTGAATGATAGATGCAATTATGGTTGAAAATGTTATAATTCACAAAGAATAATAATGTGAACTCTCACAGTCTAATTCTTCAACATGGTGGGATCTATGAATAGTAGCTGTTTTTAATCCTCACTATGTTTCAAGTAGGTACATCATACATAATAGTTTCGAATGATTGAGGCACATTAAAATATATGCTATTTGCCAGGCTTCATGAATAAAAACAGTGAACAGTGCAGAAACCTGCAGTGACTTTAAGTGTAAAGCCTAAACTCAGAGTTGGAAGCAGGTGACCTTCAACTTACCACAGGAGGTAGCCTCTGTGTACTGACTGGAGTATCAGCGGCTTTTAAAGTGCTCATCAAAGAATGCTTTGAATTCTGTGACAATGCTCACCTAGAACTGTATAAAATTGGTCACAATAAAATACACTAAAAGAGTGAAAAAATGAAAGTTATTTTGTGTTCCTTTTTCTTTTCTTGACATTTTAAATTTAATAAATTGTAATGATTGGTAATAAGCTTCTGTTTTATCTAATAGTGAACAAATGGTTGAATAACAAGTGATAAGATAGAGAATTTTCTTAGTGGTTTTCTTTGTACACATTTTCCAGCCAAGTCTTACACTTTTACTTTAAGTCTTGCATTCCTCTACCCTCCTGGAGAAGTGTTGCTGATTTCCATACAAGCATGCCCAGGTCTTCCTTACTCATTCATCTCCAGCACAGATACGATGACAGGCCTATCCTTTCCATGAAACCTAGATGTAGGCTCATTGAGTGAGCAGAGCCTTTTTATACAGATTATAAAGAAGCCACAGAATTAATTAATTGTTCTTAAATGGCTTACATGTTGTTTATGTTTCAAATATGTGCTCAATACTTTTAATTTTTTATTGTTAGACCCCAACATTTACCTATTATTGACCACTTTGTGGTATTAGCTAGTTTAAAAAAATTTTTTTTTTGTTTCCCATGTGTTTAAATTCTAACTTCTACATCCTAGTAACTGTCTCCTTTGAAGATCATGTGAGCGTTACGTTGGGTGGAACACAGCATGCCTTTGGGATTTGTGCTAAGTGATGAGTGAGACTGTATGAGAAAGAGCTTATGTCTATTGTGGCTAATGCTGTATCTCTCCAGTGTGATCTTTTGGTTTTCAGATTTCGAGTTTTACATTGTAGAAGCTTTGTCATTAAACATTATTATCTAACTAGTACTTAAATGAATTGCTTCTGTGTGTAGTCTAAATAGGATGTCTGTAAAGTTCCTTGAAAAATGCAATTGCGTTAACTTGAAAATATTGCAATTAATATTAGTTTATGTCCTTGAACTCTTTCTAATTTTTCTATATGAATATGCTATTTGAAATCTGATTCCACTGACTGACATAGATTAACACAAAGGGTATTAAGATAAAAACGTAAAAGTTGTCCACTAAAATAATATGGGTTCTGGAGGAAGAAAAAGGAATTTTAAAACCAGGATATGCTATTGAATAGGCATTTAATCTTGGGAAGCTAGTTAAATTATTGGAGCTGTAGCTTTCTGCCTACAGCCTTGACTAAAGAACATTTTTATTGGCATATATTCTTTATATATAAATAATGTGACATTTTCCTACAGCACATAATGGATTTTGATCATATTCAGCCTGTTACTCTCGTGCTCTCCTAATTCTAGCTAACCCCCTTCCCCTTCTGGAATACTTCCTTCTACTTTCATGTCTTTTCTTCTTTCATAAGACTCAATGAGTTTCACTAGGGTTCTTTATAAAAGCATGGTTGAGTTTGCTCCAGTAAAATGTGAGCTTACCACTGGTTACACAACTATACAAAATATTTTTCCCTTCTCTATCAACCATGACCTGAATACATGTCCTCAAGGAGGGGCAGGGGACTACAAGCCCTTCCATCTATCTATGCAGAGAGTTAACAAGTCTAATCTCACAGAGATCTCATATGCGTGGTCAGTACTGCTTTGAGTTCAAGTCATATCATACCCAGAAATCAGTGTTCCACATCTGTAAAGTCTCTTCTCCAGATGGCTCCTAGATTCTTCTCACACCCTCTACCAGGATGTTCCCTGAACCTTGGAGAAGGTGAAATACTAGCTCATTATAGCCTGAGTTGGACACTCATTTGTTCTCTGTGCTTTGAGCAGTTATGAATCTCTACATCACCACTGACAACAGCAAAAAGAAGCTTCTCTGACCAAAACTGATGGCAGGCAGTTTTCACTATGAGAGTGGATAATTAGAAGGAAAATTGACAGCACATTTATTGTTGTTTCACTAAGGAAACATGATGTGCCTGTCAAATTCTGGATCTTAACCCATGTCTCATATACTCAGATTGTTTTGCATACCTAAAGAGATCGTATATGTGGGATTAATATGACCTTTATGATGTCAGGAAAATGTGGAAAATGTGTGTGTGTGTGTGTGTGTGTGTGTGTGTGTGTGTGTGTGTGTGT
>NW_026596095.1:28517369-28810764 GCF_907164565.1 Psammomys obesus
TGTGTGTGTGTGTGTGTGTGTGTGTGTGTGTGTGTGTGTGTGTGTGTGTATCTTCATTGCAAATAACTTCATCCTGTTCTTAAGGAATGACTTCAATGCCTAATAGTGCCTAATTTGGTTTTGAAATTGACAAAAGCTTCCCTTTGTCTCTAAAGGCACCAGTTTGCTCAATTCCAGGGCAGCCATTACAGACCAGCAGGACCTGACCTCTCTATTGGGTCTAATTCATCTGTCTGAAAACTGATAAAGTTATAGATAGTTAGAACACTCTATCATTGAGAGTTTTCCCAGGGAGAAATAAGAAGAACAGCTTATGGTTGCAGAGGCTCTTCCCAGAAGATCTATGATAGTCTTCATTGGACTCAGGTTAAGAGCGTGAATATTATGTAGAAAGAAAAAAATAATGTTCATCAGAAATAAGGAAACTGCGAACAAATATGAGACACTAGGGAAAAATATGTACACTCTTTCCAGCTTAATGACTAGCTGTTTTCCATTAAAAATAATTAGAAATGCCTGCATGATTTACATGTACAATTGCATATAACTATTACTTTGGCTGCATTTGGAGAAGTATCATATATAAAGCCCATTTTGAAATGGTCTCTATATGAGGTAACTATAAATATTAATATAAAATAGACCAGTTTATCATGGCATCAGATTTTCTCCATCTAACTTAATCCACATGAATTTAGGGGAAAGTAGTAATGAGTAACGCTAATGAAGATTTTCACAGTAAGCAGTGGCTTTTAAACCACTTGTGTGAGGCCTGAACTTTCAGAGCCTATGAATACATTATAAAAGAATTTTTCCTTTTGATTAGATTTAAAAGAGCTTTAATTTTAGCATGGTCTCTTACTGGCAGGAGACACCTCTCTTCATACAGCAGAATTGCTTTTCCTCATATTAATTTAAGTTTTCCAGCCTTTAAAATTCTACTTACTGTGTAAAGGTCTTTGGATGCAGACATAACTTTGAGGTGCATTTTAGAGCATATTTCCTAGTGACAGCAGATATCTGCTGGTTCTACGTAAGCGTCAAAGATGAGAATAACAACAACAACAAAAACACACCAGTTTCCTGTGCAATTGGGAACCTTCTTGGTCTGATTTCAAATTCCCCAAACCTTTGCCAATTAAAAATAACTTATAATTTTTATAATGAATAGTATATATACATTATTTCTGCTTCTTGCTCTCACCGCTCCAACTCCTCCTATGTCATCCCCTATTCCCACTCAAACTCATAACTTCTTCAGTTATCATCGTGTTTATATATACACACATAAAAACCAATGTGCATGCACACACACATACAGACTTCTTATTCCATTCATTGTTACTCAGGTATATGCGTTTAGGACTGACCACTCGGGTTTGGATGACTTACCTGGGAATTTATCCCTGGAGAAGACAGAGTCTCTGATTTCCTGTAGCTCTTCATCCAGACGTAGGATCTTGTGGGATTTTTGTTATCCATGTTCTTATGACAGACTTGTTTAGGCCACCATGTTTTTAAAGTTTTGTTGGTACAGATGATATTTTGTCATCTGTAGAAGACAAAATATCACAAAAGATGTCTTGGTCCTTTGGCTCTCACAGTCCTACAGTCCTTCTCTTTTTCTGATGCTCCCTGAATCTTGAGGGTGGGATTTGTGTTGTAGATATGTCATTTGGTCGTTGGACACTCCACAGTCATTTTTTTCTTTGTATTTTGCTCGGTGGCAAATTTCTGTAATAGTATCTCTCCAGTGCATAAAGCAGTTCTTTGAGGAGGGATGAGAGCTATACTACTCTGTATACAAATAAATATTGAGAATATAGTTAGAAGTCATTCCAGTTTAGAAAAATGGCAATAATAGATTCTCCTCTAGAGGGATCTCACCAGCCATGGGTTATTGACTAGGTTTGCAATACTAAAAAAAAATGAATTTCTTCCTTTTTATTGGGGAGATTATATCATCGGTAATTCTTTCTAAAGATCCTGAAATTATTGAGCAAGTCAGAAGCTGTTGCTGTTGCCATGCTTTTTGAATATCAGAACATACAGACACTCTTTGACACTGCCAAAAACATACAAATGCTCTTCAGAACATTAGAGAAGGTAAGAGCCATTTGAGTCACACCTCCATCTGCCAAGTAGCACCACCCTTCAAGTTTTGCAATAGGCTAAGCTATATTCAGCTACGTTCCCTTTTTACTTTTTGATCATAAGAGTGATTTTCTTTATTACCCCTTTCAATCCGGCAAGCATTTTAAAGCACAGTACAGTGAGTCAAGATAACTAACTCCTACAGTTTTAATATCTCCTTATTGCATTTTGATATCAGGGTCTTGATTTAATCATGAAATGTACTATATATTTGGCATTTTTGGCAGATTCAATTTTTTAAAAGTAAAAAAAAAATGGCATTGTAATTGAAATCTAATATTAACTAGAACTGGTCTGGAGATTTCCTATCTATCATTGGCCTGCAGATTGTTTATTAATAACATACTTAGCCTGTAGGTTGTAATATCGTTGATCAACTAGCCATCTTTAACTTTGACCTAACAAAGCAGTCATTACTTGCAAAGCTTTCTGAAGCAAGCAGGAGTCAGCTAGAAGCTTTTAACAAAGCAACATTTAAAAATTCCTGTTGGTGGGTGCCTTTCAGGCCTCCATAATGCCTGCTTTGTGGTATAGAGCTGGAAATGAGTGCCTAACTAGAATTTAAAAGTTAAAAGGAAAGATTCATTGGGATTCACGGTGTGTTTATTTTATAGATTTACTATATGCACTACTGTTTCTTTCACAGATAAAAATAGTTGCTGAATCTTAATAATACTCACTGAAGTATTTCAATCCACTGACTAAGTAGTATTTTGTTGAGAAAATATTTAGAAAATTCTGTTCAGAAGATGTGTACAATAAAACCTTAGTTTGAAAATCATTTTGTTTCCCACCCTATATCTGACAGAAAGCTGATATCCAGAATACATAAAAAATTAAAGAAATTAAAAAGCAAAAAATCAAGGAATCTAATTAAAAAATGGGGTACAGAGCTAAACTGAGAATTCCCTGTAGAGGAATATAGACTGGCAGAGAAACACTTAAAGAAATGCTCAACATCCTTAGCCATCAGAGAAATGCAAATCAAAACAACCGAGATTTCACCTTATACCCATCAGAATGGCCAAGATCAAAAACTCAAGTGACAACACATGCTGGAGAGGTTGTGGAGAAAGGGGAACCCTCCCCCATTGCCAGTGGGAATGTAAACTTGTACAACCACTCTTGAAATCAATCTGGTGCATTCTCAGACAATTAGGAATAGCACTTCCTCAAGATCCAGCTATAGCACTCCTAGGCATATATCCAAAATATGCTCAAGTATACAACAGGGACATTTGCTCAGCCATGTTCATAGACGCTTTATTTGTAATAGTGCCAGAACATGGAAACAACCCAGATGTCCCTCAATGGAGGAATGGATACAGAAATTGTGGTACATTTACACAACGGAATACTACTCAGCAATTAAAAATAAGGAAATCATGAAATTTTCGGGCAAATGGTGGGATCTAGAAAAGATCATCCTGAGGGTATCCCAGAAGCAGAAAGACACACATGGTATATACTCACTGATAAGTGGATACTAGACCTATAAGATAGGATAGTCATACTAAAATCTGTACACCTAAAGAAGCTAAACAAGAAGGAGGACACAGGGTAAGATGATCAATCCTCACTTAGAAAGACAAATGGGATGGACATTGGAAGTAGGAGAAAACAAGAAACAGGACAGGGGCCTACAACAGAGGGCCTCTGAAAGACTACCTAGCAGTATATCAAAGCAGATGCTGAGACTCATAACCAAACCTTGAGCAGAGTGCAGCGAATCATATAAAAGAAGAGGGAGTTAGTAAGACCTGGAGAGGACAGGAGCTCCACAAGGACCAAATATGTCTGGGCACAGGGGTGTTTTCTGAGACTGACTCTCTAACCAAGGACCATACATGGAGCTTACCTAAATCCCCTGCACAGACGTACCTATGGCAGCTCAGTGTCTAAGTGGGACATGAACTCAATGGCTGGCTTTTTTTACCTCCCCCACCCCCGAGGGAGGAGCAGCCTTGCTAGGCCACAGAGGAGCCAGTCTTCTGTGTAGCCAGTCCTGAAGAGACCTGATAGGCTAGGGTCAGATGGAAGGGGGGGAGGAGGACCTCCCCTATCAGTGGATTTTGGGAGGGGCAAGGAGGAGATGATGGAGAGAGTGGGGTTGGGAGGATATGGGGGAGGGGGCTACTGCTGGGATACAAAGTAAATAAACTGTAATTAAAAAAATAAAAATTTAATCAAAAAAAAAAAAGAAGAAGAAAATCATGGTGTTTAAAAGTCGTTTGGTTTGGGTTTTTTTTTGGCTTTTTGAGACCCAGTTTCTCTTGTGTTTCCTTGGCCATCCTGGATTCTCTTTGTAGACCAGTCTGGTCATGAATTCACAGTTGTTTGCCTGCCTCTGCCTCACTAAGGTCTGGCATAAAGGCGGGTGCCACCATGCCGGGTTTAAAAATCCAATTTTAATACATAACTTGGGTAAGTGTTCTAACCATGATTTCTACATTGTAAATAGATTGACACGTAAGGAAGAAGGGGGGAAAGAAGTTTTAAAGTAAGAAGTTTGTTCTGCTAAACTAAACAGAGAATCCATAAAAATTTACACTGTTGATCTCATTAGGCAGTGTATTTAGTTTAAAACAAAAGTCAACGCCTCCCCAGAACTTTCTAGAAGTACCTTAATCTCCTTAGAAAGTGAAGTGGAAATTCTTTAATAATTATGTGGCTGAATTATTAAATATTATTTTTTAACTCTTAAACATGCACACATGTAAAAACACACAATGTAACCAAGACAAACATTTAAGCTACCTGACATATATTGTCAGAATGTTATCATTACAACAAAATGGAATAACTCAGCTTTCTAATGGGGGCAAAGAAGAGCCCAATAATTAGATGGCTTCTAATAAATTAATTCTGGGTAAATTTTGACAGAAATCGGAAATGATATTTTTAAAATTTATACAGGAACATGCTACAAAACAGTTATTGTAACTTTTTTTTTGTAAAGCCGATAATAAATGGTAAAAGAAACATGCTAGAAACAAGATATGAAGAGTTGCTGAAGGAAGAGAGCTCTACCTATTCAGCATAAGCGAAATCATTGGAATGGCACAGCTAATCCTGGAAGTATTCATTCCTGCCTCAAAATATCTATTGTTTCGTTAGAACATAAAACTATTATATTAGAGAGCTCTTTCTGCTTATGGTTTTTAATTATTTAATAATTCATTAACGTGTTATTTGTGTTATCATTAACGTGTTATCAGTGGTACAATTCTCAGTGCTGCAATGTTCCCATAAGTATTATACGGTGATTCCTCCCTGTCATCTGCATTGCTTTCTTTTGTCATGAATAGGCTTTTTTTTTTTTTTTTGAGTCACGGTTTCTCTGTGAAGCCCTGGCTATTCTGGTCTTTCCTTATACATCAGGCTGGCCTTGAGCATACAGAGATCTGCCTGCCTCTGCCTTCCTGAGTGCTGGGGTTCCAGGCCTACACTACTTTATCCAGCTTCATGAATAGGCCCTTTTACATGTGCACACTCAAGCCTTTCTGATAAATTTCGCATGATTACTAATAATCAAGTAATTATTATTTGATTAGATACTTTTGCACCATGTCTAATTTTTCCTGTGGATAACTGACACTTTCTTATGTACTATATAAAATATGTGGAACAAATAAATATATAACTAACATACTAAAGTTCAGTTCTTTAACTTATTTCATTTACTGGCCCCGAGCCAAATTTACTTTGCCCCCAAATGTTAATGAACAATGCCAGTGATGATATCATTATAGTGCTTGAACATATTGGTATTTGTTTAGCTATTTCAGTTTGAGAGTGAATCACATAGATGCCTTAGAAAATGCACTAGTAAAATTCCTGTTTGCAGCAGAGCTCATTTCAGTGGTTTATAATTGGCAGATAACTTCAGATCATAGTTTCCAATCTCTGGAAGCATTGCCCATAGTGACTGTCATGTCTAAGCTTAAATGAGTTCACTTCAAGTGAATTAATATGAAGTTCAGCCCATGCTCTTTGTTCCTGTTCGCTGGGTCTGCTTTGTGCCAGCTTCACAGGGGAGGTGGAATGAATTTGCCCCGAAAGACCTAGCAGCTTTGTTGAATTATCTATTGATAAGCAGTTGTTCTATTTACAGGGATTGGAAATGATCATTATCTATATTTTGCCTCTGTATGGAACATCTAGTGTTACTTATCCTAAATTCTGCTTTTTTTGCTATCAATGTGCGGTTATAACTATTTCCACAAAATCATGCCGTGTTAGCATCTTGAAAAATAGCATTTCAGGACTGTACTAGGGAGTTGCCATTTTTTTTTTCTGATTTTTGGGCTATTAGCCAATTAAATAATCTACTACATTCATTTTCTTCCCAGATGCCTATAAATGCTTGACATGAATCGAGTTTCATAGCTAGTCACTGGAAAATATTGTATGTCTTGTATATTGTACTTGTACCTTTGAGTTTACCAGTGTGCATGTGTGTGTATATTTTTCTCTCTGACTGTCTCTGTTTTCTCTCTCTCTTTCTGTGTGGTATGTGTGTATATGCTTACATGTGTTCAGATGTCATCCACTATTTTTTAAAATTTATTTTTCTTTTATTTTTATCATTTATTTTCTATCTCAAGGGTGCCCCCTCCCTCCTCTCCTCCCAGTCACCCCTCTTCCCCACTCCTCCCTTCCCTTATCTTTTTCCCCCACAGGAAGGTCCCCTCCCCCTAATCAACCTCCCCCAGCACATCAAGTCACATCAGGACTGAAGATGTCTTCATCCCCTGAGGCCAGGCAAGGTAGTGCTGCCAGGGGGAAGTGATCCAAAAGCAGGAAATAGCATCCATGTTTAAAACAGCTCCCCCTTGCCCACTCGCCAGGTGGCACATATGAAGACCAAGCAGTCCATCAGCTACATATGTGCAGGGGGCCTAATTCTATACCATGCCTGCTGCTTAGTTGATGTCTCAGTCTCTGACAGCCCCCCGTGGGCCTGGATTAGATGTCTCTGTTGGTTTCTTTGTGGGTTCCTGTCCCCTCCAGGTCCTTCCATCTTTACCCCAACACTTCCACAGGATCCCTACAGCTCTGCCCCATGCTTGACTGCAAATCCCAGCATCTGTCCTGTTCTGCTGCTAGCTGAAGCTTCCCAGATTACAGTCAGGTTGGCTCCTGTCTGCAAGCAAGGTTGAGTATCATAGTCAGGGGCTGGTTCTCTACCATGGGGTGGGTCTCAGGTTGGGCCACCTGACTTTCGCTCAATCTTTGTTCCCTCCTTATCCCTGCACTTCTTATAGGCAAGGTAAGTTTTGGATCATAGGTTTTGTGGGTGGAATATTGTTCCCCTTCTTCCATTAGGCCTATCTGGCTAGGAGGTGGTCACTTCAGTCTTCATGTCCCCTCCTTACCTCCACCCCAGTTAGGAGTCTCTGCTAAAATCACACCCATGTCCTCCCAGGAGCCTGCAACTTGACAAGTGATGTTCACCCCTCAGTTTCCCTTCTTGTTCCTAGTCCTCTCACCCCCCTCTCCCCTGTTCTCCCCATATCTGATCCCCAACATTTTTCCTTCCCCACTCAGAGGGCCATCCACCATTTTGAAAACATGTCTTAGTGATCTGAAGCTCACCCAGCAGGAGAGGCGGGCCCTTGGGGATATGCCTGTATCTGCTTTCCAGCACTGGATTACAAGATCCTCCCACCACCACATCTTGCTTTTGTAAGACAACTTCTGGGGACTTAATGCAGGCCACCCTATTTGTAAGACAATACTTTGCTGACTGAACTATCTCCTAGGCCTTGAAAAGGTTCTATTTTTAAGGTTTTGAATTATGGCATGAGTTTTGTTTACTTTGTCCTGAAACTTTTAATTTACCTGTGCACTCAACCAGTGATGTTTTTAGGTTCCTACATATTCTACATAGTAGGTATTTCCAAATGAAAAAAAAAAAAAAATCCATCCCCCATCAAATGATCCTTGTATCTAGCAGAAAAACAGATACCATAAAAATTAAAACAAACAAACAAACAAAAAAAAAACTTATTTTCTCTTGTTGACCTAACCAGTGAAATAAGATTGGATGGGTATATCATTCAAGAGATGTTCAGCTGGAAACATTTTATATTTGTATTATATCTTAGATTTTAAAGAACTTTTCTTCTTTGGCAAAAATTAATAACTTCAGAGAAAGTGGGTTATCTTCAGATGTTCTTTTAATCAACATGGCTGAATGCATAGATATATGCAAAAATAAAATTTCTGCTTAGGCAGAAGATTTAGATAATCAGTAAGGAACACTTTTTGTCTTTGACATCTGAATTTGTGGTCATGCTAATGTTCCAGGACATTATTGAAGCTTGAAATTTGCCCCCCCAAAATGCAGTTGATTTTAGTTATGCCTTATCTGACAGATAATAGATATGCAGAACCCGAGTCAGAACCAAGATGTTAATTGCTTTATGAAGATTAGAATAAATTAAAGGAGGACCGCTTTATATATTAATTTAAAATTTTATAGTGGGATCAGAGCTTAAGGTGAGAAGTTGAGAAATTTTAAGTGGACATACTTTAATGTCTTATTTTCCTTTCAGCAATTTTCTGCAGACTTGTGATAACTGATTACATTTGAAGCTGACCTATGCAGTCAAATACTTCCATGATCTTGCAGTACTTTGTTTACTGGGCATGGTACCTGCCCTGGTTCCCTTTTATCTCTCAAAGCTATTTTTCTCAGTTCCCTTCTCTGGCTCTTTCTCCTCCTCAAGTAGGACTATGGACTGCACCCCTTCACCTGGTCTCATGCATTTTTGTGTGAGTTTGGGTTGTGTACAGTGTTCTGATTAACTTTTGAGATGGTATCACTTAGTCCAATGAGTTGAACTTTCATCTACCTGATGGTGACACCAAAATCTCACAACACCAGCCCTGAAGTTCCCCCTCCCCAAAAAATCTCATATGTATTTGACCAGTCCAGCTAGAACAGGATTCATACAGATACTTTCCATGATAGGATTACTGGTCTCCTTCACCCCAAAGCTTCTCTCATCTATCTCGTCTACCTTTTTTTTTATTTTTTCAGTATTGGAGCAACAGGATCACCGGAAACTCTGATTCCACAGTGTAGGCTGCATCTGTCTGCTAATTGTCTACACAGATCTACTTCCCTCTAGGATAAAGCCCACAGTTCCAACACAGCAGTCAGCAGTTTCTCCCTCCCTCCATAAAACATTAGGCATAAAGATGCAGACAGGCTCTTAAAATCCACACATGGTCAGTGGCTCTCCCTCACATCGTCACCTAGCCCTTCCTCACACTCAGAATAAAACCATCGCTAGTTACTGTGGTCTGAGGGCCCCAAGTCTTCTGGAATCTCTCAACAGCTCCGATTACACCCTGTTCCACACTCAGAGGATCTGAGTCCCTGTGGCTGATTTGATTTTACCTTAAGGCTGCCTTACCTCCCCATCTGAGCCCTTCACTCCTTTACTTGCAGTGAGCAAGATTAAATGCAGACTTGTATCCTGAATGGTGCTATTATGATTTCTTAGATCTTGAAAACTATACTTTTTTATTTTATTTTTCCTTTTTTCATTCCTTTTGATTTTTCTACCTTCTCTCATTTTATGATGTCATTATACCCATCCCATGGTGTGTTAAGACCATTTACCATAACAAGAATAGTACCTGCCAAATCAAGTGGTCCCTGGTCCTTGTGAGTTATTGTTGTTTGTTGCTATCATTGCTTTGTTGTTTTTTGTTTTTTTCTTTAACTGATCTCTTTTGAGGGTGCCTCTGGAAACTGGAGAGTGTGCAAGCTTGTGTGAAAGTGAGCTTCTAAACCATATAATATTGTCTTTATCTAAAGTTATCTAAATATTTGAAATATTCTGTGCTAACAACTCTTGTCTCCTCCTGAGACTTGGAGTAAAATTACTTCCAGATGGCCCTAAAATCCCAGCATATTGCTACAGTTAACAAAAAGCTTTTGTAAATGGTATATTAACCACTAAGGGGCATGTGCTGCCATTAACTTGTGCTATGAGTTCCTGTTGTTAATGGTAAAATGTGCCTGAGCTTGCATTTTTCTCTTTAAATCATATATAATTACAGTATTCATTTCTGAGAATCACAATATTAAAAAAACAGACCTGAAAGTTCTTAAAGCATACTAGGTATGCTTGTGAACAAGCATCGAAGTTTCAGAAACTATGTCAAAAGAAAATTCCTTCCTAAAATCTGCAAAAAAAAAAAACAATAATTAGAATATTTCTAATTTTTATTGCTTTTTTGTCTTTTCCATTTTTTTCATTATATAAAGTGAATTAATAAAAAGCTACCGATAAAAGATTGTACTTAGGCTGGTTTTTTTTATAAATACTATAGAATATCATATAAATAGCACTTTGTTTTCAAAGTTCTTTTTTGTTCAATAAGCTTTTATGATTAATAAGTTTATAATAAAAATTCTTGCTGTTGATTTACTGATTATTTCTGGAACATTACTAGGTCAGGGATTGTTTAAAAGTCCTCTGGCCTTACTGTAGTTTGGTGAGGGAAGTTGGGTGCTTTGTGGATTGAGGTAGTTTGCTAAGGAGAAAAAAGATAAAAATTATTGGTATTGTTAGCAAATGTAAAATATTAGTAAAGTTTTGAAGAAAATGAGAAATGAGATGGGGTTAAGCAAAATCTTCTTCAAACTACAGTTTCCTTAAATGAAAAAAAAAAAAAAAAGACCTGAAAATGTAATGCCATAGTGCAAAAGGAAGGAGTTAGCCACTAAAAGTTTAAGGTCATAAAGTATACTTCCTTCTTCCTATAAGAACCTAAGGCTATAGTTCCTCTTACAGTCTGCCAATTTATATAAGGTTACCAAGGTAACTTCCTGCTCTAAATTATGCTATGTGAGACTTCCATACTTTTTTTTTTTTTATTTAGACCCCAAATTTAGAATCCACTTGGAATAACTAGGATGTGGTAGGGGAGAAATTGCTAATAACTCAACATTCATAGTTTTTTGGTTAAAACAAAAACATTTTTGTTGGCATGTATGTACTTATAGTAGACGAGCTCACCAGTCTAGCCAGTCTGGTTTCTTTGTTAAGTGAAATAACTTAAGAAAAAAGCAATGTTTTACTTTAAGTGACAATTTTAAATGTGAATATTAAAATATATGCCAGAAATTTAGTGTTTATATAACAATATCTTTTTGTATCACTTGTGGAAAAAATTTACTAGAGATTTATGAGTGTATATGGAAAGGAAAATTTATTTAGAGAGACTCAGAGATATCTTAGTCAACCAATAAAACCTTGCAGCAGTCAGTGTTAGAGATAACTGTCTATTCAGTGTCTCTGGTGTTCAGCAAGCATGTGCTGGTCTACTTAATGGAACAAAGCAATGCATGAGTTACCAGGTCTCTCAGATCAATTGCCCTACTCTCACCCAAGGAGTAGCAGTGTGTCAATCATCATAGCACATCTTGATAAACGCTATAACAGACAGGTTCTAGTGCCAAGGATTGGGCATAGGAGCATCTTGGTCAGATCATGACACCCAGGATGTCTTCTGGAAAGAAAAAAGTATTTTAAAAATCATTTAAGGCAGGCGAGAAATCTACCACTGATCCACCCAACAGGGTATTAACATTAACACAGATGCTGAGACTCATAGCCAAACTTTGGGCAGAGTACAGGTAATCTTATAGAAGAAGGGGGAAATAGAAAGACCTGGAGGAGACTAGAGCTCCACAAGGAAAGCAACAGAATCAAAAAATCTGAGCCCAGGGGTCTTTTCTGAGACTGATACTCCAACTAAGGACCATGCACGGAGATAATCTAGAACCTCTGCACAGATGTAGCCCATGGCAGCTCAGTCTCCAAGTGGGTTTCCTAGTAAGGGAAACAGGGGCTGTCCCTGACATGAAGTCAGTGGCTGGCTCTTTGACCACCTCCCCCTGGATGAGGGAATAGCCTTTGCTAGGCCACAGAGGAGGACATTGCAGCCAGTCCTGATGAGACCTGATAGGATAGGGTCAAATGGAAGGGGAAGAGGACCTCCCCTATCAGTGGACTGGGGGAGGGGCATGGGAGAAGAGAGAGCAAGGGTGGGATTGGGAGAGGATGAGGGAGGGGCTACAGCTGGGATACAAAGTAAATAAATTGTAATAAATAAATAAATCTTTTAAGGCATGTAGAGGGAAACTCTAAGAATCAGGCTTGAACTTGTGAAGGGTTGTCATGGAAGTCGTGTAGAGACTGGTGGGCATGGATCTGGAGTAGAAATAAGAGCCTCATAGACTTGAGAGGCCATTGTGTTACTTGTGTAGGAAGCCAGAGCTTGAATAGGACAGTGGCAATAAGCGTGCTAAGGCAAGAGAGCAGGGTGTGGAAACAGCGATGACTTGAACGCAGAGAATGTTGGGGTGATCAAGGAGTTTAATTGCAAATGACCATGTTTTTTTAGGTTTGACAACCAAAGCCCAGTAGATGAGGATAGTCACTGTAAAGCTTAAGAAAAGGGAATATTCATACTTTGATCTTGTCTTGGTGAATACAGGGCTCTTTCAGAAACATTTTTTTTTACCCTAAGGTTAATATAATAAAAAATTCTGTAATGCATATAATTTTATTTTATTTTATGTATATTTGACATTTTGAACTTGAATATATAAAAAAGTAAAATGTTAACTCTAATATTTTTAAATAAAATCAAAACTGATTGAATCAAATGAGAACACTTTAGCAAAAGGTCTCTCCTTGACTAACCTGATTTTTTTCAGATGAAAGTAGTTTTTATAATTATTTTTCAATATAAATTGATAAAATAATTTTCTCTACTCTCCCAAGGCACTTTGTTCTCAGTGGAAAGATACCAGAATACAGTAAAATTATATATGTAGTTCGACATTGTTTTGTCAGTAATTATAAAATGAAGATCTGGGAAAGAATGGATACAGTTTATAGAACTCCACCCCAAAACCTTGGCTTTTTTAAAACCACAGTTGAGACCCAATAGCAAAATTAATCACAGGAAAATGAAAGGCCTAGATCAAAACAATACTGTTCCTTTCCCTGTTACAATTGGCCAGGAAATACCAAGGTATGTTCACCTTCCTGGTCTACATTAACTTAGGACTACATTGGAATCATTCACAAACATTAATTTTTAAATTCTGTGCCTAAAGAGAGTAGAACAGAAAAAGAAGTATTCAACAAATTTGTTAGGCTGAAGGATGCTCTATTAAATAATTTAACTATTAACATTCTATGGCTTCATAAAAAGTCCCTATACAGTTTGTTCTTAGAAATTTTGTAAAATGGTTTATTTTAAATAGTAGACATCGACCTTGTCAGTATCAATACTTTTTAAAAATATTTAACCATGGCATAAAATGCCTAGCACAAGTTCTTATCCAACATTTCTTTCCATTGCACATACTTATTGAGTAAATAGCTTTATGATATTTAATTTGAGTCACAACTTCAACTCATTTATTATAACAAAAGTAGTGAAGGCTGTCATAGTCTCTCTTGGCAGCAGGTATCCAATAACTTCCAGTATGGCACAGTGCAATGAGCTCTTAAAAGGGATATATCTTCTCATTGGAAATAGAACATTACATTAACTAGAATTGCATATATTTTCAAAAGAAGTGTCATACTAAAGAAGGGAAGCAGGGTATAAATGTCAGATACTCACCACTGCACTCTCTGAGAACACTTATCAAAATTGTGTTACATCAACCCAAACAGGTTATGTAAATTTGAATGAATCATATTTGTCGTTTGTTAACCAATTTTAACCAAGGATGAATGTTTTTTAAAAAGTGTTTTTGGATTTCTAAATACCTTAAAAAAATAGGGATTGGCAAAACTGTTTGGCCCTGCTTTCAATATATAAGTCTGGAATCTTGCTTCTGGTGCTTTAATTTTGGCCTAACCTACTTCCATCTCCAAACTGAGCCATTCTAATAACCTCCTAAATAGTTGAACTTGTAACTTTCAACTTTCTTAATCTCAGTGGATTAACCCTCCAAGAGCTATGTAACTTGCTTACAAATGTCTCCATTAAGTTGCTAAGTTTAAGAGGAATGCATGGGACTTGAGAGGGAATCAGTGTTCACAGTTGCCATCTTCACAAAAGCAAATTTCATCGTCCATTTCTAGTCTAGTGGCTACACCTATCTGCAAAGGTGATGCTCCCTCTGCCGAGGCAGAAAGGGGACTGACCATTTCTGAGTAGTAACACGGCTTCTCCTTTTGGTTTGAAAGCTCCAGTCCCCTATTACTGTAAGATCATCTCAACAGAGCAGATTGCAATCCATTTGTTTCAGGGTTTCAGAATGGACTGCTCTTCTGCCATTTTGAGGACATTAAACAAAGTCCGTCATACCCTGAAGAAACACCAACGTCCTTCTAAAAAGCACAGCACAAACATTTATGCACTCAGTTGGCTAATTTTGTTTTTAAATGTGCCCTTTCTCATTACCCTGTTTAGCTTTTCTCTATAGCACCTTCCATTCTGATCTATATACTGGAGCTTATTTATTTATTGTTGGACTTTTACCTACTGCAAGCTACAAAGAGTAAGGGCTCTATGTAGCTCAACATTTTAAATCCTGGTGCCTAGAATGGTGCTTGATGTGTTGGAATGGAAAGGGATGGATAGATAAGTAACAGTAACTGTACTGGGGAATTCCTCTTCTTCTGCCCAGTTAGCCTGGCATGTACTATTTCTCAGACACTGTCTTTTCTCCCATACCCTTCTGTTACCCTATTCCTTGTTTCTGAAGGATATACTAACATCAGCCATCTAAAGTCCTACCCTGCATTTAATGACATCCGGGTTGAAAAATGTAAGATACCAGAACCAAGCACGGGCTGCAGCTACCCTAGTGAGAAATTGTGTCACACGGACCCACTTCAGGCTCACAGAAACCTGATTGGGGATGACCTGATTTAGCATGGTTTGAATTAAATTGAATTAGTAAGAACAGAACATAGAATGGTAAATAAGTCTGTTCCTAGTGTAGTTGTATTTGATTTTGTACAGTTTTTGAAATGAGAAATTTTATCAAGCGGTCATTTTATGTACTAAACCATGGTCCACAAACTTGAAATTATAATGCATTTGAGATTCCTAATGGGCAGGAATGTTTGTGCTTCTATTAACGTGATAAACAGAGAAAAATGCACATACATTAATATACATAAACATGTCTTAGGTCAGAGTTACAGTGCATATTTGCAAAATAAAGAGTTAAAGACAGTATGAAGAGTGCTGATTTGACTTAAAGTTGCCAAATAAAGAACATTAATATCCTTTCCCTTCACTTGACAGGAGACGAACTGTCAAAGAAGGGAATGGGTGGGGGCGGGAGAAACTGTGTGCATTATGTGCTAGTATGAGACCAGTGATTTATTATGTCTGAATAGAAGTTGAGTTCCTTGCCAATGGACACTCTAATATACCAGAACCAAAGCACAGCCATTGAATGTTAGCAGGAGGACTCAGAAACAAGGTAGTGATGGGCTGGTGCTTATAAAAGCCTGCCTTCTGGGAATGCTAGAACCCCCTGCTGCTCTTCCAGTGAATTCCTTTGTTGTCTTCTGAATAGCTTTCCCTCCCCCTTATGAATCTGAGGCATAATAAGTAGGAGGTGTATAGTAGCAGAGGACTATCCGTGGGTGGTCTTAAAGAAAATCCTCAACCACATTTCATCATCATACACACCAGTGTCTAGCACTTATTACTCATTTTTTAGAACAGAGGGACTAGTGATTTTAAGCAACAGTTTGCTAAAGTAATTAGCACTGTAGAAGTGATAAACTGAAGCCTCATATGTTAGCCACACTTGTTTAGGGGACATCTATACATATATAAAGAGACGGGGAGAGGGGAAGATATGAACAGGGCAGAGATGGCTCTGAAAAAAAGAAATCTCAGGATATGCAGTTAGCAACCTTCATAGTCTGAGCTCTGAGGCTTAAGGAGCATGAGAAAGTCTAACAGTAGAAGAAAAATATTCCATTTTGAAGGTATGCCAGCAAGGAGAGCTCCCCCCCCACACACACACACTTTTACCTTGCAGAAGGTTATGAACTTTATTCAACCCACTGATTCATATCTGAGCCTTCTCTAGGGGAATCTTCTGGACACACCATGAATAATGTTCATAATGTAAATATCTGGGCACTTAAAATTAGTCTCTATGTCCATATATAGAAAATTACTTCCTTAGGAAGAAACTAGGTTTTCGGGTAAAATATAGTTATGTCTTAGGTATCTTGTAAATAGATTTCATATTCTTTCTGAATATGAAACATTTAATCTCCGATAAAGTACTTCTTTTACCATTTTGGGTCTGCCTCGCGATATTGATGTCATCAGATTCAGAGCTTCCATATCGTTTTCAATATTCACTTAGTCAAACTGAATAGAAAGTAATGCCCATTCAGATGACAACACAGTTTTCTACTTCTGCTGTAATTTGTTCTACAAGAGTTATCTTCTGATTCTGCTTTAATTTGGGGACCATGTTTCTTCTAGCATGGTCTTCATCCAGGAATCTATCCAATACTCTGAAATTTTATGCCATCCTAAGTCTCTCTCTCTGTCTTTCATACACACACACACACACACACACACACACACACACACACAACTCACAAAACAAAGACAAACAAACAAACAAAAAATAAGGGGCTGGAGAGATGGCTCAGAGGTTAAGAGCACTGGCTGTTCTTCCAGAGATCCTGAGTTTAGTTCCCAGCAACCACTTGGTGGCTCACAACAATCTATAATGAAATCTGGTGTCCTCTTCTAATGTGAAGACATACCTGCAGATATTATATACATAATAAATAAATAAATTTAAAAAACAGTTTTTTAAAATCTAAACATAGAAACATGACAAAGGAGTATACATGTAAAGACATTGGGAGAGAATGTACAAGCTCAGTAATGACCAGGAAGGCATTAGTTCACATATTCTTTCTGCATACAAATCAACGAATGTGCACATCTTGAAGGCCATCTGAGCACAGCTTTGGATTTGGGACACTAGTCCATTGTGTGTATTATTAAAAAAAATAAGTACTACAATGCAGATTGAATAAAGAGAGGCTCTTATGCAGGCTAAACGGTGTGGGGAAGTGTAGGCAGGCAGTGTACAGTAAGAATGCTCACTCGAAATGCTCACCAGATGTTAGAAGGCTCATTAGCATCTTGCATGATTACCACTAAGCAAAGTCTGGAGAGATGAGAAAATGGGAGCAAATGGAATCACTGAAATAGGCACAAGAGTATCTAGGATCTTACTAGCTGATTATTGGAAGTAGTGCAAATATTTAAAAAGTGGGGCTGATGGTGATCTTAAAGTGGTAATAAGAAACAAGAAAGAGAACAGCCCCTTCTCCTTGTCCTGTGACAAGCATGTAGAAAAGGCTAGCTCTCACAAGACTCCCTAGATGAACCAAGTGCTTCTCTGCAGAATGCAAGCAATGGTGGGAGAAATTTAGGGAGCAGAACTTAAAAAGCAGGGAAGGATGTAAGTACAGACAGGATTCGGTACACTAAAGACAGTTGGAATTGCTACTTTGTTTGAGAGCAGTAGGACTGACTTTAAAACACCTGATAATAATATCAAGAATAGCTAAACTTTATTCATCACATACCATGTATTACCACTGTTATAACCATTTTAAAGTATGAAGTAGGGACTTTTTTTTCATCCCAGAGAAAAGCTACATAATTGGATGCAAATCTATGACTAGTAAACACTGCAGCCTGACATTCAACCCCAGCAATCCTGCTCCGAAGTTTGCACTCATGTTCACGTAAAGTGCTCTTAAAATATGACAAGAGCTAATGGCATCTATGTTTATATAGCTAGTCACAACATTTCTTCCCTTTATAAAGATAGTAATATTCCAAATTTAGAAAAGTTCAAATGTAAAAGATAAAAAGGGGGAGAGGTGACTGGCATGTTCTTTGCCAAGTGAATCTTTAACAAGTTACTTGGTGAGTGTTGGCCAGAGCAAAGTTTTTCAAGGGACTGTTAGTCTTGGAGATGCTTGACTACGACAGGGACCCCCATTGTCTGTTGTAGGGGTTGACCCCATGTATCATGAGAATTGCTTAAAATGACTTCATCAACTTCAGTTTCTCCAATCATACTCATTCCCCTAAGTTTTCTTCTCATTTGCTTTATTTTGATTTCATAGTTTAACCTTCATGACTCATACTATTTCTAAAGTTATGGTCTACGTATATGTTATAAAGAGAATAAGAACATCATTTGGATGAAAGAGGATCCAAAAGAAATCTAAGGCTTTTTACAGCCAGGAAGCAAAATTACCTCATGTTATTTTAGACTGGTCTCAGCATTCCATTGTACATATCTACTCCTTCACAATATATAATAGCAATTTAACTTGATCTTTCTAGATATTGGATTCATGTACTCTTGTTGGGTTGCAATCAATGATTTTTCTCTTGTCTTAGTCATATAGGTATGTGTTGTGTAGGCATGTGTATAGATCACAGGGTGTCATAATCAGACTCAGGACTGGGTGACTTCTTGTAAAGAGAAAAGATGTAGTCAGACCAGGACTGAACGTCCTACCTGAGTTTAAGCGTTCCTTAATCTCATCAAGCCACGGAGTTCTTCTCTGTACCCTATGTGTAAGAGTAATACGCACATCAGATGTTGTGAAGAAAGAGCTAGAGTTTTTATCAGTAGATGCCATGTTGTGTCTTTCTTCAGAGCGATGTTGATGCGTTGTCATTGTCCTTTTCTCCAAAGAAGATCTACAACCTGTTATGGGGAACAAACACTAGAAAAGTATATGACTTTTCCAAACTGAAAAAAGAAATGTCCTGCCCCAAAACAACATTGTTAGGCTTTGTTTTCAAGAGTGTGTACACACACACACACACACACACACACACACACGTGAGAGTTTTAAGGTCCTAATTTACTTCTAAATGATAGTACACTTTCATGCTGTGCTTAACCTCTATCTTCATGGAAAGCACAGCATCATAAAGCCACCACTCCATCTTCATGACAAATGACAGATCAAGTCTAACTCTACTTAGTCCATGTGTGGGGTGACTCAGAGAATGTGAGAAAATTACCCAAGTGCCCAGGGCTAGCAAGGTTCATGGGTTTGGAATTCTGGCCCAGTTCTCAAGCTCATGCATTTCTCGTTTTTATCCAAACATCTTGCTGCCTGTGGGTTTTTTATTTTATATAAGATTTTACTTTATTTTTTTAACTTAATATGTGCTGCATGGTTCTTTGTAGCATATAAAGAAATTGTGATATTTTAGACACCTAAATATATAAGCCACTTACCTATATATTTAGAAAGGATAATAAAGAAAGGGAAGTGTCTTGTGTAGAATCTAAAAGGCAGATCTGTTCTTAAATGTTGTATCACTTGGCTCTGTGATTATGGGATTTGAGTAATGTTATTCCATCCCCCTCTGGGAACAGAAGATATCACTGGCATACTCAACCAGCTCCATTGCTTGTGGAATGACAAAGTCCCTGTGTGCTGCCAGCCTCCTTAAGATGTCACAAAGATTGGAGCCCAACTACTATCAGGTGGATGTGTTTCCTGAAAAAGTAAACCATGAATCAAATACAGAAATGCAAAAGAGACCATGACTAGCCCCTGGCACTAGGGATGGTCTCACCTGGAGGACCCAGAAATGGACCAGGAGCATGAGATGGATTTAAATAAAAAATGAATAATATAGACCTTGATAATTTATAGATATTATGGTTTAAGAGTAAAAGAAAGCTTACTTATGTGAGTAATAATGGTAGCATACAGCAACCCAAGTAAGAGCTAACATGTGTCTGGTATAATTACAGGAACATTTAAAGACGTTTTTCCTTCTCAGAGAACTTTAATGGGAACCTTCTGGTTATAATTGCAGAGCATACTACCTATTTACAGTTAATGACCAAACTGATAATATTTTGACTGAGGGTTTTTTAGGAAGAAATAAAGTTTTCTAAACATTTATTTTTCTAAAGATAGGAAAAGCTTCTGTAAAACACTTAAGAGGTTCTAAGGCATCCCAGGTGGGGTAGCTGTTTAGGTTTAGAAAATTAACTTTTAAATCCATATTGTGAGATTACAAGGATATCAAATTTATTTTCCCTAATTGTGTAAAATTTGTGTTCTGATTTCTTATGATTGTTAGTACTTTTATTATCTCAAAACTGAAACCTTCTCAACTCCAGATTCACTGGCCTCAGTGAGTTCTCAGCACACATCTTGATACTGAGTGATACTGTCACCTCCCCTAGCAAAGTGAGGTACAAGTGAGAGCAGAACGCACTTGCCAAGGTCGCACAACTTCCCTTTAATCATATGAATGTTGGTGGGTTTTCCAGACTTCCCTATCATCCATAAGCCTGGAGGAGGGGGTATACAGACACTTTTTTTTTTATTTAAACGACTTCTTCTTTCACAAATCTTGGACATTTTACATAGTCTGCAAGTGAGCAGGGCAGGGGGTAGAATCCCGTAGTCCCTCAAGGGGATGAGGTTTGTCAGAGAGCACAGCAGCCTCTGGGGTGGCGACACTAGTGGCTCTCAGGGAGAGAGTAAAGCACAGCCACGGAAGAGAATAAGCAGAAATGTGTCTTACGATATGGACAAGTTTTAATGGACTTTTAATACCAAGGAATGATAAGGCGAACAAGTTCAAAACTCCGAAAAGCAATGTGTGGCACTGCATGTGAGAAGAGTGGCCGTGGCGGGAAGGATAGAGGAGCAGGGAGGGATATTTGTAGATAGGCAAATGTGCAGTGTTCGTGAAATTTGCTGTGTCCTGCATTATGACCTATTTATCTGTCCAAATTCTTTTATTCAGCCATGTGTTCATTTTATACTTTTATGTATTATTATGATTCTGTTTCTACTTTGGCTAGTCCTAAGGAATCCCTTTTATACCTGTTTGTTCTTTTAACATTGCTGTATGTAATAGTGTATAAAAACAAAGTACACATGCAAATGTATGCACAGTCATGTATACGGTTGGTGATCTTTTAGTATGTGTGTGTAATTCAGTCTAGGCTTAGTACTGGTAGACAGCCTACATATGTATCCATGTGTACATTAAATGAACTCTAGCTTATTAGTAATACCTAATAGCAGATTCGTCACAAATTTTTGCTATATTGTATCACAGGAAAAATAACAAGAAAAAAGATCTTTAGATGTTCCGTACACATGAAAACTTTTCTATTTTTAGTCCAGGATGGTTGAATCTGCAGAATTAGCAACTGCAATACCAAGTGCCATTTGCATCGGCCTCTATGTATATCTGCTCAGTTTGAGTCATCTCGGCTGTGTGCAATAGCAATCACAGAAGGCAAATATCGACTATGAAATGCAAGCAAAGTTTTATGATCATAAAATATTAGGGGAAAATAACAGCATCAGTGTTTGCTGAACAAAAGGAAACTCTTGAGTATTGAACGACTGAAGAAAGCACCACTACTGAAGGTTTAGGTGACATAAGCAAAGACTGTCATTCTGTGAAATATCACTGCATCATCAAAGAGAAAACTGAGGTCTGAAGAAAGATGCACTTACTGATTAGCCTACCAGAGCTGAAAACCCTGGCGCTGTCTATCAGGAAATGGTACCTTGAAATGAAACAGATCCTCACATGGGAACTATTAACCTAACAAACACTTCCCTTCTAAAATTATGTCATTATGAGCCTCTGCTGGCCCCTCTCATAATTAAGCTATTTACAGCTACTGTCTGCCTTCTATAAAAGACTTCCCTCCAAGTGGTTAAACTTAGTAAATGTCACAGAAAGTGAAGAGTGCAATGTTTCCTGAGTAAGCTCAGTGGAGGAGGTTACAGCACTTGACAGTCTGTCTGTCTGTCTGTCTGTCTGTCTGTCTGTAGGAATGACCATCTCTGGTTGGAGCTCATCATCTGACACTGCTCTTTAAAATGAATACATAAGAACAGGTCATCTTAATTTAATATTGGTGTGAATTCTAAGTAAAATCTGTGTTCATAGCCAGTCTGAAGATAAACGTAGGGAGATTTTTCTGCCAAAGGAGAAAAGAACATAAGGTTTATTCGTAGAATACAAAGAAGCAATAAGCTTTGAAGACAAAAATGGAATGTATCGGTCAAATATACAATGAGAATTACAGCTTTTCATTCATAAACACTGAAAGGGGATCCCTAGTTACCTTGAGATTGGAATGCACTAAAAATTTTAAGTAAAATGTCTGTATTGAAAGTCAGCAGGTATTTTCAGCCTTAGATCCCAAGTTTCAAGGTAAACCCTGAAGACAATTTTGAACAGACCAAAAATTAAAAACATTAAAACATAAAAGGAGGAGACATCCCCATAAATTTTCATTGGGTTTGTGGCACACATTAGGAGTTAACTCTAAGGTGCTGCCTCAGTGGTGGCAAAGCTTAGGAGACTGGAGTAACAGTTTTTCATTAACCAATCTATAGTTCTTTTATTTCAAGAGACATAAGAGACAAGATAAAAATTTGCTTCAAAGGAATAACAGCTTTATTGAATAAGAACTTTTTTAAAAGGGCTTTACAACAATAGAATGGGCCAAATATCCTTGTAAATTACATTAATGAGATCGATGCTACTCTTAATGGAGGCTCTGTCTCTACGCTCTGCCTTTATGCAGATTTGCTGGTTAATAAGCCTGAACCAGGTTTCTGTTCGTGGAAAATGAATCCGAAACGATTGTCACATGATCCGTTTGGCATGCCTGGCTGGTGTCTGGAATGGCACTTCTCTAATGTGCTATTACTCAGTGTCATTAACCCACACGGATGATTGAAAGGTGGATTTGTGTTTGTACCATGGGGCTGTGCAGAGAGAACCGGCTGCTGCAGGGAAATGATGCTGCAAAAAATAAAATGAGCTGTTCATTTAGAATACCATTCTTCCATCTTTATGTGACCACTTTAAAGATGTAAGATATTTAAATATATGGAAAATAATGAGACAGAACTACTGTCTAAAAAACAAAATTATGCCTTAGTGGCCCAAAAGTTATGTATTTAAAAGTGAGCAAGCCAGCTATTTCTCATGATTCTCAGACCTAAGGATTCTTGACAAAAAAAAAAAAAAGGCAGAAAAATTCAATACACAGATTAGAAACTAGTTCAGATATTTTGAAATCTAAAATGTCAAGTTCATGTTGGTAATGT
Source organism: Psammomys obesus (assembly GCF_907164565.1). NCBI lineage: Eukaryota > Metazoa > Chordata > Mammalia > Rodentia > Muridae > Psammomys > Psammomys obesus. The sequence goes on from NW_026596095.1 coordinate 28,540,727, forward strand.
GAAATGAAAATATTATTTTTCATGTATGTAATTCAATTTGCATTATGGAGTTTGAAATACTTTTAAAAAGAAAGAATATTTTATTTAATACAGCTAAAGTTATTACACTGAAACATTTGAATAGGTTCTTCAAAATATCTTCAATTTGGGGTATATTAATAATTATAGCTCAATATTGTGTAGCAGGTTTCTTAATGTGTGTCAATATGTTATTCACAAGGATTTTGCAAATTTTGATTAAGTTTGCCAGTAACAAAGTATATTTTAGCTTTCCACCAAAAAACAAACAAACAAAAAAAAACAACAACAAAAAAAACATGCTGCTGGAGAGAAATCCCAGTGGCTAAGAGCTCTGAGCACTCTTCTAGAAGACCAAGCTTTGATTTCCTGTACCCAGGCTGCTGATCCAAACTGATGGTAATTCCTATTCCAAGGAGTCCAATGCTCTCTTCGGGACTCTGCAGGCACTGCATGCATCTGCCGACACATACACATAAAATAAAGATAACTCTAAAATATATTTAAAACTATATTCAAAACGTGATTCTTAGCTCTTTTTAGACCCAACAGAGGGACTGCGTACCTAACCTCTCCCTAACCGACAGAGGCTGAATGCATATAACAAAGATTATTGGAAATAAAATACAAAACAGACTTAATACATAACTGAACTACACACAGAGTAACATGGAGTTTGTGTGTGTGTGTGTGTGTGTGTGTGTGTGGGTGTGGGTGTGTGCGCGTGCGTACATGTGCGCACACCATGTGCTTATGGGTATAGAAGCATTCACATACCAGAGCACACAGGTAGAGTGCAAACTTTAGGAGTCAACTTATACCACGGTTTCCAGGGATCAGAGTCAGGTCATCAGCCTTGCAGCAGGCAATTTTACCTGCTGAATTATCATGCCAGCCCAAGGTAGGCAGTTAGGACAAGGAAAGACATTTGTTTTCACAAAATAGGCTCTTGAGGTCTATAAATAAATTTGGGAGGAGTACCTCCTAAAAGGATTAAAATAAAATGTATAAATATCTGTGCATGAAAAGATTTTAGCAGAAAAGCATAGCAGATCAGAGTCAAGGGAAAACGCTCGGTCTTCTAATAAGGTAGCATGGACATAAAAGAAAGCAAGGGCGGAGGTGCCCGGCACATGTCCTGGGGAGCACCGCTGGGGAGCACACTGCCGTCAGCTGGGAGCATGTCCCTTGTACAGGCCGCGGGTTTTCTCTTAGGCTTCTCATCAGCTCTGAGATGCCACACTCAATGGCTACCCTCCTGGGCTGCCTGTGTATTCTCAAGGAAGCATTTTCATTAATACTCAGAGACTCCTAATAATCTTCTAAGTGCTGTCATCCTTCTATTCCTGGCTAAATGTTAAAAATTATGTATCGATGTGTTTACGTCCATGAAATCTTAGCCACGCATGCCATTACTATGTTTGTAAGCTATTCATATTATTTTTATTCATCCAATTTCAAAGTAAAATTAACATTTCCAAGGAATTGATTTTTTTTTTCTATTTTTAATTTCAACCTTCTCATTACCAGCATGGTACTTCTGCCCCTCCCTCAGAAACAATGAACTTTTCAAGTTTCAGCCAATCTTCCTATATTTAAGAAGTTTTAGAAAGGGTATTTCCAAATTTCCTAACTTAGGTTCATTTTACTTGCATAATGGTTCCTATCATAGGAATATTTTCCCTCAGATAAGGATAAAATATTAAAATGACTTTCTTGACATTCACCATAGTTAGAACGTTTTTAGCTTCTTTAATCCATCTTGTTGAGAGATCACATATTTCATGCCCTTATTTTTTCTTTCTTTTTCCCTCTTTTTCTCTTTCTTTCCTTCTTTCTTTTCTTTCTTTTTTTCTTTCTTTCTTTCTTCCTTCCTTCCTTCCTTCTTCCTTTATTTCTCTCTATCTTTCTTTCTTAAGGCAAGCTCTTGAAATGTAAAATAACAATAACTAATAATAGTAAAACTAATAATAATAAATAGTTTCTGCCAAGCTAAGCAGACAGACCATAGGTAAGTTAAGATTTGCCGGAAACACGTTCTTTATCACCTTCTTGAAATATTTATCTAATCTTAGGAGTATTTCTTATTTTCTTACTCTGGTCATTAAGTGTTCATTAAGTGTTCATTAAGCATAAAGTTTGATAAGTATCTAACCCAACTCAATAACTACTACAAAACAGCCTTCCATTGCGTACTCATTCACTTATAACTTATTGCTATGACCTATGGCAATTTATTTTTTCCTGCCTTTTTGCAACCTACATTACCCCCCCCCCCTTCTTACCTACACTGGGTATACACAGGGTGGAGAGCTCACCCAGCAGGACACCCTATCTCCTTTCCGGACAGTGAGATTTCTCATGGCAAGGCCCATTCTCTTCATGAGGCAATCCAAGGTAAACTGATTAATTTGTCTATTCTAATTTGCTTATTCATTCTTTCTTCTTGTTTGCAATGCTAGAAATCAAACTCAGGACTTGTACAGGCTATAAGTTTTTCTCCACAGAGCTACCCTTAACCCCACTTCCTTTTTTATAATATTAACCTTTTCTTGGAGGTCCTTCTTGGAAACAGTACATTTCATGCAGCGAATCAGCAGATACAGAGTCTGGTTTGGCTCTCAACAGTTTTGTAACTCTCCAATGCCTAATCCAGAAGGCGTTGGTTAACTATGGGAACTCCTGCTCAGCATGATTCTGTTTATACAGAGAGAATATAAGTATTAGAAGTGTTCTGAGTCCTTTCCCACCTCTGTTCCTGTTTCCTTCAACCCCTAATCGCCTTCCCTAGGTGTGTCTGTTTATATCATAGTTAGATATTCTACATTCCCTCTCTTTTCACATGCATATGCCAGCAAGCACACATGCACACGCTTCATTTTTTGTTATCCCCTTCCTAATCTACCCTCCAAAGAGTGATTGCTTTCACTGTTGCAGGGAGTGATGTATATACACAAACTCAGGATCAGACAATAGACAGTAACGGCGTTGGTCTTTTCAGGCTCTGAGTTTCTTGAGGAGTTGCAGTTCAGCCATCAGCAGAGGTCACTTACCTAGGAGCTTCACTAGGGCTGGATATGCTTTCAGCTTGGCTCATCACGTGACAAACAATAGGAGGCTCAGCGAGTGTCTTCACAATACTATGACATCTGGCTTCAACAGAGCAAATGCTGGAATAGAACAGCAGGGTGCCACAGCGCAGTTCATGACTCATGCCTAAACTATCCATCACTACTTCCTTGTCATACAGTAGAAGCAAGCCACTACATCCAGGCCAAACTGAGTGTGAATAAAGTGAGGCCCTACCTGTTGACTGAAATAAAGGTCAAGTATTTGTGGGAACACCTTAAAACTTCCATTGCTGTAACGGAAGAAAAAAGGGTCTAGTCACTGTGATAACAAATGGGGTTATGTGACTGCAGTAAAAGTTACCTCTGAGAGCTGGAATGTTTTGTTTAATCTTATTCTTCCCAATCTCTGTAACTCAAATCTAGCATAGAAACTAGTAGAGAGTAGTTGGTAGTGAGTAAGTACTGAATGAATACGTGAATAAACAAAGAAATGGATAGATAGATGAATTCATTGTTTCGGTATCCTAAAATGGAGGTTTCTAGATATTTAACATTTTACTGCCAGTCCAGAGAGATGACAGCTTAAATTCAGTCCCCAGAAGACACATGGAGAAGGGGTAAGCCCACTCCCACATTTGACGTGTGACCTCCACAGGTGTATATTAGTTCTAAAATAAAGTTTTACTACCAGCATTTAGTTTCTCTTATTCTGCTTTGAACCATGGGGAAATGAAGGAAGAATAATGAAGGGTATTTATTTCCTTAAATTTTAAATAATTTAACTGTTACAATGCCTTAAATTATCTCATAATTACTGATTTAAATGTGACTTGTGTTTATTTTCTTAGAGTTGGTTATCTGGTATTATGACTATATATATCATCAATTTATAATTAAAGCTCCATAGCATCCAGGACTTTGCCCTATTATTTTGTAAAGTAGTGCCTCTGGAATACAATATCATCTGATATAACACAGCCACTGGGGTCTAGTAACTAAATCATTTAAAATTCAGTAAGCCAGGACCTAGAGAGATGGCTCAGCAGTTAAGACTGGTGGCTGGTCTTCCAGAAGACCTGGGTTCAAGTCTTGGCACCTATGTGGAAGATGACAATTGTTTGTAATTCTAGGACCAGGTAATACAGTACTCTTTTCTGGTTTCTACACCAATGGGTGGGCACATGGTGCAGAGACAAATCCATGCACCCAAACAGCCATATGCATAAAATAATATATATTTTTTTAATTTAAGTAAGCTAAACATGTCAGACATAAGCCTCATTTTCAGGAATTTTACTTAGATAACCATCTATGGTTAAATCTACTTGATGGACTTCAAGATACCTGTACATTCGGAAAAAACTGAAATTCTCAGTATTAGATAGTTAGTATATTTGAAGGCATCACTGAAAAACATATTTGCCTTACTGCTCTTGTCAAGATACCAGTCCATCAGTATGATTTTCTGTGTTTGATTATTCTGTTGGCACCATGTAATAGAAAGGAAGAGAAAGAAAAGGTTTTATACTGAGGAAGATAGGAAACCTAACCCAGGTTCTGGGTTAGGGAACAAAAAGTAAGGAGATCATGGATGAACTTGCTTATTTCTATTCTGGTCCTGAAATTAGAAATAAAGTAACATATGAATGCAAACTTTGTTTAACTTGGAAGCTGAGTGTGTGTGTCATATACGTATATATCATATATTTATCATTATTAGGTTTTCTAATTTCTAGAATATGCATGGCTGTGCACTCTAAAATAAACTAATGAATATTCTTTATTCATCTCTACCCATCCCACACGTTACCCAAAATGAAGGAGAGATCTTTAAGGTGATGTGTATCAAGTCTTTTCAGAAGACTGGCTTCCTTTCCATGGGAAGAAAGAAGAATATATTCAGGGGAGTGGAACGTTCCATGACCCTGCACTGTAGTATACACGGAGTAACGCAATGATTCAAATTACGCATGCTGAGCATTTAATTTCCTTATATAACACTAGCATTTACCTCCTCCCTCCCTCGCGTGTGTCCATGTGGCAGGTTCTACAAGTGAACCTCTTGTTCCAGCATTGGAGACAGGAGCTACTGCTCACAGTGCAGCTTGAGAATGCATGGGTGAAGGGGATGGGTGCAGGAGGGAGTCTCTTCAAAACAACTCCTTCACTCCCCCTCCTGAGTGATTTTAAGCTTTGTGGCTGTTTTAAATTTTTTATTGTTTACTTAGCATAGCCTGCAAGTGACCCGTACAGTTTTCATCTGGAACTGCACGCCTCCAGAAGGCTTTTATGACACCCTGAAGATATGAGGCAGCAGGCGTAGGCTGCTCCCCACCGCTGGGGACACCCATCCAGCCAGATCAGCTCTCTGTGAAAACCTTCAAAGGACTTTCCTTTTCATTATTTAAAACCCAATTGTACTATTTGGTTTGAACATTTGGACTAGTCAGATTTGGCCCCAAATTAAAATATAGTGCTAATCCCCCTTTTGCAAACTAGTCTAAATGAAAGGAAAAGTTGTGGTTTTTGTTTTGGTTTGTTTTGGCTTAGATGAGGAATGGCTGGGATAACCCCTTAAAGATTCACATAGAAACAAAGCAGTATTCCTTGGGTTCATGGTAAGAAAAATAAGACAGTGATTTATAAAAGAAATTAATATAAATAGTTCCCATAAATCATTTCAATTGAAAAGTGATGTGCATTTACTTTAAGAAAGGCATCCATGACATTTTGAAGTTTTATTAATAAAATGTAGTTCTAATTACATTATGGCCAAGAATATATAATCACGTGTAAGTATGTTCATTAGCTAAAAGATTTAAACTTGCATGATTTTAGATTCTTTTGCCTTTTCTGGCTTACCAAGGTCTTTCACATAACACTCAGGTACTGCCCAATGATAGTACCGTTGGCTTGAGGAGTTCTCTAATCAGACTTTCCTTAATGATACCATGTTCAGTACTTGCCATCTTTAACTCTGACTGATTCTTGTGTCTTAAAGAAAGACAAAGTTGCTCTCAGATGCTCAAATTAAAATGCCAAAGGCAGCACATGAATCAATTGTAAGTGACAAGATGAACAGTTACGTTTTATTTCTGTAGGAAACAGTTCATTAAGGTGCAGTCCTTCTAGGATACCCATTGGTTCAGCTCCTCCAAGCAAACCTACTATTTTTTCTCTATATATTTTCCCTTTAGTTAAACCAAAGAGGACTTTCTTAGATGAACTTTTTAGCATAGTTCAGTATCAGTATTTTTCCCAATAGATTTAATGGGCCAATAAAGCAATATTTCCCTACACCCATATGTCCAAATTTTCTGTGGTGAGATGGAAACAGTGGAACTCTATAAACAAGGAAATGCATAGCCATTGGTGGCAGCCTACCTAGTCTCTCTGCTTACAAAAAAGTAAACATGTTTCTGTGGTTTACCTGGTTTGTAGTAAAATGCCTTGTTGTTTCAGCTGAATTGTAATATTGTAAAATTGTGATATTTTAAAAGCCATGGAGATTAATAAGGCTGGGGATAGAAAGCTAGCTGCTATTAGCACGTGGTTTTTCCGCCCCAGAGTTTTCCTACATAGCCTGACTTGATTCTTCCTCATCTTTGTTGAATGGAGAGGTTTGTAAATGAGGAATGTGTAAAAAGGAGACCACAGGTTTGCTCACCTAATGAACATTTAGATGGCTGTAACTGCAGCTTTAAAGCATGTCAAGACTACTGGTGTTTTGAAGTTTACTGTATTTGGGAATAATAATGCCTTACCATTTTCTGGATGATTTTGCTTTCTTTCTTTGTTATGCTAAGTCATGGCAGTGAGGCAGGTCACTCATGTTTGTGGGGAAGACTTTTCAATCTGCCTGCACAGTCTCTGTTCCAGGCTCTGCTTTCTGTTTCTTCATAAGGTTTTATGAGTCCTGGGCCCAGGCTCCTGGTTTGTTCTGTGAGTCTCTGCCTGTGCTTCCTTGTGTGTTCCCCAGTGATAGGATGCCGAGGCTGGCCTTTATGTCAGGAAGCCTGAAGGTTTTCCTAAGCTGAGTCCTTCTCTGCCCCCAGCTTTCTCCTGAATGCTGCTTCTCCTAGCAGCTGAAACCACCTTGTTTTCCTTGTGGTGAAAGGACTCTTCACATTTAACAGTTCCCCAGTTCAGGGGAGTGGGGGAGGGGGGTCACTGGTGAGCTCCTCACTGTGAGCACTGCAGTTAGATCCTGTGGCCTACTAGAAACACAGGCCTATTCATCAGCCCTCTCTTTAGCTCTCTAGGTGGCTGGAAGCCTGGTTTTTCTCCAACATGAAAGCCTGGGATTAGCCAGTGGGAGAGAGCCCAGCATGCTTGTTGGGGGCAGCAGAGGACGGCTGTCTCCACCAGGAACAGATCAAATGATCATCTGTGATATTTCCAGGTCCCCTTGTTTAAAAGGCAGACAGATCAAAGACACAGTCACCTTCAAAGTTGTGAGGACTAGCAGAACAGCCAAAAGGCCGTCACCCTGCCATGACCCCTAACTGCTGTGTTTGTGATGACTCGGCCCTTAATCAAAGAGTCTGAAAAATCAAATATCACTTAAGTATACTTTTCTGAATATCACTAAGAATAGGGCCATCCATTAAATTTTAATACAGTAGGAGAAATTCATCTGCATAAATTGTTTAAAATTTCCCACATAACTCCTGGATCCCTGTTAATGATGGTTGCAGTTTTTATTTTTGTTCTCCTTATCATTTTAGAAAAATCCCTGAGATGTTACAGAGGTGAACTCAGTCGTTACGTTGAAAAAGCTTTACTTTGGCTTGCCTGTAAGACTAAATTACCTCCTGTCTGTTGCTTTCACCAGAACTTATCATTGAACTTGGAGTCACTGCTAGACAGTTCAGTTTCATAGTCTGGTTTGACTTGAGTGCACTCTTCCCTGGGTAATGGTTCTAGGCTGATAAGGGCCTATCGAATCAGGGGTTGGCTTTTTTTTATATTCTTACCCCTAAAACCCAAGATGCTGCCTGGAACATGTCTGCCATTCTAGTAAGCATTTCTGGAATTTATCAGTAAATCCATAGTGTGCTTGGATCCTTCTCCTGCGGCTACTTGACTGTTCCGTTTTTGGTCTTAGTTTTGCAGTGTACATTTATAACCACATGTTTACTGGGTATCCACTTGGGTGTAACTCGAGCACACATACATATTCCAAACAAAGGCACTTACCTTCAGAGAGGGAAGGCAGCTGAGTATTAGAGGGAGAATTTCCACACGAGATAGCAGTTAAAAAGCATCAGTGGCTCCTTTTGAATGTAGTTCTATTTTCTGGTATTTCAGCATGTGCTTTTCTCTATGTTCAGTCAATGTAAAAACCGAAAGCCCTATGATCACACTGATTGTTAGGATCTATAAACAGATTAAAAAGTCAGGAAATAGTTCCAACTGCCAATCACAAAACCGTAAGATAAACATAAGAAGCTGAAACAAAGCAAAGAAATGATTATGCTTATTTGGTTTAATTTCTGCATTTGAAAGGATGGCTACAGTTGGCTGAGGAAGCGGCCTGAGAGGATGAGCTGCACTGTATGTAACCGAACAACATGGAAGACAGCAGCACTGGTTGTCATCCCTCTGCATGGCAGGAACTGGGTTTGGTAGGGGACCGAAAGACATTTTGGGCTTTACCCCAGAATGCTGATGGTGTTCTACCAAACTGAAGACTCAGAGCTTTTGGCATTGATTTCTTTCATTTACTCAAGCAACAACAACAACAAAAATGATTAGATGTACTATGATAGAACCTAACCATGAAGAATAGTAACAAAAAAATAAATAAGTAAACACCATTTTAGGTACTATAGTTAATTCCACTTGTCAGCCTGTGGTGATGTCTTCAGTGAAAAATTAAAATGGTATTTAGATTAATATAAGTATTCTTTTATTTAAATTAAAAGTTGATCTTTGAAAAGCCAACATTAATTTATAAACATTTGTTTGTCTGTGTGTGATTACCCAGAGTACCACACAGGGGTTGATAGCTTTCTCTTTTGACTTGTGTTCAATTCATACCTACCTCCTGCTTCCTGCTGCAAAGGGACTGTGCTTCATGGTATCTTGATGGGAGAAATCTGTCAGTCATTAAGTAAATCACAATTCCCTTGGAGGAATATTTATGTTGCATCAAGACGTCTTCACTTTGAGTCTTTCTCAAGAACAGATGACCTGTGTCTATATATTTGGAGTGCTTAACTAAACGGATATTTGTTAATAGTATAATTTAAGATTGGAGCGAATTCATATGTAATAAATGGTGAATTTGGAGAATATAGAATATGAAAAACATCAAAACATATTTTAAACCAGCATGTGGAAAGTATTATGCTATTTGTTATTCTTGTAAGTAATTACCTGTGTGCATATATGGCAAGTGGAACTCTCACATGTTCAGTGATAATGTCTCCCTGGTGTTAATACCCTGAATACTTGTCTCTCATCACTCATGAATGGATCTATGAGGAGGGATGTTATTCTCATGTTTAAGTTCTATTGCCTCACAAGAGAGATCTTGTAGATATAAGTATCATAGTCAATGCTGAGCTGAATGAAAGGGGGAAAAAGCGTACTGTTAACTATTTAGGTTTTCTGGAGAAGTTGTTATAATGATTACTAAAATTAATACTGATGATCCCAGAAGTATTAACAGACCCTTTGAACAAGCATATGGCTCGAAGGTAACATGAAAAATGCCAAAATTGAATTTCCACACTATCTGGATATCTATTTTATTAACATGACACTTTGTTGTTTGAGCCAGGGGCTCTTGTCAGCAGCTCAGGTTGTTTTGAATATGTGATCCTCTTGCCTCAGGCTCCCGCATGTTGTCATTGGTGAGTAGATCATCATACCTGGCTACAGACAGGCTTTGAAATCACAATTACAGAAAGAGCGTATACATTTTCTAGATTTATTTTTATTATTTTTAAAATCACGTGTGTATGTGTGTATGGTATGAGGACATGAGGAAAGTGGCCCTGGAGTCCAGAGAGAGTACCAGATTCTTTGGAGCTGTAGAGGCAGGCAACCGGGAGCCACTTGATATGGGTGCTTGTAGCAGAACTCAGGTCCTCTGCAAGAACAGTCCATGTTCGTAAGCGCCATGCTTTCTCTCAAGCTCCCATACTATTTTAATAGGAATCTCTCTGGTCAATTGTTAGTCTTTGTGTTTTCTTAAATACTTTTTAAAAATTTATTCCAAAGGGGAGGGGAACCACGATTATAGGAAATAAATGGAGTCTGAGTTACAGTCTATGCTTTTTTGATTTACTGAGTATAAAGAAAGATATTTGTTACCACTTACAGTAATTGCAAACCTTATAATAACTGTATTTTGTGACCATGACTAGCTCATGGGTAGATGATAAATTTCATATTTGAAAAAATACTTAATCCCAATATAATAGTGATTTATTATAATCAATAGTTGCTATTCAGGGATTAGCATCCTTTAATGGAAGTACTTAAGGCCTTCTAGAATCATGAACCACTAAAGAAACATGTAGTAACTACATTCACTTTTGAAGATGGTCAACCCCCTTAGTGAAACTGCAGGCAAAGCCATTCACAGGGTTGTTAGAATGCTTACAACTAACAGGAAGTTTATCAATTCAATTATATTGAACTAGCTTGTAATTACAGTCAATTTGTATACATGTATTGCATTTTGTCCATTTACAGTGTGACTTATGGGTCTGTTATATTCTCAGTCAATTACATGTACATAATAATTATTGAACCAAACAGACAATATCAGGTCTGGAGCCAGTGTTTTCCAATGGCTCCATGGCTTTAGAAACTTTTAATTCACTGATCACAGGAACAGCACATCATTGTTTTTCTGGATGACTTTGTTCATTTTGATACCTATTAATGTAGTCAGTTCTTACAGCAACACAATGCCTTATGAAGGGATTTGAATTCCAAAGTTATTTTATATTTTTGTTCAACTGAGAAAAATAACATGGGTTTGAAAAAAAATAAAAGAGGTGGTTAAACTGTGTGACCCATTTTACTATTTTCTCCCTGAGCAAAGACAAAGTAAAATGAGATTCAGGATTATTTCCTATTTTATTATTTCTTAGTTTAGAGATACAGAACAAACATCACACAAAAAAATCTAAGAAGATGTGTGGGATAAAATGAAAAAGTGATGGAACGGATAAATACATTTTCTCTTATATACAGAATCTAAATGTAAGTGAGTACATGTGTGTCATGAAAGTAGAGGGGGGATTGAAAAAGAAAGGAATGTTAGGAAGAGAGGGGAGGGTAAAAAAGTATAAAGAGAATGCAGAAGAGAACAGGAGAAGGCACTGGGGAAGAAAAGTCCAAATGTGACATATTTTTCTCATGTGAATCTAGATTTACACACCACATACATGCATGCAGAGGAAGAAGTGTGAGGCTCAGTCGGGGAGTGGATCCAGAAGGTTGGTTGAGGGGTCAGTATGGCCAGAGTACAGTTATATAAATATTATGATCTATAAGTGATATCTATGACATACCATATAAATCATACCTGTGATATAATATATTAAATTGTCATAATGAAATAATTTCAAATGCTGACTTGATCAATAGAAAAGAATTGGTCTCTTCATCTCTTTACCACACCTCTACCCATAAGCGCTAGCTCTCACTCTTTTGCATTCTAGGTTCTGTGAGAGACCTCAGAATTAAATAATTAAGACAGCAGTTACATCCCAATGCTCCAAATGTTGAGACAGGAACAGCGTTGAAGACAGGGGATAGGAACAGGGTTGGGTCACAGCCCTCTGTGCTGGGTGCTGTTCTCCTGTGCTGATTTGAAAGAAAGCTCTTCTTATGCCAATCTCAGATGAACGGAAATTATAAAGTTAATAAAAGTATTTGCTATTTTCACTTCGGCTAGATATAGAAGACATAGACGGGGTCCTTTGTTTTTCAAGAAAGAAAGTTTTCAAACCCAGGGTGGTATTGGGAGGGAATAAGGGAGCGGGATACAGCTGGGATACAGAGTTAATAAGATTTAACTAATAATAATAATAATAATAATAATAAATTATTTTCCATAAAAAAATAGCAGGTACTTGCCTTTAATCAAAGCACTCAGGAGGCAGAGGCAGGCAGAGCTCTGTGAGTTCAAGGCCAGCCTGCTCTATAAAGTGAGTCCAGGACAGCCAAGGCTACACAGAGAATCCCTTCTCAAGAAACCAAAAAAAAGAGAGAGAGAGAGAGAGAATATATATATATATATATATATATATATATATATATATATGCATATATATATATGCTTTTCTTCTTTTCAAGTAATATTATCTACAGTCACTGTGCAAAACATCTCTCAAAAATGGAGATAATAGAAAATAGATGCATTCCTGATGCTTTTCAATTCTACTTAAAACAAGCTCAATAAATAACACTGACCAGTGTGGTGAGATATTTTATGAATGTGTAAACAGCTGTAGGTAAAGGCATTAATGATAATTTCAGGTTAACTTTTAGTTTGTTCATCTACAATTGTCTCCATTGATCCATAATTAATTTAAGGTTATATATGAAGAAACTTAAATGTGTATAAACATTGTCTGGGAACTGTAGAGAAATTTGAATTCAGAACATGGCTGCTCTGGCAAGAGAGCGCATCTAAAGCCCTTCTATGTCAGTGAGATCTGGCTGGAACACAAACATACCTTTAATCCAGGAGACAAAGGCAAGCAGATCTGAATTCTAGACCAGCCTGGTATAGAGCAAGTTTCAAGTAAAGATAAGTATAGGTACAGGCATGGTGATACACCCCTTTAATCCCAAACAATGAAGGTAGTTTGTAGAAGGAATCATCCATATTTGAAAGTGATATCTAATTGAGTGGCAGAAACAGTGATGAATTAGAGACAGAGACCTGATAGGCTAGGGTCAGAGGGAAAGGGAGGAGGACCTCTTAAATCAGTGGACTTGGGGAGTGGCAAGGGAGGAGATGAGGCAGGGAGTATGGGATTGGGAGGGGACGAGGGAGGAGCTACAGCTGGGATACAAAGTGAATAAACCATAATTAATAAAAATAAATAATTTTTTTAAAAAAAGAAGAGAGAGGAAAGGTAAGCTGCTTAAGGGACAATGAAGAGAGATGGAGGAGGCAGTTTCACTGGGAGAGTTTTATAGAGAGAGGTTGAAAATGCAGAAAGAGTCAGAGAATGAGGAGCCAAAATATTAGAAAAAAAATTGCTGGAGTTAGTTTGAGAAATTCAGAGGCCAAGAGAAAATCCAGTTTGAAAAAATCAGCTGGGAGAGGAGTTTGAGCCAGAACAGCTGAGTTGAACCAGCCAGCCCTGAGCTCAGAAAGAACAGGAGGGGTGAACTCACTCAGCAGTGAGTCTCAGAAGCTGAAAACATTTTGGGCCTAGGTTAGATTGTTCAGAGGCTAGAAGCTTCCAGGACTAGGCCTAGGTTAGCAGAAGTAGGCAGTAAGCCTCTAATATGACAATTACCTTAGGAAATAAAAGTTCCTTTTACAGGGAACATTGAAGATACAGGAAAAGAATATTTTATTGCTCATGTTACTCATGATATTAAAAAAAGTCAGCCATTTCTTTGAATACTTGTGATCTTTGAAAACACTCTCAATAGTTTTCATTTGCTTTAGTTTTTAAACAAACAAATCTCTCCCTTATATTTGCATAAAAAGCAAAATATTTCACTAGCATTTGGTGAAGTTTCACCAATGAATGTGCTGTACACATTAAATGTCACATAATATGTAATTAGAGGGTTTTAAAAATCATTTATTTTTTGCATACAGATACAGAACTTCCATATATATGCCATTTACAATGTCCCCATTTTGGATTTATGTTTGAGTACTTGTAGTTTTTCTCAGAATTACACTGCTAATTTTTAATTTTCAGTATGTCTTGGACTTGTAAGGAATTTACATTTTTAAATCAGACAATATCTGTTACCTGAAAATAAAGTCTTAAAAAGATTCATTTTGAAAATAAGTTCTGCCTCTACATGCATTTGCGTTTCTAAATATTTTGATATGTAACAGTTATTAATGATAAACCTTGTATTTAATTTCCCAAGTACAGTCTTTTTTTTTCTTTACATGACAGTTTCACTTTAGACTAGTATATCCTAAATAAGACTAGTATGTCCTAAATAAAGAAACAATTTTTTTAAAAAAGAAGCAAATAAAGTTGTTGTATCCAAACATCCAAAAGAAATTGAATGAGCGTTAGTAAAAATGGAGATGAGACTGTTGAATTTGCCAAAGCAAATTACTCATTTTATTGGTGCTGTGGTGAAATTCTTCCACCAACTCCTCTATCTTTCCAGGAATATCCGCAGTCTTAACTATTTGATTTGTATGCCTTCCTCATATCTAGAGGATTTATAGGAAATTAATAGGCAGTGCTGCTTAGCTTTACTTGAACACATTTTAATCTTCTTTGTTTATTATTTCTTTTAGATACTTCATGTTTTTTTCTCATTGTCTTATATAATTACAACCATTATACATGGCAGTTACAGTGAAGATGAGGAAATGTCTTTACAAGCAGCCATTCAGTAAAACATAGGGCTGTGTTTTCACCGTGGCCCATTCCCATTCTTTACCCATAGGTCACTGGAAAGCATTCTTTTCCTTTGCTGATCTCCTCCCCTCCATCTTCTCTTGAACTTGTGGCTTCAGACCCTGATGGACTTATTCTTCTTGCATGGGTGCACTAACATGTCAAATGAAAATAACAACTTAAAATAAGAAATTATGTTAGCAGTGCAAAATGAGTTCATATAGAATGCAAAGTAATTAATATTCCATGAGGACTAATATCTATAGCCAAGAATATTAAGGTCTACAAGAGCAAAATAATTTCCTCTCTGTAGGCAAATGTCCTTGGACAGTTTATTTAATGAAAGTTGCTAGAAAATCAGAGTAATATATGATGTTTGCTGGATGTCAACCATCACAGACAGACACCAAATGTAGCATATGCTTTTGCTTCTGGGAAGGCAACAATAGGAAAACTTACATCCTTCTCTGGCTCAAAAGTAACTGTGGAAACTTGATAGGTCAAGGCAGGTTGATATCTATGGGAGGCCTCCCCTTTTCTGAGGAGAAGGGAAGGAAAGAAGAGGATAGGGGAAAGGGAGGAAAGAGGGAAGGGAAGCTGAGATCAATATGTAAAGTAAATAAATAAATGAATAAATGTTTTAAAAACTGTGACTGCAAATGGGAAACACTCCTTGAGGTCCATCTGCCTAAGTTTATTCTCTTTTGAACAGTAGATGAGAATAATTTGACCTCTGTGATCCTTCGGGTGTCATTCTGTACACAACCAGTATTTCTCTGTCCCTACCAGGAACTAAGGCATATTTTTGAAAAATGCATCTATACATTTTTTTATACTCACCTGATTTTGTTATGGTTCTGATACTTAAACTTTAACATAGCAGCATGTTTTTGCATTATTTTAGAGTTCTAAGGAATCTCATTCTAGACTGCAAATATTGACAAGTGCATATTTCTTATTTTTTATTTAAAGTCTGCACATTTTTATTTGAGGAATTTAAAGTGATTTCTTTTGTTGCCTTCAAGGTCACTTTTGCCTCCCTAAAACTTTAGTCTTGATTCATCTTCAGGAGAGCCTTACTAAAAGTCTTTTATTGGGGTTATTTTTTTTTAATTTTCACTTGAATTATGGATCTGCTAATGACAAGTAAGTTAAATGACAACAGGCAAACACTACAGCTGGTTTTCTTAATACTCTTTTTATAGTTAGTTTCAACTTTAGGAGTGTTATGAAGATAGTGTGGATGGATAGTGAGGGTGAGATTACTGGAAAATAGTTTCTTAAACACATGGTATTAACCTCCATGGAAGCCATAAAAAAGCAACTAACTTTAATGCCTCACACCTTCAAGAACGCCTAGTGAAGAACACTCCTCAGCTTGGCAGGTTGAAGGGTGAGTCAACACTACCTCCAGCTAATTGCATAGTGCACCACATTCTCCTGAAGGGTATCATTTCCCCTCCTCCACAAGTCCCACTTGCTTGTTTCCTTACAGAGCTGCCAAGAAACTGTGAACAGATTTCATGTCTGAGTAACTGATTGCTCGCTCAGTGACCTTGAAAAATTACTTGCATCATTAAAAATTCATAGAAAATAAAGTTTTTGAGAATGCCGTTCTGACATGTTCTGTCATGAAGTACCTCCTGTTATGTTACTGTACAGTATTGTGCACTTTAAAAAAAAAACCTCAAAAACATTAACCTTGTACTGTCTACACAATTATATCAAAAGTTTCTCTCTGATGTTTTTCCTCAGATAGAATCATACCATTCTCTGCATTTAGATAGTAAGACAGACTCAGCGAGGAGACCTATTGATTCTCCAAGTCTCTGTAATGCGTCAGAAATACTATTCCAAACTGCCTCAAAATATCAAAGATTTTACTGGTTTTTACTTTGAAGTAACTGCCATAAAGCACAGAGCAATCATTTTTAAATGCACAATGCATAGCCATTTAGTACGCGGCAGTGATTGGGCCACTTGTTTGAGTTTCAAAACTTCATCACCTAAAGAAGATTCCTGAAATTGAAATATTGTGGTCATTCTCCATTTCCTCCTCTTCCTCTCCCTACAGTCTCTATTAATCTATTTATTCTGGGTATCAATTGTCCTAATTGTATATATAAATTGCATACTATTATATGCATTAATTTAACACTATATTTCTTGGGTAAAGTCATGGGGAAGAAAAGGACATGGGGGGCCTTAAAATTAGCTGTTGAAACTCTGGCAAGATGTTAACGTGTCAGAAAAGCAGACCTGATAACCTTTGCCAGGACCACACTGTGTTGTAATGATCTATCGACTGCATGTACTCCCTTCAAGGCTGTGCGCACTAGGGATGTGTCTTCCCTCAGCCCTAATGCTTAGTGTGGTTCTGTGTTTGAAGAGTTGGGACAAAGCAGGACTACCACAAGACATTTAATTTTTAGTAATTAAATCCGTTCCTAAGCAATGCCAGTCTTGTGCACAGTGCGTAAGTCATGAACACTCTCATGTCCGGCCCCCTGCATCTTCCTGCCATCTCCATCTCACAACCATTGCTCATACCTTAATCCTAAACTAATCAATGAAAGCATTGGTTTTGCTAGTATCCTTTTACCTGGTCATTTTTCATTTCTTGCCTCTTACTTTCCTTATCTTGCCAAAATTAGTTTGATAGTTATAAATTTGGTTTACGTTGTATTTGTGGAATTTAATGAGCCTTTCTTTATCTTACCCAGCATTTAGCTTAATTAACACATTAAGTACTATATAAGTATCTGTATATTGTCTAATATGTAAACCAACATTTGGTTACCTGGGTGAGGGAAGCAAATTTGTTTGTTTGTTTCATCCTCAAAGTGTACTTTCCTTCTACTGAGACCCCATTCTTTGGACTAGAACACCTACAACCAATCTTGTGGTTCATCGGATGATAACTCACCCACTGAAGGTGATTAAAATGGGGAAAAAGTGATTAGGTATCTACATCAAGGCATCATTTCTTATCTCTTTTTTCTCCTCCTATATTTTCCCTGAATTGTGAATGCAGGACATGTACTCATTTGGAAACCCAGTTTAATCCATTGACTTTCCTGTTGTGCAGTTTCTTTCTAGTAGACAAAAGTCCTCACAGAGACTGGTGGACAGCACCTCAGCAATGGCCGGTAAAACAGCTTTCCTACATCTTCCTCTGTTTCTTTCACTTTATTTTTGAAAGGTAATTTTACATATGTTGGCAGGTCTGTGTAGTCTCTCTGAGGAAAGGGATGGGAAATAACAGCCTTGTCCGTAATACATTTCAATGACATCCTTGTCCTTCCGGTGATGGTAGCGAGTCATTTGGGAGCTTGTCTTCTCTTTCCAGGGTCCAGAGAAGACAGGGATACATATTTAATCTGTGAGGAAGGATAAGTTGCTGTTTATTTTACTGAATTCCTAAGAAAATTGTTTTCTGCTCATTTTGTATGTCCTCTGGGTAACACATCACATTGTAGTGTGTGACAGGGTCTGCAGTTTGCCACACGGTGCCATTAACAGACATCTGGGCCACCCTTTGTGTGGAGCTGTTCCCCGGTGAAACTCTCAGTGGTCTGGGACAGAGAAAGACTGCAATTTGCAGAGTCCATTATCACCTCTGGATGTGTAGAATGATAATGGAAGTGACAGAGGTGCCGCTGAAAATTGGCTCTTAATATTTCATGTGTTCAAGCAAAGGATTGGAAATCTCATGCTGCTCCTCAGGGAAAATGAAGCATGCAAAAGGCTATTTATTTATTTATTTATTTATTTATTTTACAATTGTAAAGTTATATGCAAAGGATTTACTGCATATAACTTTGTATTAATTAATACAGCATATTCACTTTGTATTAATTAATACATCTCAGTAGCAAGTTACAAGAAAGTATTTTTGTGTGAAAAATCAGTATATAAAAAAAGTCATAAACAGCAACAATGTGAAGTTTTATTTAAAGCAATGCACCATAACTACAGTCACATAAAAATATGTTTCATCTATGGAACTGCAACTACTTTAAAAGATTATCTTCCAAATTTTTGGCTGATTCTATTTTAAAATTTTCCACTCAATATAGTCTTTTATGGCTTGTAACCTAAAAAATGTTGTTGCAAAATTTATCAATGTTACAGTGAATTTAAAAACAGAAATTCCTTCAGGTTATTAAGTATTTAGGGTATATAGAATATAGAAGAAAACTAATTCAGCCTCTGAAATACCAAAATTAAACATTTAACATTTATTCTGGCATATTGCAATGCTTATAATTGCACTGAAGAATGTTTGTCAAAAGAATTCTCTCTTGAAAAATGTAGGAGCTGTTTTCTTGGCCAACACTAGTGTTATTTTTATATTTTATTACTTTTCATCAATCATATCTCAGACAAAACTGAAGTAGTAATATAGGATTCTTTTCTAATAATAAAAGAATATATTTGGTTTGAAGTTTAGTAAATATTTAAGCTCTATCTGTATTTCTAGAATGTAAATTTACAGCAGATGTGTCTAATTTTTATGCTTTTCAAGGAGTAGGGATCAGTGACATTTACTGCTCTACCATCACTAGTTTTTAGTGTTTAGGGATGAAGAAGTTAAAGGTGTGAGTTTTTCAGAGATAGAAGGGTTCTCTCTCCTCCTTGCTGCTCTCAAGGGTTTCTTGACCACCACGTTGCAAACCTGAGGGGGATGTTTCACATTGCAGAAGTGGATTTCAAAGCTCATCTCTATCGGCAATGCCTGCCACTCTGGATAAGGCCTCTGTGGCCAGTTTATTTCCATGTGTGATGTCACTCAGTTGCCACTAATAAGGTCAAAGAAACAAGAGTTTTTAAGTTGAAACTTAAGAGAAGTCTAATGTCTACAAACACCCTGCTGGGAAATAGTAAACTACTGGTTGCTTAAATTTCAAATTTGTCGTAGTTTCTGGCACAAAGACAGTGTTTCTATTATATGGATTCAGTGTTAACACAACTTTCATCTCTGCCATTCATTTACCATTCTTTGTCAAACAAAGTTTTAGACACTTTTGCATATATACTCTCTATTTCATCAGTCTTTGGAGCTTCCAAGCCTATGAAGGGAAAGATAGTCCTCCTGGTCATTATTATATCTGGCCTAATCCTGTTCTTGTAAATTCATAGGAGCACAATACTATCTGTTCAATCAACAAAGGTATTGTTTTATTTAAATTAAGATGTAATAAAGGTAACTATGTCTGCATAATTTACTTCTTTCCTATATAAAACCAAGAAAATATGTGGTAGGTGGCTCACTTTTAGCTTATGGTAAGATATGCAGTCAAGTTCTGGGAAGTGCATGACAGAGTCAGCCTTTTGCCATTGAAGCAGCAGTATAATAGATGAGTAAGAAATCATTAGGGCTGGGGACACGGCTCAGTGCCTATCGTGCTTGCTGAGCAGGAATCGGGAACTAATAAATGCCTGGTGGATATGGCAGCCTCACAGGAGGACCTGAAGGTGGGACTTCAGAACAAGCTGGTTAGGCAACTTAGGTGAGCCCAGGCTTTGACTGAAAGACCTACCTCAAAAAGAATAAAGTAGATAGCAAAGAAGGAAGAAACACAAATTATCCCTGGCTTCTTCCGATGGGCACACACACAAAACTGCACACAAGTGGGCCTACACACATGGGCAAATACAATCATAGCAACACACATGAAAAGAAAAATGAGTAAATAGTCCACACTTTGGGAAATAAGTTTCAGAAAGAAAGCTAATTGTTTTCCACTACTCCCTACCTGATCAACCCACAAAATTAATAAGACTCATGTCTTATTAATATGACTCACATTTTCAGATGGACATTAACTTAAAAATAATAGGCAGAGAAATGCTGCTTCCTCTATGTGCAAAGCTTTTCTGCCTTCTCTGTGGGTGTGCTGCTCAGCACTGTCCAAGGCTGTTTTATGGAGAAGAGGATCCATTTTCCTCCAGTGCTCTTCTTTTCAGGTACATTGTTCTTCATAAATTGAGTCTTTTAAGTCTCTCCCAGTGTGCCTCTGTTAATTTAGAATGAAGCAGCTTGAAATGTAACCCCCTAACTTCAACATTGCCTCGCTAGGTATCATTGGGGAAGCTGGTATGTTTATCTCACACGATCTTTCTTTCCTATAAATTAGAATGACTGTGTCTCCCTCTACATTTAAAGATGAAGCTACCATTTTTAAGCTACACAAATCAGACTTTTATTTGGGCATCTCCATAGTTAAGTAAATGTTCATCTTTCTATCAGCCTAAGACGAAAACTGGATACAGAATTTTATTTTATAATAAAACCGAGTCTATATCTAATTTCTATCACTAGGCCAACTAGATTTAGTTTGAATAGATCTATCTAGATTAATTATAATATTATAAGCAAAATGGAATTCTATCTTGATTCAATGGCTCAAGGTATTATAATCAGTATTGACTGGGATCAATAGAGAAAGAACCTTAAACATATATAATGGCAATCATGTCAGTCTACTGGTTCCTGAAGAGGGAACTATACAAAAGCAGGCAGAAGCAACAGCTACAGGAGGTTTGGGAGTTACACGCCACTAACAGACAGACGTGCCTACAGCTCATCCATCAGAGAATTATAAAATAGAGAGAAAGGGAGAGCTGTTTGGTTTTTTTTTTTTTTTTTAATAGGTAGTACATAGTAGCCAGGTAGTGATGGCACACACCTTTAATCCCAGGACTCCAGAGTCAGGAAGATCTCGGAGTTAGATATAGATTCTGATGTATTATAAAATAAAATTCTGTATCCAGTTTCCGTCTTAGGTTGACAGAAAGATGAACATTTACTTAACTATGGAGACCCCCAAATAAAAGACTGATTTGTGTAGCTTCAAAACAGTAGCTTCATCTTCAAATGTATAGAGAGACACACTCGCTCAAATTTACAGAGTGGGTTCCAACATAGCCAAAGCTACACAGAGGAACTCTATCTCAAAAAAACAAAAAAGAAATATTGCATAGTCAATTTCACCCCCTTTATATAAATCTATGAGTGTTGATACACATCCTTTCTTCAAAGCCCCACTGATAAATAGATTACAAACCAGGCTATGAGACAACTCTCATAGTGGGGCCTAACCTGTAATCATCAGCATGCCATTGTACTTGGCTATACATGCCGTTGAGCTTTCTGTAATCTCTAGAGCTTATTTCGTGGCTAAATGGGTAGAAGCACTTGTTAGAGAGTCTAACGACCTGAATTTGTTCCCTTAAACCCACATGGTAGAAGAACAGGATCAGCTTCTCCAGGTTGTCCTGTGAAGTCTGGAGGAACACATATATTCAAATAGTTGCACACACACACACAAATTACATGTAAAAATTATTATGGGTATATGAATTTTTATTCCAGATATTTATATCGTATCAATAATTTTATTCTAGATATTTATCTCATATCAATAATTCAAATAACTCAAAAGTCAGATAATATGATTTCTTTATATTTTTACACTTTAATTTTTTAAAACTATTTTAAAATTAAAAGAAAAACTTTGTGGCAGGGTCTGTTTTGTCTTCCAGGCTCTTGCTATTCTCAGTAAGAAACTTCCGGTGTTATTTGCTTAGTAATGACAAGAAGTCACAACCCAGCTATCACCACAGTGATAACACTGACCACCTGTTCTTCTCTGACTGGCTTATCCCTCAACTTTTCCATCTCTTCAAGACTGATATTGTGAGCTTATACTGCTCAGAAAACTCATTTATCAGCTGTGTGTGTGTGTGTGTGTGTGTGTGTGTGTGTGTTCATTGCACAGTCACTTTAAGTACATGCTGACAACAAATTGCCAAGAATGCGCTCTGTCTCTGAAGAGCTCTACACACCAGGCATATTATTGTCAACACAATAAATATTTACACACTAATTGCCTGGTTTGATGGTGAGAAGCAGCCTTGCTAAGCACACTCTTATTTTACTAAACGTGCACATTTGCTGTTGCTGTGTCTATCCGAGGGTACCATAAAAAAAAATAAAAGAAAATAAGCCTACATTGCAGCTGCTATCACAGGGGAGTGAGAAAAGGCTTAGCTGAAATCTATCTTAGAATAAAAATCTAAGTGGCATTCAATCCCATCCCTTCCCTATTTTCCCCATTTATTTACCTAAAATGAAGAAATGACTTATTCTCCTAGTTAACATATCTAAGACTGAAGAGGGAATAGATGAAATTGGAGAGGAAAACCCTGAGAATGGAAATAGATACTTACAAGTGAGGAAGAGGATGCCTTAGTGTTTTAATTTACAAGGCATTCCCAGAAATTTGATATATGTTGGATAGATGAAATACTTCTATACCCTCTCCTTTGCAAAACTTAGAAAAGCAAAGTACAACTAATAATGGAAATAAGTTGGGTGAGGTGATGACTATGTCATCTTTTTAATTGGATTCACCCGTGTCCTTCCAGACTGATGCACTCAAGGGCCTGCCTCCACAGCTGTCAGCTCAGTTCCCGCCAACACAATTAAACCTTGCAAGGAAGGCTCCACTATAAAAAAAAAAAAAAAAAAAATCTACTAAGAATGGCTATTTATATGCTTCTCTGTACATTTCTAAATATAATTGAAAAACATTTTAATATGATACTTAGTTAATTTTTAATGGAAGAATATTAGATTTTGCAAAATGGTAATGACTCCCCCTCTCCAGTCAGATGCATAAATATCAGAGCTCAAACACACACTTTGATGCCATGAGTTGGAGGAAATAATTATCGATCCACTGCTGTAGTTCTGAGAACTATTATTCTTAAACCTATGCTCTAGTGAATGCCCCTTGGCTAATCATTCAACTTCGAAAAGGACTTTAAAGGCAGTGTATTTGAGTGGCCTATTTGTCAGCCAAGCAAGTGTCCTCACTTTATAAATGGGATGCTAGGGCCCACCATGAGCTCCAGAGGCCCCACAGTGAGTAAAGGAAGAAGAGGTTAATGAGAAACAGATTGCCATCTGCCAATGCTCTTTTCACTATAGAAATTACTGATAACATGGGTAACGGGTTCCATCCCCTATCTGTCCATTCCTACTGTCAAACATGGAGAACGTTTTGTGTTTTCAAAGAAGATTCAGCAGAGAACAGTACTATGATAAAGCATTGTTCAAAAGGCCATCTCCATGATCCAAGACTAAGAATTTCATTCTTTCAGTATTCCCATAGGATCTGGGAGACAATAGATTGAAATGATAATTTATGTTAAAAAAGTTAATCACTTAATTAATATTTGTACAAGCCTAACTTGATGTTATCTTTAGTGAGGAATGTAATGCCATTAATCATACCAGAACTGGCAGCACAAATCCTACCAGTGCTTAGATTTAAAATTTAATCATCTTTTTAGAACTTTAATAAAATAAATAATAATAGAAACAGACAACAAACACAGAAATCAAACAAGCTTTTTCATCTCTCTCACTTTGTTCAAGTTAATCTAGAAATAACAATTTTTGTTTTATATCTTTAAGAGAAAATCAAAAGAAAAGACAGAAGACCATAGATAACAAAAGGAGCATATTATTAAATATAAAAATTTCAGGAAGTTCTACATGGAAACATTGTCAATCAGGTTTCCAAAGATTCCAGACTCTTAATGCTCTTGATGGGAATGGGTAAAATCATCATCATCATCATCATCATCATCATCATCATCATCATCATCATCTCATAATTTTTAACTGTATTGAGATTAGCAAGGAACAAAGGAAAATTTTAAAAATTAAAACAGAGAAAATATTATGTTTAGAATACAAACTTATACTGCATAGTAAAAATGGATAGCTTTTTGCCCTCCAATGATATCTAGTTGCACTTGGAAAAGAATGAAAACAAGATCTCTGGGGAGGCGGTCCTGATCCTTCTGAAACCCCTACCTGATTCCATGCTCTTGAGACTAGCCCCTTGCCATTCTCATCCATGCTGTGCTTACTGTCCTTTCCCTCATGTTAGACAAACTGAGCACCAGCTGACATTGTCCACATTGGCTTTTCTTTCTCCTTGAGATGATCATATAGATTTAATATGGCTTCATTATTCTAATCATCTAATCTATCTCTGAACATGCTCACTACAAACTGCAATCTGATTTACTAACTCATAGTATCTCCAACTACCAACTCTACATGGTCCCTGAACTAGAATGCAAGCTGCTGGAGGGGCTGAAAGATTTGTTCATCATGATATCCCTGAATTAAGATAACCGCAAGCCTGGGTTTCTACCATAATTAAAGACTCAGAAAAAAAAAAAAAAAAACAAACTATTGATTCTATATTATGAAACAGGTATTTCATCTTACCAAAAATTTCCCAGCTATGAGTAACAGGAAAAGAGAACTATTAATAAAGATTAAGGATCTTCAAGGATAAAATTTATATGTCTCTCTACTCATGTTATACTGTGAAAAAAGAGAGAAACCTTAAAAGTTCCTGGGATACAGCCTCCCATGTCTAGTATATAGAAAATGCATGTCCACAAGATGTTCTCTAAGATGGAGTCGGCATCTGTTTTACTCCCTATGTTGCCTTTTTTTTCCTCTCTGCTGGGTAATGTGAAGATCTATCTTCCCAGCATCTGATGGTCTCAGCACTTTACTATTCTGCTTCACAGAGGTCCCTACTCTGAAATATGCTTCAGAATGCAGACTCCTGAACGAGACTGAGCCTGACTCCTGCCGGTAGCATTTATTCGCTGTAGCATCTAATGATTTCCATTCTTTGTGGCTTGTTTAACTCACGTGGAAAGCAGTAAGGATATCTGTGTTTTGCAGTGGGGAATAAATTACGTAGTTGTGCTATATACATGTATAGTATGTATATGGATTATGTATTACAACTATACCCATTTAATAATATCCGTAAAGCACTGTTACCTAAGATAAAGAGAAGTTGATTAACAATCTGTATTAAACAAATAATACCTGTCCAAACTAATTAACAATTACTTCATTAGTCAAAAATTTACAAAATATCCTGGATGTTTGTTTTTTTTTTTTTTTCATCAGTAATCCCGATGGGATTCTTTACTATGAAATAACAGTAAAATAATTTCAGTGTTATCTTTTGAAGCATATGATTTTGAACACTGCTTTTTCACAAGGAGAGTAATAAGCTCATTAGTCCATCAGAATGATTTTCTTGTCACATCTTGCATTAGCATCAGCAGCACCCGCTCCCATTATGAAGGGTAATGAGGTAGCCAGACCCCTCTCATTGGGAAGTACATGGAACACAGATGAAACCTGGAAGTCTGGTGGCTTTAAACTGAAATTACACTTTTTGTATCCAGTTCTGAACCAGCTTTTAAGCATTCCTAGGTTGAAGCAACTTCTGTAGAGTAATTCTGTCATGCAGCCAGAACCTAATTGAGAGATCACATACTGGAAATGCTAGTGGTGTGTGGGTTCTGTTTCTAATTAGCTTTTCTTACTTTCTCTTTCTGTTTTTCTTTTGTACCCCAGTTGATTTTTTCTTAAACTTATTATTTGGGAAATGCTTTTGTGTTCTCCAAATAACCCCATGAAAAGCACAAAAATGTCATTAATAATCTTGAGCAAGATAAAGATTTCTCAAAACTTTTAAATTAACTTGATAATGGAAACTATGGGTTTAACTTTAAAATATCACGATATTTTTTAAAATTAACTCATTTAAAATTTCATTTTGCTGTTTCACTGAGACCCTCTTAAATTCTGCTATGATGTAGAAATGTTATTCAAGAAATCTAGGAGTCTCTTTTCTTCAATGTTGACTTTTCTTAATCATCACCATTTCTACCATCCAAAACATCCTTGAAACTGTGTAATTAAGATTATCTGTTTATACAATACTGTTAAATTTTTATTATACAGAAAAAAAGAGTAAGATGGTCTCTGCAAATATTATTAGTTAAAATTACTTAATACATTTGCATGTAAATGCCTGTATAAAGGTTATCATTATATACGTACATATCCAGAGAAAAAATATTAAGGGACTCAGTGACATAGTTCAGATATCAAGCCTGGTAACCTGAGTTCAGTTCCTGCAAACCACCTGAAAAAAGCAAAGAATTGACTCCCACCTGTTGTCCTCCAATTTATAGACCTGAAATATTTCATGTGTCCACCTACCCCCACACCACGGGCATATACACATGCACACAATAAATAAATGTAATTTTAAAATAACTTACATTTTCAAATTAAATCAAAAATCAAACAAGTAAAATCATTCAAGTATTTGAAATAATTATAAGCATGCTGAATTGAAGAGAAATAAATACCCTTTCTCCATGGTAAATGAAATAAACTACCAGTAAAGGTTATGAAAAAATGGTCTGATTTCACTGACTTGCTTGTGTTTACAAAGCAAAGTATTTTTGAAGACAGACTAACTTGTGATGTCCCGTCATTTCATTTGCTGTCTAGTACTGCAGCAAAGGGAAGCGAAGTGGCTATAGACACACTTCCCATTGCGATAACTTCGTTTCTCCATTCACAACAGTTATGTATCTATATGTGGCATCTCTATACACATAGGAAAGAAGGACTTTCTGTGGTGTTACCATGTCTATGCAGGAGCACAGCAACGTACTTCATGGCATACAGAAAACAGAAGTAGCAGAACCCCAGAGAGAAAGAAGAACTAGCAACAGTAGGGGGAATTTATAATCACCAAGCACATGTCAGAAATGTTTCCTAGAAAGTTCAAGGTAAACATGAGTTTCAGTCAAATGGGCACATCACGTGGCTTGTCCTCAGCCTTTATCCTTGATTCCTTCTAACCTTTCAACCTCTTGAAGCCAGCTGATGGAAGGAAAGAGCCAGGGACCTTCTATTTCTCAGTGCTCGTGTGGGTTTCGGTTTCCCACCTGGTTGCCTTGGCTAAGTGGGACTACCTGACTTTTAAACAGATCTGAGATGACATCAACATCTTCTCCATTTATTTGACCTCAGCATTCTGTTCTCCCTCAAATACTTAATATTCTACATCTACATCAAGTCTTTCACAGAACACATATTAGTGAATGCCATTTTAATAATAATAATAACATAGTTTCAATCACATGTTTAATCTCATATCACCAAGCAAATATGTGATATGATTTTAGAAGTATATTCTGCCCTTCTGCATAAAAAGTTCAATTATAATTCACCTTTACTTGGGAAAGTATTTTTCTCCTGTTAGTCAAAAGTATTATCCCTGCATTTATGATCCTCTCCATATCTAATAATTCATAGAACATTTCTCTGTTACATTAAGTAGATATTATTAAAACACAAAAAGATAAAAAAAATCCAGAAAACTAATGTATCACCTTATTTTTGCTAAATGATTCTGATTTTTCATCTTGTGTATGATTCAGAAGGCCTCTGAACTCTTGTTTTTATTGTCCATGCCAGCCATCCTTATAAATCTTTTACATTCTAACAGCCTGGGTTGTTTTATTGCTTATCTGTACTTGTTGGGGCTAGCCTTGATGGAGGAGCCTGTTAATAATAGGGCCTTATTGCAAGGACCTGTAAAAGAAAAAAAATAAGCTGATTTTGGCCTATGAACTTGGATAATGCACCCAGGAAATAATTTTTCCTGCTTCATAACAGGGCTGAAAGAGAGCGTGTCTCGTTGTTAGGGTTTTTGAAGATTTAAAGATTAAAACAAAGTAACCATATATCATCTAATGCATACTTGAGGAGAAGAAAAGACATTTAGCATTAGGGATGGCCTACAACTTCCTAATGGACCTCTGATGAGTGCTGAGAAGGCTCATTGTTTATGGATAACAGGAAAGAGGGGAAGGTATCTAATGGAGTATATCTGGAAAACTAAATCTCTCCAGGAAGAAGAAATGTTATCTGCAAATTTTACAAATAAATTAATCAAAACAGTAATAGTACTGTTTTGCTTCTTTTTGGCACGCTTAGTAAGTTAAGAGTTGGTAAATCTTGTGGTTACAGATGTTTTAAGCCATCCTGGACAGGGAGACATCACAGATGAACTCACTTCATGGCAGCTGGAAGGAGAGGATGGACAGATGCCTGGATTCTCCTGGGTGCTGTCCTTTCTCTCCTTTTATTCCATCCAGACTGCCAGCCTACAGAACAGTGCTACTCACGTATGCAGCACCTTTGGTTACTTCTGTCCAGAACATCTTCACAGACACATCGAGTCTGTGCTTTATTAATCTCCTAAGTGATTCTCAATTGGATGGCCAAGATGAAACTGTCACAGCAGCTGTTAACCAAGCTGAGTAACCAACTTCTGCTCCAGAACTTCTCAGATAATGTGCACTTACATTCTGCAGCATCAGGATGTCAATAGTAATAGCATAGTCATGTTTTAATGATGATCCAGTGATCACTGCTTAATTGCTATTGTTATTAGCGAAAATCAATTCTTTTTTTTTTTTTTTACAAGTTATATAGTTTCTATCATGAGCAACATATTTTGTGGTTTACACTACAGTTCTTAGGGTAATTTGTGTTTATTGTATTTGCAGAAGAATATCATCAAGAAAATGGTTTTCACATAGTGAGAGGAGTCCTTTTCCTTTGTCAAGCCCCTGGAACTTATTCTTACAAGTACTTAAAAATATTTATATGGCTATTTTGGAAGCTTTTATTTAATAGAGGAAGAGAAGAAAGCATGTGGCTGACGTTTCTCATAGCTACTTGATTTTCACTGGTGCTTTTGGTTAAAGTGATTGATTTGAGTTCAGGATCCTCACCATCTTTTTGAAGGGTACCTTATTAAAACAACTCTAAACCCTTTTATTGTGCTGTTAAACATCTACAGAGCTCTGAGTGCAGAACAGTAGCAACATCTATAAATTCTGGGAGGAGCGGTTCTTACCATAGGTTTTCTCATGGTTTTGTGGAGGAGGGGCGTCCCTACAGATCATTCATAAATTTTGAAGTGTAATTGATCCAAGTGTACATGCAGCTATGACTTTTATGTCTCCTAAACCAATAAACGGCCACTGGTATAGAACTCATCATGACTCCAGAATGTTAAAATCCATCTGTTAACTCTGAAAAAGTATTTAATAAACTATTCGTAGTTGAGCCTTTTTTTTTTGACAGAAATATAAGGTCTACACTCCACCAAGGTGATAGATCTTTCTCCTAATGAGTGGATGCTGCTGACTCACCAGCCTTCCAGAGTTGTAGGACAGAAGGAAGGCTAACTGTGTTTTAGTTGGTCTCCAATAGTTTCCAGAGTTGTAGAACAGAAGGAAGGCTAACTGTGTTTTAGCTGGTCTCTGATAGTTCTTGTGATCTACTTCCTACATAATAGAAAAAAAAATTATATTTACCCCAAATATTCATTAGTTTATTCTATAATCTCTTGTTCTGTCGTATTGAGATATAGTAAAGGGGCTAACTCTAACTCTTCTAAACATTACATAACTTCCCTTATAAAAGTCTATCTCTTTCTGCTCTTATGTGGCCTTCATCAAAGTTGGCCTGCATCAAATTTGGCTTTTGGTTTCTGTGTTTGGTTCTATCACTTATGAATCATCAATCAGTGAAAATATTCACTGCAATACTTTTTAAAATTTATTAAATTTTATAATTATTGAGAATCTTAGGTTAAACAAAAAGAACTATGAAAATGTAGCAACACTAATTCAAATATGCCTGGCCACCTAAATATAAATTTTAATAATATTTTAATAAAATATAATGAATACATTAGAAGTGACATGATACATTAGTGTAAATCTCACAATTAGAGCTGCATAATTTATTTGCTTCCATATTAGGCCTATATTTGATATCAGCAATGCCTTTATTCTCTGTAAAATGGTTTCTGTTCTGCTTAATTGGTTTGGATTTGCTCTGTCAGGTATTTTTCCCTTTATTTCCTTGGGAAAGTTGCAAACCTGCTGTTTCATATTAATTCTCTCTTTTCTTTTACAAAAAAGAAAAGGCAAGCAAAAAACCAAGTATGACAAAAGCAGTTTACTCAGAGTTTACAAGCACTTCAAAAATATTTTACACCCTCATCAAAGCTTTACGAAAATCTCATCATACAAGCCATAGAAACAGATACAGAAAATGCCTAAACCATGAAATTCTCTCAAATATTATTTCTAACATCATGCTGTTGCCTGTGTTCTAAAAATATAGAGCTTAATAATATCTCCCTTATACCCTTCTATAATAGTTTGCAAGCTTATTTTATATTTCTATCAGTTATACATCCACCAGCACTATGCTAATAACATAAATGCTACCAGTAAGCATACATACACATGCACACACACATATATGTATGTATATATACATATATATAGAGAGAGAGAGAAAGAGAGAGAGAGAAGTGCTGATGGTAGCTTGAAATTTGTTCACTGAGTCACTTCTAGAGTTAATTGATGCAAGCAAACTTGGGTCTGTTGTCATAAGGTCATATCTTCAGTTTTAATAAGACAATTGCCTAGAACCACTGTAGCAAAAATCAAGACCCTTTATCTATATAACATCTGTAATAAGTTTTAGTGTATATCTTTGTAGTATAATGCTTTTCTTGTACAGTCAATGTGATTACAATTGCTTTTACTTCAATAATTATGGGATTTCTTTTTTTACTTTTGCTCATACTGAAGAATATTGTATAGTTTTTTTTCCAAAGAAGTTCTAATGTTTGTTTTTAAGAAAATAATAGATTGTGGCTACTATTAGGTATTTGATGCCTGTCTTCTTAGACATCAGGGAACCC
Source organism: Psammomys obesus (assembly GCF_907164565.1). NCBI lineage: Eukaryota > Metazoa > Chordata > Mammalia > Rodentia > Muridae > Psammomys > Psammomys obesus. The sequence continues at coordinate 28,572,116 of NW_026596095.1, forward strand.
TGTCAGTGACTCCAACTTTTAATACCTCTGTTAATGCTTGTTCCTTCTTTCTTTAATCATTGCTTAACACTTCAGATGGGAAATCATAGGAAATTATTAAAGTGAAAATGCTTCCATTTAAATGCTCAAATTTACATTCCATTATGTCTGTTATAGAACACTTGTAAATTATATTGAATTGTTTGGGAAAATCACCCACACAGAAAAAATACCTTCAGTTTTACTATAAGACAATATATATGTTACAATCTTCAAATCATTGTAGAATCAAATAGAGTTGGGGAATAACACTTTAAATTTGAATTATATGCTCTAAACCTGAGACAGAACTTAGTTAAATTCTGGAAACATTTTCTATGTATAAACGTTTGGGAGAGAGGAAATACTACAGCTGTGGGCTTCACAGTGAAAGTGCTTATCAAAAAGAGTCTCTAGAAGAGTTACAACTTGGAGAAATTAAAAGAGGTAAGAGATGAGTTATCTGAAATCTAAGAGAAAGCTATGATGTGAATGAATCTGGCTCAAAAAACCTGTAACAAACTGAAATATGAGCATTCATGACTGAGCCTGTGAACATGTACTTTGTGTTTTCCCAAATAGTTCAGTTCTCTGGGTTGAGTCTTCTGAGGTTATTTATTGCTGCTCACACAAAGCAAAACAGGAAGTTCGTGCCATATTCAAACCACCCCTGTTGAGAGTTCACACTTTCAAAAGAAGAGTTAAAGCATGCTGACTGCACATTTGAGAGATGGACTCGCCTTAATTTTACAGTCAGTAATGATGAGTGTGTTCTTGGGGGGAAAAGGGCATAGCCATTTAATATTATTACTAACACCCTGATGATAAAGGGCAGCATTTTTGTTTTTCTATCCACTGATACGTAAAACTAATTAACTTCTGCCTCATTGTCTAAGTGGCTACCTTTATTCAAACACTGGCATAACCTTTAAATAGTTTTTTTTTTTTTTTTTGTCTGATCTCTTATCTTCTGTCACTGTCCTGCAGTAACAAAACAATTGGACAAACAAAAAAACTGGACAAACAACCACAGGACTCTCTACACATCTAAAAAGTGAATGAGTGATAGATCTTGTGCAAGTGTGAGATGTGGACTGTATTCCGCCTAGCCTATTTCCTCTTGCACATTTTTCGGCAAGAGCAAAAATGCCCTGTGATGTGGTCTGTTCTCTGAGAGAAGCTAACAAATATTGGTAGGGGACAGACTTTGACAGGCTTCAGTGCTTTTTCGGCCTTTGCATGGATATGCTTTCATATTCTGGAGCTAGACTTCACTGCACAGAGGAGAAGCATAATAAGTTCTTTGAGCTTAAACTTCATAGTCACTGTGGGATATCCAAGAAGGAGACCAATGGGGAGAAAGATAATATAGTCATAGCTTTGAACTTCTCCTGGATTTTACTTGCTAGAAAGCAAGTGAGAGTCATCTGATGCCTTATTGTTACCAGCTCTTTCTCCGTGTAGGGAAAAGTGCTCCACAGTCCATACTGATAAAAGTGGAAGGGAGTTCACACATGAGAGAGAAGGTGGTCTGAATTTAGTGTGCAAAGGAAGTAGAGTAAGGTAGAAATCTGTTCTCACCTCAGCCCGGAGGCCACTTTCAATGTCAAGATTTCCATTCCTCTATGATTGACATTAGGTGCCCCTGCTTGGATTTCTAACACCCTTTGCAGCCTGTATTGTATTTAGCTGTTCACACTTCTGTAGAGTGAGGAAGAACAGAAACATTTCTGTTATATCATTCTTAAATCCACCCATGTTTATTTCCTTTCCTGGTATACATAGATCACTGAAAAGCTAAGCATTGAAACTCAACACTTTACAGAGAGAACTAGAATATAAATGTACGGATTCATTACAAAATAGCATGGTGCTGTCCAGGAAAGAGAAGCTCAAAGAGGGCTAATTCTTTCCCTGAACATTCTTCTGTTCTTTCCTTCTGTGTTTCAAAGTGTTGTGTAACCTAGCAATTTGAGAACATATGGTCCTTATAATCATGGAGATCATTGCACAACCGACTATATCTAGGTATTATATGGTATGCAAAGTTTAACATAGACCTTGAGTAGAAACAAACAGATGCATATTTGAAGTGTTGATAATAGCACAAGCGTTAACTGAGTAGACAGTCTCCATGGGCAGGCAGTTCATCCTATCTTAAGTAGGTCTTTAAGGGAGACAAAACTGAGTGGCAAAGGGAGCTTAAAGTTGTGAGTAGGCCAAAGGAATCATGAACTCAACTCATGTTAATCTTGGTATGTTTGATACTTCAGCCTGTATCACTGGACTCAAAGGAGCTGACCATAATACAGAGATGGGCATTGTGGGTCAAAAAACAGTGAGAACCTGATCATGCTGGATAGAAGGTATGAAATTAAATCAAGATTGTCACTGTTGTAACTCAGTGAAGTAAAACTCAATGAATTATACTATACATAGCTATTAAATAAAATACTTTAAGTGTGCAGAAGGAAATTTCTTCATGTGTATAATTTTCTCTAAAGTACATCAAAAATAAAATTTCTGGGTAGAGGGATGGAAAAGGAATACAGAAGTGTGATAAAAGCAAGCATAAATGTAGTGACGTTATTAACAAAATATAGGTAAAAGAAGTACAGATGCTCACTGTATATTTGTTTCAGACATGCCGTATATTTGAAGATGTTCATGACAGAATATGTATAAGACTAGATGCTCACAAATGAAAGATATGCAAGTAGCACCACTACAGCCAAACCAAAAAAGAAGCATCCTTTTAGTATGCTCTGACTAGAATACTTATCTATGACTTTATGGAATGGATAACTGGTTTTTAAATAAGAATATATGATAGCTCTAAGAAAAAAGCCATCAAATTTTGTCATCATTTTGCATCACGTCATTTAAGCTATCAGATTTTTTTGATGGTGTATTATTTTGAATAATGCCCAGGAGTAAGGACCAATGGGTTAGGTTAGACCCTCAGTTCCGAGATGTCTAACCATTACCTGCCAGTACAGTAGAAAGGAGGTCAGCAATGGAGTCTATTAGTTTGATCAGCCACCAGCAGAATTTTATTTTAAAGATTTTTTTTTTTTTAGGTTTATGGTTGACCAAAATGACATGAAACAAAGAACCACTGCTTCTTTGAAAAGTGAATGCAGTGGTGCCCAAGAGCCTTGGTGTATTTGGTAGCTTAGCTTCTAATCTGTCTGAGTGAAAATCTAATCTAAGCAGCCTAGTGTGAAGTCTTCTGAATGGTTTGTTACTCTCCCTCCCGAACATTCCACTGATAAATGAGTGCATCACAGACACATATTCGAAACCTCCCCGTGTTTTCAATGAAAACATTTCCCTTTTTGTTGATGTTTGGTCTCATTGACCCTTTTAGCTCAGAAGACAAGAGTTTCCTTATTAAATCAGTAAATCAGGGGTATTTAATTGGCTCTAGAAACTTCGGATTGGTTGTGGCCTATTCCAGCCTCACACAGAATGTTGACCGACCACTGTGAATTCTGCTTTTCTAAGAAGGTAGGGGGGTGAGAGATTATAACAGGCTCTGTGTAAAGTCACTTGCTCACTGCCTTCAAAGCCCTGATTTTCTTGGTGTAGGAAAAATGCCAAAATCAATGTTTATGACTCACATAGAGAAATAATTTAGCATTTAGAAAGCTATAGGGTTATTTCACATTTTCTGAAAACCAAGAGACTTAAAAAAAAAATAATGTCCTAGGCGTTTTACGGGAGAACTTATCTTTATTCTTTAAGTTACACAGAAAATAATGAGATGATTGTTGGCATTGGCAACTGTGCTCAGATCGGTGCTTTTGCAGGAACGATGAAAGCAGACTCTCATAACGAGGGCGAGTGGTCTGAGTCTCTGAGATCTGTCAGGATTCCTGTTAGGGTGGCATCATTGCTAATTAAAACCCAAGGATCTGCACCAGAATGGCTCAGGAAACAGCAGTGCTGCTGGCAGAACTGACCTTGAAGGGCTTTTCTTATTTTATCTATTTTTTTTTTATTTTTACACTAACTTTATTGAAATTTAGAAAGAAAAAAATCTTGCATCATTCTCCTTTCACTTCACTGTCCCCCCCTCTTTTGTTTGGTTCCTCTCTCTCTCTCATTCTCCTGCTTAACATCATTATTACTTAATATGCGGCAGTGAGAAATGTGGGGAGTTGTTCAGAAATCATGCCTGTGGCAAGTATTCCTAGACTGAGAATGTAGCCTCATTTATCATCATCATTATCACTGAGAGGCAATAGGTCAGAAATGTCTTACATCCCCTGTGTTTCAGCATTGTCTACCAAATTGGGGTTAATTAAAATGTCTCTTTTAAAAGTACATTCTTTAATACATGCACACATACTTGCATTTGTGCGTGCACACGCGCGCACACACACAAACACACACACACACACACACACACACTTCACAAGTGGTTTTGAATGCAATTGAAACATTTAAGTTACAATTTCATATTTGAGGTTAGAACAGGAATTCTCAAGAATTCTAACTTAAGAGGCACAGATGTTCTATCTACATAAAAGAGCTGTATTCTAACTTAAGCAATCACATTTGGGGGCTCCCCCACATTATTCTCTTGATATTTTAGAGACATGAATGTATCTGTAGTCTGTTTTACCCTTTAGAAGAATCTATTTCTCCCTTGCAGCTCTGGAGTTAGGACACATCTATGTTGCTTGGGAACTTTGTTTCCAATACAGATTTGCCAGCCTTGTTTCTGGAAGTTTTTGTTCAGTGAGACACTTGTGGGACCAGAAATATTTTTTTTTTCACAAGCCTTTAATGTGATTCTGGTACATGTGTTGGATGCATGCTGGAAACAGAATGTTATTGGGATTGATAGGGGTGCCATGAAAGTTCGCAGGAGTAGAAGGATGACAAGGAAGTAAAACATTTTTATCTGAAGATGACCGCTACCTCTCCACTATTCTCATTGACTTTGAATCATAACTGTTAGGAAGAGACCAATAACATGGAGGTAGGACAAACATCACATGGCAAAGGCAAAGACAAACACTACTTTGTGTGGTAGTGTTCAGGTTTTATGGACTATATGCTTAAGTGGTTTTCCTTTTTTCTTAGAAAAATTAAAAAAAAAACTAGATCTTTCAATCATTTTAAAATATATCTTATTTTAAATTTAAATAAGTAAATACCCCACATGCCTTGCAAAGCAAATTAGAATACTTATTAAATGTTATCAAACCAGTAATAATGTGAAGCTACTATGAAGAATGGAACTTTTCTTTTATAATTTTTTTGTTATTATCATTTCTTACAATTTATTCAATTTGTATCCCAGCTTTGAAGACTGGAGCTTTTCAAACTTTTTTTTCAGAGCCTTCTTTGGTGGCACCACAATCAAGAACATTCAGAAACTGTACATCCGCAACCTGCCCCATGCATGGCCTCCTATTGTCGTCCTATTTCTTTAACCAGTACACTCCTTACTTGTTTCACGTGTTAGTGTGGGTCTGTACTTTATTTAGTATTTTATTGATATTTCCGTTATCATTTCATCTGTGGGTTTTGACAGAGGTACAGTGTATGTTGGCATTATTAGGGTAATTCTTGAAATCCTCTGTTTTGCCTCTTTATCCATTCTCCATAATTGCACCTATCAACTGATAACCTTGATGAGGGTTTCATAGTGTGGCTTTTCCAGAAAGTCATGCATTTTGATTATGCAGCATGGTTCTTTCAGGGATAAGCATTTGCATGTCTATGTTTTAACTTGTTTGCCATTCATGTCTCAGTAAGTTACCTGTCCTTGATTTCTTGGTTAAGAATATATGTGTTAAATTATATTTGTCAAGAATGTCTCGTTAAGAAATCCAGAAGACTTCCTGTACTCTTGCCCAAAGTTTGGCCTCTGCTTCCATACCTCGATCAGTAGAGTCTTTGATAGGCTAAGGTCAAATAGAAGGGGAGCAGGACTTCCCCTATCAGTGCACTAGGGAATGGATATAGGGGGAGAAGAGGGAGGGAGGGTGGAATTGAGAGGAGACGAGGGAGGGCCTATAGCCGGGTACAAATTGAATAAGTGAATAAATTGTAATAAATGGTAATAATTTTAAAAATGGAAGAAAAAAAAAAAAGAAATCCAAAACCTACTTACTGAAATCAGGGAAAACAAGAAAATAGCTAACCTGAGGCTTGAATTTTACATGTTGACTCCACCTGGACAATAAGGAGCTTCATTGACCCTGCTCTGATTCTTGTAAATATGCAAATATATTTTAAGCAGCTATCTTACAGCCTTCTCAGAAGAATCTTATCCTCTGTTTTCTTTTGTTCCATTGAACTTGGAAATTAAGAACATTGAATTTTTAACCCGCCAGATAACTATCAACTTAAAATGAAAAGACTTTATTTCTTTACATTTGAGTTCTTGAACTGAATTAGGACCTGAACATGAAAAAGCTACCAATCTAAAGGGGGTTGGAGACAAGAAAAATGTGTGTGTATGTGCATGCACGTGCATGTGTGTGTGTGTGTGTGTGTGTGTGTGTGTGTGTGTATCTTCACATCTTCACATCCTGTGGACCAGCCTGTGTTCTGAAACATTCCAGAGCAAACTTAAGTGTTCTGCTGTTTGTCTTAAAACCCACTAACTGTTACTTAAAGGGAAGACATGTGTTCCAGAAACTAGATATCAAATCCTAAAACACTCTTTGAAAACAGTTTCAGGCATGACATCAAAATGCTACTTTACAGTGGTACCTAATGAACCGGAAGGACCCTTGATTAGCAAATTAGCTTGCATTTGGTCTCCCCAGTAGCGAAAAGCTTGTTTAGGATAGTTCCACTTCCTTAAACAAACAGAGCAAGGGAAGAAAGCTTTTAGATGGATAACATGAAGCCATTACAAGAAGCTGCTAGGCAGCCCATGAAAGGAAGGAGCAGTTTAGTGGGTTTCCAGTTAAGGATCTGGGTGGTGCTGTAAACAGAATGGTAGATAATAGACTCCCAGTGATGGCTGTCAGGAGACAGAAAACTGCAACAGCTTTGTGGGAAAACAGAATTGCTGGGTTTGCCCACTTGACCTTTACTCTGAATAGATGGGCTTAAGAAGATCACAAAGGACTTTTCAAGGAGAAAAAAGTGATTTCCACAGCTCTTTTGGTGCTTGAAACCCTTTTTAGAATCTGAGCAGTTTTAAGTTTGTTTCTCGGTATTCTCTGAGGGATCCCATGAAATCCCTTTTATCACCCTGTAGGTATGTGTTTTAAAGGAAGGCATCACTCACTGTATGACCATCATACAACTAAGGCATTTGGAGATTTGTTGTTTATGAGAAAGGTTTACCAAGCAGGGCCTCTAGTGTCCATATTCCCAGACTACTACTCTGCTCCAAGCAGCCACTGGGCCTCTTCTATGCTTCTGGATAATAGCATAATCTTATTTAAATAAGAAACTCAATCACCACTGGAAGACAAAACATGAGTCAATTGCATATACACTGGCCTACAGATGAAAGGCTTACAGATTGATTGCTAGCATTTTTCGAAAACTGGGCAGGACCAGAGTGATTCGTGTGAAAAAGATCTGAGAGATCTAGTCAAGTACACCGTGAATAAGGGCCAAGGTAGTGATGTGGTGGCCAACAACCAATTTAATATTAGCTGCATTTGTAGAATAATGATTTTCTGCTTGGGGTGGATGAAATTAAATCATACATTTAAAAAGTTGTGTTCAGTCATGAACATCACACTTCTGGGAAAAGATTGCATATTTGAGAGCGTAGAAAGAAGACAATGTGTAGACTTCTAAAGCAAAACACATCAATGCAACAACAAAAAAAGTTCCTAATAGAACTGTTCATATTAAATGGTGAGGCTAAAAATCTAGTGATTTTAATAGGTGATAATTAAGGCTGCAACACGTTTCAAACACCTGAAGGCCAATTACACAGAAATATATAGTTTGCAAGAGTCAAGAAAATGTATGGTTCCCAAACCATACAACAGAATTAATAGCAAATATGTTACAGATAGATATGAGGAACAATGAAGAAACCATAAAAAATGCAGCAGAAGCAAATGTTTAGCATATTCTGGAGCCAAACATATGAATTAAATGATAAAATTACTAAACCAAGTGTTGCTATACATGAGACAGAGCATTTGAGTCACTTAAAACTCTTAAAACATAACTTTTAAAATATAAAGAAGCACAAAAATTATCAAAACCACATTCAATGATAAAGGTGTTTTAGGGAAATGTTCACAATATATGTTGAATAAAAGTCTGTCTAGGTTGAATTTTAATTTTGAAAGCTGAATATATGTATTAAAATAACTACTGAGAAATTCTTTAAGTAGTTGAAATGACCATTTTTATTTGTTTTTATTACTCCTGTATTTCTCAAAACTTTGCATGTCAACCTTAGTTCTTCATGCTTACAAAAAGGTTTATAAACAATAGCTATAGAAAACAAGTGAATAAAATATTTACATCTATGGGTTCATAAAGTTAACAAAATTAATTTCTAGTAATTATATTTTTAATGTCTTAGTTGATAGCCTTTGGGCTGTCTCCTTCATTGGAAAAATTCTTTCAGAAATTGCTTTGGTTCATATTTAAAATATAATAGATTCCTTACAAGAAATTGAGAGTGAATGGGCACCCTTAAATAGCCTTCCAAAACTGAACATTTGGGAGCAGGACAGCAGAGCAATTCACAACTTGAAACATTGAGATTAGAATTAAAAAGAGTGACAAAGAATAGGGGGTCTCACAACTTCAAGTTATACTTTCAAAGATTATTTCTCTGTGTATGTGTGAGTGAGTGAGTGTGTGTGTGTGTGTACAAGTACCAACAGAAGCCAGAAGTGGGTGTCAGACTCCTTGGAGTGGAGTTAGTTCTAAGCTGCTTTCTAGGGGCATAGTAACCAAACACGTGTCCTATGAAAAAAGCAACAAGCACTCTTAACTGCTGAGCCATTTCTGTTACACTCAAATTAGACATTTTAGAAAGTAAAACTGGAAGTCTGAAGTCATAGTAGCCTGCCCGGTAGGCCTCACCTATGGATACAAGCTACTTTTGTAGCTTAAAGTACCTGTGTTTGGATTGCAGTGTCTTCTAATTTTGGGACATTGCTGTTCTCCAGTTTCTGCATCTATAGAAAAAAAAAAAAAACTGTCAAGGACTATTACATAAAAATAAGCTTAGAAAATAGTTATTATACCTGGTAGGCTGCAAAGAGCACTAAGAACTTTCATGGTTCTAAAGCTATTGAAATATGTGAGTTCTAGAAATATGAGAGAAGTCATTATATGTGAATACCCTGTGGAGCAGGGAGTGTGTGTGTGTGTCTATAGTAGGGTGATCAGGGACTATTCCATGTTATTTATCCATTTTCATGGCTATGAACCAGCAAAAGTCACTCAACTGGTTCCTTATCATTTCAGTATCATAGAAGAAAATGTGAATCCAAAGAAATAAAAATAGAGCCCTTTGTGTTTTCTCCTTTTAAACATGGCAGCCTTTGGGGACAAAGACTGTGCCTTTTCATTACACATTTAATGTTTGTAGAGAGATTAAGACCTTCCTACTTAAACTGTAAATGTGTTTCTGTTAGTTCTAGAAGCAATCATAACTATGCTACAATTACTTCTTTTTTACTAGTGCCTGTGTCCTTACCACTACAAGATTATTGGGGTCTTGGAGAACGTTTACTGTAATGTTTCAGAAGTCTGACTCTTACCACAGTGGTACAAAAGCATGCATATACAAGACTCTGCTGCAGCAGCACACACCAATGGACTCTGCTCTATAAGTCTGAGACTTCCTGGGATTTTAGAAGTCCCCTCTATCCAGGCCACAGAGGAGGACATTGCAGCCAGTCCTGATGAGATCTGATAGGCCAGGGTCAGAAGGAAGGGGAGGAGGACCTCTCCTATCAGTGGACTGGGGAAGGGGCATGGGAGGAGAAGAGGGAGAGAGGGTGGGATTGGAAGATGAGGGAGGGGGACACAGTCAGGATACAAAGTGAATAAATTGTAATAAATAATAATAATTTAAAAAGTTAAAACAGGAAGCCAGAAAAAGACATTTCTCCCAAAGATTTCTAAAACATCACTTTTGATTTGTCTCCCAATTTCAAATAGATTTTAAAGTTAAAAATATTATTATGCTGTATTAATTTGAGTGCTAAAGTCATAGATAAATGTCTTCTGAATTAATTTTATTGACAGCATCTTCTCTATCTAGTAGTAGGTCTTGAATGAAACCTACTGAGTGCAATTCCTTGATTTTTATACTTCCATGGTTATGGATGTAAATGTTTAAATTAAAACTACATTGAAAACTTGACTTGTAGAGCAGGCAACTTGCCTCTTCCTTTATTGAAAAACCCACTGAGGGCTGTAAGTAAATACAGACTTGGGGAGGACAATATAGTCTCAAAAATATGTCCAGGCTTGTGTTGTCCATACTATCAAGAGGTCCCCACTGTAGCAAGAAAAACCTACAACTCACTGTGCGGCCAGACTGGGCTCAAATTGGACCAGTCCTTCTGTCCCAGCATTCTGAGCGAGGGCTGGGATTACGGACATGACCCAATTTGCGTGTCTCCAGCTGTAATTGTTTGTTTGTCTGTTTCCTCTGATTCCCAAACCAAATTCCTTTCAGCATCCTCACATGATTTCCAGTCAGGAAACTCTCTAGAGAAGTTACTGTCTTTCCATGTAGAGAACACCATCACTGCAGTGGAGCTCACCAAAGGAGGAATCAGCGCTAATAAAGATGTTCCGTGGGATGGGGTCCGGCTCTGAGAAGAGACTTCCCCAACCACCACATGTATATTTAATAATAATATGTCTCCTGAGGTTTCAAGATCAGCATTTTTAAGATTCTGAAACTGATTATTGATATTTGTAAACTCTCTGTATTCCCACACTTCTTCCTGGGATTCCAATTTAAAAAAAAAATGTCACCCCCCTGTGTGCCTCCCCATTGTCTTCATCTTTGTTTGTTTGTTTGCTTTACTTTTGTCATGCATCTGGGAGAGGAAACACACTAACCAGCCACATGTGTGCAAACACACAGATACAGCAGATTTATTCACTGGCAGCCATTTGTAGAAAACTAATTAAAGAGAAAAGAGCTTTAACATGAACACCATAAAACAAAATCTGTTCTCTGGAGTAATGGCTCACTGCGGTACAAGTACTCGATCGTTGGCACAGTGGGTCTAAGCTAATTGAGATGTCTTTTTTTTTTTAAGTCAGTTATGAAGGTTGGGGACAGGGATGTTGTCACAAAATTGTCGATTCTCAGCAAGGAGTTCTTTAGAGAAACTACAGCCCCTGGTTGCAAAACTAATCAGTTGCCATGTGGGAGGTGAGAGAGAGAACAGAGAAATAAAACATCTCTTAAGAGAAAAACAGAGAGCAAGACCCTAATTGAAATGGGAAGCTTCTCATTTTAGAAAATGTTTTCTTAACAGATTGCTCTAGCCTCCTGCCTCAAGGTTTCTGATTAAATTAATGATGCTAGTGATAAGCTCCGCTGTTGTTGCTGTTTCCGCAGGAAAATTTTCTACAGATCTTCTCTTTTCCGTTCTTTCTCAAATCTCAGGTATGACAATCGAATTGCTAATGGAAGTCAGGACAAGACAAGGAGATGAACTTAGTATTAATATGCAAATGCAGACTGTCCAGGAAATTAATATTTCATGTGTGCCTACCTCAGTGAGTAATGTTTCCATTACAGGCTTAGTGTCACTCGGCTGGGAGGCCAGAGCGGCAGCTTGTTGTCGTCAGTGAGGTCTTGAACTTGCTTTTTTTTTCTTTCATGTTGCCTGCTGTCTTGGGACCAACCCGCACATCTGACATGCACTCAGTTGGCCCTGGCTGTTACCACAGATCTTTTACCACTACAAATAGAAGAGCTTGTTATGATCCAGAGGACATTATCAACTTGATTTCCTGTCTCGGTAGTCAAGTGTTAGAGAAAAACAGCTAAGTCCTAGATAACAAAGGGGAAGAAATATTTCAGTGAAGTTAACCATAAAATCCATCATAGCGATACAGTGCAGACTCTTCCATAAATGATAGCTAGCTGTCTGAAAGCACAGCCCAAATGTCACTTTGGGGGCCTAAAATAGTGATTTTAGATTATTTGTAAACATTTGTTTGCCAAGCATGATTATACTTCAGACTCTGATGGAAACTAGTAACAATTAACATTTCAGGATACAGGTATCAGAGTGAAATAGTTGGGTTTGTAATGATTTTGTTTTAGATAAAATATCATATAATGAAGGCTACAGAGAAACATACTGAAGGAATTCTTTTTTTATTATCAATGATAATACCTGAAATAACAACAAACATATAACTAGATTTGCAGCAAAATGTTGAATTTAATTTATTTTTAGTTGTTTTTTTTTTTTTCTTTTAACTTGGGAAGAAAGTGATATATCCTAGAAATGGCAGGTAGAGGTAAGGCACAGAGTAAAACGGGCATGTTGGGGTCTCTTCTCTCTTGAGCTATGTGTGACCTTTGATTCTGATACCATCCTACAGAAATGATCTGGATAACCCTTCTTAAGTTTAAAGATGGTGCTCAAGAATAAGGAGAGTTGTCTACATGGAGTTTGAGAAGCTTATTCAGAAAACTCACATGGAAGAGGAGCCTCATATATTTGGTCGATGCAGGGGATTAAACTAGACAGGAGTTAAGAAGGGTTTTTAAACTTCAAACCTATGTCGGGTAATTTGGAAAGGAAACATCACTTTTTCCCCCTAGATGGTGTGAAGAGGCTGAAAAAGAGCATTGTCAGATTAGGATCTCAGAAAGTTGTCCCTGAATGTTATTGCAAATGGCAGAAAGAAATTAATTCCAGGTGGCCTTGATTTCAGGCTTCCTAATCAGGAGAGCTAATCATGTGGCGTTATAGACTTCAATCAAAGTAGCTTTTGTTCTGGAGAATTCTGCTTGCTTTAAAAAGGAAGCTCTTTCCATAAGTGTAACCTATATTATTTCCATGTCCCCTTTCTGGTCCTTCTTTGAGCCATCTGTATTTTTTCTGTTATCCACTATGATCGCATACTCCACCACAGATGTCTCCCGTGATGGGAAAGGAATGCTCCCTACCTCTGTAGGCAATCCTAAAAGCGAATCTAGTTTTAAAATGGACAAACTCATGAACTAGACCAGGCTATCACTTTAAGGGGGCATTTTGTGCATTTTAGCATATGCCTCAATAAAACAAAGACTTACAAAATTTCGCTGACATATTTATCAATTCTTAAAAACAAAACTGTGCGATTCCTAACAGCTAGAACAAATTAGATTTGTTGACTCTTTAGAGTTATGAAAATATTGATTCTGTTGTTGTTCAGTGTCCCATTGACACAAATACATCTGACATTTTCAATGAAATTGCTTCCAAAGTGGGCCAGAGGTCCCCGGAGTCTATATCAGACATCTCAATGAGACAAATTGAGAACAAGTGGAGGGAAACTAAAGAAGCTGTCACAGTACTTGTTAAAGAGTTTTCTTTGGGTTTGAGAGGTGCTGAGGCAGATTAGTAATACTTTCAGTAAGTCTCACTGTTGACCATCTATTTTTCAGATGTATAGGAAGTCTAAACCCATTTGCCGTATACTCATGAGATCTCATTTTCTGTGTTTATAGTTATGCCCCCTTATTGGGAAACAGTGCAAACATCCTCTCTTCATGGAAGGTCCATCAGCCATGGTAATGTTGTACTGCATTCAAATTTTCTTTATACTCCCGTTCTTGTGAATAAGGTTTATGTGGCTGTTTTTGTAAGAGCGTTTGAGATATCCTAAGCTTACATTTCAGAAGTTCAGACTGAGAGGGTGAAGGTCCTTTGTTTAGAGCACTTTCTGTTATCCAACATAGCAACAGGAGCAGTTTGGTTTGTATAAATATTCAGAGGAACCAGACTATGAGCACTCTCTGATGAACTCCCTGAGTGCAGAGCCTGGAAAGTAGTAAGTTTCAAGGGTCTGCAGGCTAGTGGGCTGGAGACTGCATTACTGCAACTTCTGTCTTATGTACAGTGGCGCTCAATAAATATCAGTTTACTTTAATTGAGTGGGAATAAATAGCATTTACCAGAAACCCTCTGCTGGCAGACGGTTACATTAGGCTGCTGAGAACTGTAGCACATTCTCCCTGGAGTAGAAGGGAACACAGCCTCTTTTAGTGTCTACCTTTGCTCAAAGAGGGCAGTCAAGCTGTGTAACCAAGTGTGATCACATATAATACAGTTTAATACAAACTAAATGTCCTATTATCACAAGTAGCTTATGGACAAAAGGCAGACTAGGCACAGTACTGTGTCCTGACTCTCATTAAGTTAGTTTGTAATGCCTTTGCCATCCTAAATCATTATGTTGTCCATATAACTGTGTTTATTACCAAGGTTACATTGTCACCTTGATGTTCCTGATATAAAATCTAGTGAGTTGAAGGGTTTATAGAAACTGAGTAAAGTACAATAGCATGGATATAATCTTTCTCCATCAATCATCAAGGATTTATATCATAATGTTTCAGTTTTTGTAATACTAACATTGCTAACCTAAGGTGATATATAGTCTTTCTCTCCATCCCTCCCTCTCTCTTTCTCTGTGTGTGTATGTTTGTGTGTGCACATGGATATATGTACTCATGCTCATGCATGTAGAGGTCAACCTTGGAGATCCCTACTCAGATGCTCTCCCCCTTGTTTTGTGAGACAGGCTGTCACATTGGCTTGGGGTTGGCAAGTAGACCTGGCTGGCAAGCCAGCCAGGCCCAGGGTTCTGCTTAGAGTCACCATCTCAACACTGGGATTATCTGTATGTGCTGTCATGCCTGGTTTTTCCTTTCGTTTCTCCCTATGGATTCTGAGGACTGAACTCCGGTCAGCTTGTGTTGTATGTGTTTACCAACTATGCTATTCCCCAGCACAGAAATCTGTAGCTTTGTTTATTACCATCTTAAGTCCTGGTATCTGGCTGTGGGAAGAAATGATGGGATGCACAAAATACAAAGAAATTATGTCTTAAGTTGTGGGATGGATCCTTCAGAAATGAGTCAAAGGCTTTGAAATAGAAAGTCAATGCAGTAAGAGGGCCCAAGGGCCAGATCAAGCAGAGGTGAACAGTTGAGAAGTGTAGTTAGGAGACACTTGCCTTGGCCACTGATTGTGAAGAATGAAGACTGCTTTGCCTTGGTCTCATCCTCCTGGAAAAAGCCAGACTTGCTCTTGGTTAACGCAGAAATCTTCATTTCCCTCCACAATGGCTCAAAGCATTTGAAAACACTTTTCCTTTACATAGATGATCAAGTGTTGGAGAGCTGTGTGTATTTGATGCAGTTTTAGGAAATGGTATTCATGTTGTTAAAGTAAAAGGCAAACTGTAAGCAAGTTGCTGGGAGCAAATCCTACCACCCAAGGAATCCCAGTTCAAATGTTCACTTTGGATCATGGCACGATTCCTTGTGATGTGTTTTCTTTTCATCATTTCTTTCTTAACTTTGTGATTGTTAAAATATTAGTCTAAAATATGAAACTGCTCTTAATTTAAACAAAAAACTGTCATCAACTCTAAAACTCTAAATGAAAACCTCTTGCCCTGCTGTTTGCCATCAGACTTGTATAAGTTTTAGATTGAGAACATTGTGAGTGGAAAGTAACCACAGACTGACATTCTAAAGGAAGATACTGTTGTTTATGAGAATTAGGTTTCTTTTTTTTTAAAGACAAGAAGACTAAGACTAAAAAACTACCATAGTCTAAAATTATGGGCCAGAGGTTTGGGTCTTACATATGTCAATTACCTACAGTAAGAAATTATCCCTTCAGAAGTAGCCTATTCTACATCATTCCCTGCTGTTTATTTGCTCATCTCTAACTTACCATGCCTTCATATGGAGGAAAGTGATAATTGAGTTTCCGATCATTTTTTGAGACCAACAATGTTCTTCATTTATTGTTAAGCATTTTGTTTTATTTCTTTAGAAGGCACAGCAGCTACTGTTTACCATCTCTTGGAGGAAGAAGACAGGTACAGAAAAGGAAGCACAAAAAGGCAAATTTGAGTTCCTTCAACTGCAGGAAATATCCACCCTGCAGTGAGGATATAAGTCCATCTTGCCGAAGCACAGAATTCGGAAATGTTCTGAGCAGAGTGGAAATGCTCCCAGATCAAGTGATATGAGATACCAAACTTACCAGAAGATTATAGAGCTATCTCGAGGAGGCAAAGTTAAAAATAAAAACAGATTCATAAAGCAGTTAGCTAAATTCATGAATAAACCATCTTTATTTGCACAAGGAACATTTGAATGTGGTTGCTGTCAAGGAAAAGCAAAAGTCACAAGGGTCTCTCCTTCCCTCACGCCACTCAACACCCTTTGCCTTGCACCTTCTGTGCTCATATAGAATTGTTTCAAATATGCTAGGTAACCGAGGTAGGGAGAGAAAAGAACTGGAGTAGCGTGACAACACAACAAATGTCAGCCATATTTCTGTTCCTCCTTGATGTGGCGGCAGAAGCAATGCTCCAGCCTGTGTGTCACATTCACCTGTTCATTCCCTCAGCCTCTCTCAATGCTGCCCGCTTTGCTCGACCTCATGAATAATCATCAGATGAATGATGAAATCCAACTACGAAATGTTATGTCAATTACAGAGATTTTATAGGAGGCTAATTAGCTTAGGAAGTAAAAATGCTTTCCTCCTTTTTTCCTCTTAATTAGTTTTAATCAATCTGAAAAACATCCCAAGGAAACATTTTCAGAGAGAATTACAAAATGGTCATCAAGAGGATGGTACTTCCTGCTCTCCAAATGTGAAAATCACTATGCAACAAGTGGGAGATGTCAAACATTGGGGTTTATTAATCAGGAGAATAGAAAAACGTAGGTTAAAGGGCTCCGTGTGATGGGGAGACACACTTAAAGCAAATGATGAAGCCGAATGCACAGTCAGGACTCACAGTGCTATTTATGTCAAAAGATTAACTTTCCACTGGGACAAAAATCTCCATTTGCAAATAATTTTTTTTGTATGTGTGTGTGTGCTCATAGAGATGAAACATTTCATACTGCACAGTCCCTAATGGGGGCTTACTCAGAACTGTCTGAAGAAAAATATACCAGGGGAAGAAGAAAGAAAAACCAGAGTCAGTGAACTCGGGTTACCAGTGGGTGAGGGAGCATGGTTTGCATTACAAGGGCTTGGATTTATGATGTGTTTGTGGCACTTACTTTGGGAGAGTTTGAGGGGCTCAGATTATCGGTAACAGTAATGTGCAGAATGTCCTCTGTGAGCCTGTTCTAAAAAGTGAGGGAGAAGGAAGTCCATTAATTCCCAGGGCACAAGCCTGAACTGCTCCACCCATCCCCTTCCAATCTGTGTGTTCCATGTTTAGTCTGTGGCAGGATCAACACCCTGCTATGCGATTGTCCTTTCAAACACCTTTACAATGCACACATTATTAAATGGTTATCCTTCTAAGACGCTCAAGCTAGTTTAATCTGACAATTATTTTGTACTATCACTTTGTGACTTGGTATGAGGTGAACATTTTGATGTTGACATTACCAACTTTTGGAAGTGACTGAAAAAAATTTTTTTTCAAGCTGATAAAGGCATTTTCAAATGAACAAGGCCATACTATCTGCTTTGCCAAAATCTTTCCCAATTTACATTGACTCAAGATATAACTATTTTTAGCTTTCACACATTCCTCTTTCCACTCCCTAGCCAAAATAAATTGTGAAATATTTGATTATAACATCAGAGAACTTTCATCAGACCCAAGACTGCTCCCATCACTCTTGTTATTATTGGCTGTTTTTAAGAGACACCATAGTCACACTGTGACTGTCTCAGCCCAGGCTGCCTGATGTCTTACTGAGTTTCTAAAGACAAACATGACTCACAGGTTAACTGAGGAGTGAAGTTCCCTTTAACTCACTTCCCAAGGGAAGTTATGGTACACATCACCTTTACAAGTGCCTTTCTTATTGTAAAATAGCCATATTTACCCAGTAATCTTTCTATATACCTGTCCACTGTCTGAACAAATACTTATTCCCTGGTTTCTGATGAAAAGAGATTTTATTGTATTTATTCATTGTTTTGTTGGGGATTATACTCACGGTTTCATGCATGATATGTGGTAGGTTATTGCTCTACCACTGAACTATGTCTCCAGCTCTAAACATAGTACAGTGTGTGTTAACTTCTTTTTTTTTTTTGGTTGTTGTGACAAAATAGATCTGACAGGAGAAAACATAAGGAAGGGTTTGAGGAGGAGGGCTTATAGCTCAAGGGATGGTCACCCGGGGACAGCATGGCTGCAAGAGAGTGTAGCAGTCAGAAACATTGTGTCGCCCTGCTCAGGAAGCAGAGAAAGATGAACTCACCTGCACTGCTGTTTGCCTTTCTTCTTTCCATGCAATGGAGGACCTCAGCCCATCAGTACTGCCACCACATTTAGGACCAGGGCTGCTCAGTCTGTTTCAATGAAACTTCTCTAGAAATCCCCTCATAGACACTCAGAGCTGTGTTTCCACATTAATGCTAACTCAAGTCAAGCTGACAGTGGAGACTAACTACCACACAGGAGTTGTTTTGGCTTGGTTTGGTTTGGTTTACTGTGCTAGAGATGGAAGCAAAGAATGTGACTATGCAAGCAAGGCCTCTCTGCTATCTCCTTAAATCAGCTCCTGGAGGTTCTTTCTTATAGCGACTTAATGTTTATATCTCCTGTTCTATGTCTGGCTCATGGACATTCACAAATAAACTTTTTTCCTGAGCTGCCTTCCCCTCACTTTTCTTTTCCAGTTGCATTATTACTATGCTCACATCTGTTCTTATGTGATATCATTACCCTTGACATTGGGCCTGGAAGATACAGACACAAGCATCTTTCAGTTGTAATTAGAATTTAAAAGAATCAATTTTAAAGTTTTTAAAACATTCAGAAAGCACTTTTAAAGTAAGGGTCCCTTGTAGAATGCTGGGATAACAGTAGGGCTTACCTTTTATCACACACACTTTCAGAACTCCAGAAGAAAATCTCTGTCTGTTATTTCATAGTTCCCCATCATGGACCGATATGTAGGATTTTTCCCTCCTGTCAAACATGTTTCAGAAATAAGTTTCATGTATACAATTTATTTTTAAAATAAAGTTGCCTGAATGAATATAAGCCATCGAACTTACATTACAGTTCATCTGATATTATGAATATTAGCCAATGACTAAAGTAAAGAAATAAAAGAGTAAATGCAAATTCACCACCAAACGATTAGTATGTTCATTGTAGTTTGAACCCACTTAGTTGTTTTGCTGGATGGCTTGGTTTCCGAAGACACTTGAAATTGGTGGTGGAGGATCTAGCAATCATCTGTGATCTCAGAGTCTTCCTTCAAGGTTAGGCTTCAGAAAGTCGAGTACAGGCCAGGAAGCTATAAATTTTGCCTACTTTTTCACTGAGCAATTTTAACATCATTATTATATTTTGGAATTTTGAAGATGAAAATATGACTGATGTTAAAATAGTTAGTGTCAATCACAGGAGGACCTTATTCAGAGCTGAGATAAGACTTTAGAGGGCAAAGCAATGAGCTTTTTCTTGAAGCAAGGAAGAGACTGGGCTCCCCTGCAGTCAGCATGGAAACCTGTGGATTTACAGTAAGGAGTGTGAGGGTTGATGGGTGGAAAAGTACTAAGAGAAATCCCCAGACCTAAACAGGATTCCCGCTAAATAAACTCAGTAGGATTCTTGTTTTAGAGAGCTTGGCGTGAGAAGAATTTGCTTAGAATGTGGAAAGAAAATAACCTCTAACCACAGGAAAGAGATGTGTAAAATAATGAGGTGGTGAGGATGAGGGATTTGGGCTAAACTGAGGCAGCAGGGTTCTCTGCTAGGACTGGCTTCTTAAGGAAGTCATGGATGGGTCTAGCAGAAGATTCTGAGGCATGACTAATGTTTGGCTCAGCAAAGAAATGTTGTTAATAAGGAAAATAGGATGTGAAAAAAATGTAGTCTTGATGGAGACAAAAATTAACAGCTAATGATATCTCTGAAGAGCTTGTATTTTATTAAATTAGTTATTTAGTTTTACAATCATGGTCCCAGCAACCTTTTGAAAGAGTTAAATGGGTCTGTGACAGCTCAGGTAAAGGATCAACAAGATAATCCTCTGATGGCCTGGGCTCAGACAGATTTATAATCAAGGGAGAGGCTTAAGGTTATATGAATTTAATATGATGAGTAAATATTATTGTACTGAAGACTTGGACTTTATCTTATTTCCCACTTGTAAAAGAAAGGTCACAATAATCTCCAAAATTCCTTTCTTTATCTTTCCAGCATAATTATCTGGATCATTTTCTCTCCTTCACTGCACTGTATAACCTTCTTGAAAATGTGTTTAAGTTCAAAGACATTTTATTGAACCTGAATAAATTACATCAGACTCTTGTTATGGATTTCTGCCTGCCCATTTGCATCATGTGGATGAAGTTATAGGCATTAATATTCTCATATGGAAGGGAGTTAACTGCGGTTTTGGCAGGTACATTTGATTAGAATATAAGAGTTAGAGGAACCTGACATCTGAAAGTGTATATATCCAATTAACCACACAGGAATAAGTTTTACATTCATGTTAAATACAGAAGGTTTTGGGTTTAAGTATTTTAGGTACTAAGTATTTTCTTTATATTCTGTATTTGCTATATCATCTGCCAATAAATTCAGGTAAGCCCCAAAATATTCAAATCACATTCATAGCAGAATTCACATCGCCACAGTCACTTTCCATTTAAGAACCAGTTGAGTTTCCCTGCTCACCCTCTGTCTTGGACAGAGGCAGTGAAGCAGGCAGTGAAGCAGCAAAGAACCTAGAAGCTGCTGTTGACCCAGCAGACTGCTGGAAGCTTGTTAGATATTTTACCAATGTGATTTTCCAACTTCCTTGATCATATCTGTATCATTGTGTTAAACTCTCTCTGTCTCCCAGGACTGTACTTGTGACTGGGGGAAGGAACTCAAACAAGAAATTTGAGATTCCAGAGAACTGATAAAAAAGAATTACCCTCAAGTTCAGGGTTTTTGATATATATCTTTAACCAATGCCTTGATCTGTTTCGTAAATGAACATGGTGTGCTGTTTGAGATGGTATATTAGTCTTATCAAAGAAAATGCTATGGGTGTAATGTACTTCCTCTATTGAAAAAGAAAGAAAAATATAGAGGAACTTCAGTCTGCATTTTAGAGTGAGTGCAAATTCGGTTACAGTTTTTTTCCTTGATGGTAAGGACTCCTAGTTTGAAGATTATACCTCTTTTATTCTAGACACCCAGGGAGCTCACTTAAGGCCTGTGTTCTTGTGGGGATCACAGTAGGAAATCTAATGACTCAGGTAGCTGCCAATTCTCCACCTATTACACAGACCCTCAAATAGGCTGTGAGGAAAGATTTTTGAGCTCTTTGGGGGGGAAAACATAGTTTTGGTGAATATTGATATAATTTTAAATTAACTTTTAAAAAGGCAAAGATAATAAGGATGTCCATGCAACTGTGGTATAATAAGAATAATTGGATGTTAGATCAAATCTGGTTGACAAGTGGCAATTCTGGAAAGAGGTCCTCTGTGGGAATATGCCGGAAGCTGGGTGGCCTAGAGCAGGTGGGCTGAGGGGACAGCAGGGAAAGTAGGTCAATGCTTCTGTCTCCGCAGAGAAGCATAGAAAGTCCGCTGGGGATGCAGTTGTGGTGTTATGAGAGGTATTGGATGCAGAGCAGGAGAGGTCACTCCAAGGACTACACAAGATATGCCCCAGGAATACTAAAGCAAGTAATAACTCCCAAATGTCAAAGTGGCTGTCAGACCCAGAGGCTGGGATACAGCAGGAGCATTCACATATGAGGTTGGGGAATTGGGTTGCAGATAGAAAGAATGGATGTATCTGAGGGTCCCGGGAGAAGCTTACTTTTTCACTCACAAACATTAGCCTTATCTTTTAAAAAAGAGTTGCCAGTTTTGCTGGGCATAGGAGATGAAAGGTAGGAGCTGGCGCCTGGGACCATGACAGACCATGATTGGTCATACTTTTCCATTTTCCTACTTCCTACCTCTGACAGCATCACCTTCCTGCCACCTCCCCTTTTTCTCTTACCTTCTCTTACATCTTATCCTCTCTGTTTTCTCTGGCAAAGGTGAGGTCAGAAGCCAGGGACTCATTGTACTAGCTCGAGTTAGTAGTGTTTATGTTCTCATGGTCTTATTGGACGAGGCAACTAAATCATTCATGGAATCAGCCACAAATTTTAGATTGCCAGGTATCAAAAATTAGGGGGAGAGGCATTTTAGTTCTTTCTTTTTTTTCTGTCTGATCTTCCCAAATGCATCTCCTTCTAATTCAGCACACACGATGTATTGATTTATCCAACAAACCCTTGTCATATGTACATTAATATGTGCCAGACACAATTCTCAGTACTTGCAAAACAACCACAAAGTGAAGGTCAGTTCCTTCAATGCGCTGATACACCAAAGCATAGAAAGAAGCAAGCTAAGATAACTATAAAAGGTGAAAGAAAAAGGCGAGTTCACCGTGTTTCTGAGTGGGGAAAAGAAGGCTTGAGGCAGCAACAGACCTGGTGCCTGAAGAACTAACTACTGATCAACAGTTGTGGCCTGAGTATGAAGTGCTGGGCAGAGAAGAGTGATGGGGTGAAATGAGACTGGAGAATGGATGGAACTGAGTAAAGACAGGAAGCCATGGGAGGCCAGTATGGAGACTCCTGGAACAGTTCCAGGCAATGGTAATGAAGGCAGAAGCTGTATGCAAGCAGGAGGGCACCAGTGGGAAGAAAAATAATGACGAGTCCAGGATCCCCTGTTGAAAACCCTTACAAAACTCCAGGTTAATAAACAACTCTGTTCTCTCAGATGCTGCCTAGCCAACTTTGTGGATTACACAAATAAAGAGAAAAGTTTGTGGTACGATTTAATTGTGAATTCTTAGCATGCTTAATTTTCTCCAGTGTAATTCAAGTCCATACTGTGACACATGAATTATTTAAAATGCATGCACTTTTCCTGTAGTGTACAGATTTATGGTTCGATATGGCAGAGTCTGATGCTAAACATATGTGCACATTAATTTTTGAAAATCAGGAAACTAGAGAATCATTATTTCCTGCAGCAACTTCTCCCTACCCCCAACTCCCCTAAAAAAAAAAAAAAAGTAATATCACATACCAGAAAGCTCAAGGGAATGGATAAAAGTGAATTGCAAGGAATGGAATTGTGGTCACCCAAACAAGATAACTTTCTTACTGTTTTTCCCTGTGTGCCCATAATCCAATAGACTAGTGACTGACAGGAGACCCGTTACACACACCCAAGTTTCTTTTGCCCCCTAGACCCCAAACATAAATCTTGTTTCTCTAATAAAGACATTTAGGGCAGAAAGTTATGATCGTATCGTCAATATCTTAAAGTTAGATGTGCCGAGACATTGGAAGACATCCATCTTCCCTGTCCCCGTGATTCCCTGTTTTGTCCCATGGGGCTAAGGCTTGTGTTTTCCTTGAAATTTTCAATAAAAGATAAGAAAATAATTTCTTTTGGATCGCCAGCTTTTCCCACTGAACTCCTGCTAGGTAGACTGGCAGAGACAATTAAACCAGGCCCTCACTCAGTTGAGGTGGACATTGTTATTGCCACATTTGTCCCTTTTCTGACAAATTGCATTATGCTTCTGTCCTCAAAGCCATTAGAAGGTCCAGAGGGAGCAGGTGGTTATGAGGAGGGGCTGATCACACATTTGTCAACCCCGAGGCAAAGCCAGGCAGAGTCCCGAACTCCCTTTGATTTTGTATACTGGCTGGAGGGACAGGGGCTGACCCAGGGTGGAGACTTATTTGAGTGCTGTCATTTGCCTCTAAGCAGAAGGCCATGGGCTCTAGTGTTCAGAGGGAATGCGATGCCCCAGATCTGCTCAATAATTGCCCTGATTTCTGCCTAAGGCTTGACTTTCTTCTAGCTAAACATTGTTTCCCCTAGCACTCTCCCCCATTGCTAACAAAGTGGCTCTTTCATTCTGCCCTGGGTGGTACAGCATCTTTCACCCTGTGCATCAGCTCTGAGGCTGAATCAGCATCACAGACTTCCTTTGTGGCCATCTCTGTAGCCCTTACTCTCTGGTCCCTCCTCCCCCAGAGCTTAAAAAGACAGTAGGGGATTAATGCTGAAGCATCTGCTGAACTCTGAAGGATGCCCTAATGAATACACTAAAGAGAGAAACACAGGTAGTCCCTTGGATGAAATCTGTTGGTCTTTGCGCCCTCTCTCTCTCTCTCTCTCTCTCTCTCTCTCTCTCTCTCTCTCAGTTAAGTATCCTAATAGAAAGGGGCATACAGTTGGAATGGTAGAGACAGTATAACTCAGTGAAGTCCATGTATATCAGCCTAGAGAGGAGAGCCTAATTGCTCTAGGGCAGTAGTTCTCAACCTGGATTGAACGACTTTTTCACATGGGTCTCATATCAGCTGCCCTGCATATCAGATATTTACTTCATGATTCATAAGAGTAGCAAAATCACAAATACGGAATAGCAAAGAAATAATTTTATGATTGCTGTCACCACAACATGAGAAACTTTATTAAAGGGCTGCCGCATGAGGAAGTTTGAAAGCCACTGCTCTAGAGATTTACTCTTGGTATCTGCAAGGAGAGATAGTAAGCCCCACTCTACAGGCCACAGTGTAGATACAAGACTACAATAGATAGGTAACGTACTACACTGGGAGGGCATCAAGAACCCCATGCATTTCTGTTGCTATTATTATTCTGCCACTTACAAGGGGATCTTATGCCTTTAAGAGAGTAGAGCCTTGAAAGAGCTTGGAGATGGGCCTATAGCGTGTTCTAGTTGTCATCCTCACTATAAGCCCAAATTTAGATGAAGGCAATAAACAAAACCACAGCTTTGAGCGATGACTAAGAGACGAGGGAGGCCAGACCCCCAAAGAAGTCAAATATAAATGGAGTATTTGGGATATTATTAGGTGCTACAAAGAGCTAAATGACCTGTGGTAGAGAATAATGGGAAATGGACGGGCACGTTTCCTTATATTTGGCTAGTCAAGGACATCCTTACCAAGACCATGGTATCATATCCCCAAGATTCAATCATCTAGAATATCCCTTTAACACCAGATAGCTGTACTCACTTCCACGAATGAAGTAGTTTTGCTTTTAATTTTCCTTGACTTGAGAATATGAAAAAAAGCTATTGTGTATACAGTTTGAAGGTTTTATGAAACATGTATTCATTCATCAGAGCAGTGTCAACATCCATTTGAAAATAAAGTTACAAATATGTATAAGAAAGATGTAGCCTTGTTATTTTTTGCAGAAAAAGCTGAGTTTGCTTTTGAGTTAAAAATTGATATGCTGATATCACAACCATAATCCTACTACTAAGAAGGATAAGGCAGTAGGATGAGGCAGGAGGATTGCCATAAGTTTCAGGGCAGCCTGAGCTACATATGTAGCATATGTAATATCTTTAGCAATTTAGAAATCTTTGTTTATTCTGGACACAGGCTGAATGGGGAGTGAGAGTGTTCTTATTATTAGCCCTGTTTGTTGGAAGCTTAACAGAGACAAAGATGACAATATTCATTCGTTTGTCATTTGGAACGTCTATAGTAAGGGTTGTTAACTCCCTAATTAGTATCTGAGGTTTGACTAATTTGACAGATAGCAAATTTCTTGCCATGCAGAACATTGTAAGAATAAAGTATTAAAAATGGCTTGAAATAAGGGATTCTAATAAGTTAGGATACAATTGAGTTGTTCAAAAAGTATTCATATACCATGCTAGCGATCTCACCTGTGTCTGCCTGGATTAGAATTGTAATATACGTGTCTAGCATCAGCTATGAGCCTGTGCTCACCCATGTAAATAGTGTGAATGTGAATCAATCTGAGGCTCAAAGTGCAAAGAGTTCTACTTAGCCCTCAAAGCTTCAGAGATACTTTGCCCACTATAAAGGGACCCTTAGAATGCCAGAAAATAAAATGGATTGCCCTTTCCTCACAGTTGACAAACTAAGAGTGTCCTTTCCTCTTTTTATCTTCTTTGTATAGGTCCCTGTATATAATCTCTGCCCTCCTATTGTAAAAAAAAACATGATATTTTGTATTAAATATATACCAGTGCCCTGAGCAGTAATATTCTATGGTGCTAAATAGTCAAATCAGGTTTCTTTATTTATGAAACCACTCAGTGTTCAATTAGAATATTTCAAATAATATTATCTCTGCTGCTTTTTGGTAACAAGTGCCTTTTTATAGAGAAAGGCAAGATCTCTATTGAAAGCTCACACACAGGAGTTCAGCAATTCCAAAGGATTTTATAGTTTATCCTTATCTTTAATATCTTCAGTTGAGAGGGGCTGGCCCAAGGAGCAAGAGCACTAATTAAAGGAGACTGAAAGCATTTGTGTGACACAGAACCAAAAAAGGAGACTACAGGTGGCCATGCTTGCTGGCTCATAGACAGAATTTGAGGATTTAATTCAGTAGTCAAGAAGCATTTCATTCTATGACGTTCCCTAAATACTTTGACTCCACTGAAACAAATACGTAACAGATAGGCGTAGTCTATGACAAGAAAATATTTTTGCTGGATATTATATTCAGTGTTAGATAGCTACTTGAAGGTATTCAGAGATAACTTTCACAAATTTATCATAAATGTATTTAATAATAAATTAGCAATGTGGAGACATTCTCTTTCATTTACAAATTAATTAAATGCATAATGCAATATGACCATAACAGGAAAATGTGACAGTTTTAAAAGTCAAACAATTCCTTAGTTACTGAGCTCTAGTTCCTGAATCAAACCTTTTTAACTCACTTATTTCCTTTGGTTTTGCCTATTAATTTCTAAATAAGGTCTTTCCTTGTTGTTACTCAAGTTTTCAATCATCTGCAATTAACCTCCAAACATTGTAAATTGCAGTTTGGCTTTGTTCTATTTCTCTTTCCTTTCCACACCCATCCCTCCCTGTCCCTAAGATAACATAGCACCTTTTGGTTAAATTAGTAATATATGAAAGTGTCTGGTTATTAAACATTATTCACAGGTGAGTCATCTCATCAGATTAGATTACTTTGGGGTCATTTTTATATTTGTTTCAGTTGATATTTTGACACTCTGCACTTGTTTGTGTCTGTTGAATTTCACCCCAAATGCTTCTGTTGTAGTATGGGCCTCAACATCAGCCTCACCAGTTTTCTTTGAGGGCAATCCCTTTGGAATCCTCAGGCTTATGTTCTAGCTCCAACTTATAGGTTGCCCACAGCTTGTCTTCTTCAAAAAGAGTGAGTGTGGGTGTTTGACACAATACCTTTATTCTCTTCATATTATCTTTCTTTTGGGGGGGGGGTTGTCTTGCATGTGTAATTTTAAAGAGAAGGGTTTTTTGTTTTTGTTGTGGTTTTCTATCTAAGACCTTAGTCTTCAGCAACTCAGTCTTTTTTTTTTTTTCTGAGCCATCTGTTGTTTTATAGTAACATGCTTTATAAGTTAGTACCAGTACTTTACATACATACGTGCAGAGTTGCACCGTGCACTCACTGGTGCTTCCTGGAGCATCTTGGGATGCCCTTGCTCATCCCTAAAACTCCAGTGGTTCGCTCCTAGGATGCCAAGAAAGTGGAGTGCCTCTGATGCAGAGGAGGTGCTTTGACTGGACACCAGTTGTGAGTCTCCTTCCCTTTTGCAAAGGGTTGATCCCAGAACAAGTTCACATGCTATATGGATTTGCGACTCACAGGTCTGGCCATATTACTGAAGAGCCCAGCACTCAGAAAAGGCATGTATGATACATATTCTGAAAGGGAAGCCATATCTTGAGGGTTAAGGGCAAGATTGCTTGTTGCTGACATTATCTACCCATGCCTTGCCCAAGTATTTTTTTTATCTTTCATTTTATTTTATTAATTACACAATATTCACTTTGTATCTCCCCCATAAACTCCTCCTTCCTCCCCTTCCAATCCCACCCTTTCTCCCCCTTCTTCACACATGCCCCTCCCCAAGTCCATTGATAAGGAAGGTCCTCCTCTCCTTCCTTCTGATCTTAGTCTTTCAGATCACATCAGGAGTGGCTGCATTGTCATGTTCTGTGGCCTGGTAAGGCTGCTCCTCCCTCAGGGGGAGGTGATCAAAGAGCAGGGCAATCAGATTATGTCAGAGGCAGTCTCTCTTCCCTTTACTATGTAACCCACTTGGATACTAAACTGCCATGGGCTACATCTGTGCAGGAGTTCTAGGTTATCTCCATGCATGGTACTTGGTTGGAGTATGAGTCTTTGGGAAGATCCCTGTGTTCAAATTTTCTTGTTCTGTTGCTCTCCTTGTGGAGTTCCTGTCCTCTCCAGATCTTACTATTTCCCACTTCTTACATAAGATTCCATGTACTCTGCCCAACAGTTGGCCATAAGTCTTAGCGTCTGCTTTGATAGTCTGCAGGGCAGAGCCTTTCAGAGGCCCTCTGTGGCAGGTTTCTAGGTTGTTTCCTGCTCATTGGTACAGGAGACAACTTTCTGAACAGAACACCAACAGCACAGGCTCTAAGAGCAACAATCAATAAATGGGACCTCATGAAACTGAAAAGCTTCTGTAAAGCAAAGGACACCATCATCAAAACAAAATGACTGCCTACAGATTGGGAAAGAATCTTCACCAACCCTTTATCTGACAGAGGGCTAATATCCAGTATATATAAAGAACTAAAGAAGCTAAAAAGCAACAAATCAAGTAATCCAATTATAAAATGGGGAACAGAGCTAAACAGAGAACTCTCTGTAGAGGAATATTGAATGGCAGACAAACACTTAAAGAAATGCTCAAAGTCATTAGCCATTAGGGAAATGCAAATCAAAACAACCCTGAGATATCACCTTACATCCATCAGAATGGCCAAGATGAAAAACTCAAGTGACAACACATGCTGGAGATGTTGTGGAGAAAGGGGAACCCTCCTCCCCTGCTGGTGGGAATGTAAACTTGTACAACCACTCTGGAAAGCAATCTGGCGCTTTCTCAGACAACTAGAAATAGCGCTTCCTCAAGACCCAGCCATACCACTCCTAGGCATATATCCAAAAGAGGCTCAAGTACACAATAAGGATATTTGCACAACCATGTTTTTAGCAGCTTTATTTGGATAGCAGAAGCTGAAAACATCCCAGATGCCGCTCAACTGAAGAATGAATACAGAAATTGTGATACATCTACACAATGGAGTATTACTCTGCAATGAAAAATAAGGAAATAATGAAATTTGCAGGTAAATGGTGGGACCTGGAAAGGATCATCCTGAGTGAGCTGTCCCAGAAGCAGAAAGACACACACGGTATATACTCACTCATATAGACATATAACATAGGATAAACCTACTAAAATCTGTACATCTAAAGAAACTAATTAAGAGAGAGGACCCTGACTAAAATGCTCAATCCTCATCCCGAAAGGCAAAGGGGTTGGACATCAGAAGAAGAATAAAACAGCAACTCAGTCTTATTTCCATATTTTTTCAACATATTTTTATTAACTGTTGTCTACTCTCCCCTCTTTGTTCTGATATATTTGTAAATATCTTTTCTTTACTGGAATTTGGGGCTTCAGGGACAAGATATGACCATTGAAGTATAATCAACAAATTACATAGTTTATACCTCCTCCATAAATCCTCTGTTTTGCTTATTTGATATTATATGTGTGATAATTTTGTCAACTATAACAACTAACGTAAAATTTAGGATATAAAAGGCAAATGCATTTTTTAAATAATGAATTTGTTAAAAATATAGTATGAAATTACCTGGCTTTTGAAATTCTCTAGATTGCTTTTAGTCTACTGTTTGAAAGTCTACTGTTTGCATTTTAATTATACTTTTATTCTTGGTACGTTTGAGTTGTTTAAGCTATAAATTAGTCTCAGAAATTTAAGTGGAGAATTAGTGGAGGATAAATGTTTATGAAGTGGGGTGACCTAAGGAAATGATTATAAAGGAAATCAAGGGTTATGGCCTATCTGTGTTCTGTAACCTTTTTTGCCACATTCTGATAAATTTGGACTTGGTGTATCATGTCTGCCCCAATTGCAGAGCATATAAGCCACGTCTATGCTGCAGTTGTCAGGTTTCGCTTAGAGAAATGAGATCTGTGCTGGCTTAATCAAATCAAACAGTAACTTTTCTGTTGATGCTGGAGATTTTGAAAACCTGCCACACAGTATCTGTGGTCCAGAGCACATCCCTAAGACTTTCATGATATAAAGCTAGCGCATTGACAACAGGAGACATCATATCTACCCAAGTTGGATTAGACAGTTACTTTTTATTACAGGAATATGTTTAAAATACCAGTCAGTGGGATTGCAAAAACACTGGAATCACAACTTGGTTTAGCAGGAAGTGGATTGTTTGTTTTCTCAGTCCTGATAAATGAAGGCAATAATCTCCTGTTTTAATTTTTATTTCATTCATTCATTCATTCATTCATTCATTCATTCATTCATTATTTTTGCTAGTGTGAATAAGAATTCTTGACATTTTTACTTCTTTGTATTAACTAAGTGTCTCAGTATTGGGTCCCCAGTCTCTGTAAAGTAAAAAAGCCTTGATTTTGTGATCATTTTGGTATGTTTTTGATGACATTCTAAGATTTGCCTTTGATACTCATTTCCATTTCACTCTGAGGCTATAGTTTCCTCTAGTAGCAAATATAGCTCAGTATAACTGTAAAGAACATTCAATTTCTAGTAAATATTAAAAGAAAATAGTAACAGCAGTGATCAAAAACATCAGAAGTTAGCAACCTGGCAAGATCCCATGGTGAGGGCATTGTGGTTATGAAGAATCTGTAGAAACATATGACAGTCTGTCATTTCATCCACTGAGGGATATTAGGTTGATGGAAGAACAGAGTAGCTCTGCCAGCAGCTGGTGGTACCCTGTGAGGTCATCAAGACTAAAATGCCTTCCCACAGTCATTTAGCAATTGATAAAAACAGTACCCCAGAAAACATATAAGGCCCTATCACATGGTTAAACAATATATGCCAAGAAATATTATGATCTTTTGATCTTTACCTAGAACCTGGAGGGGCCTTGTCACATTAAATAATTATGGTTTTACAGTACCATTTTTCTCACTTTATTGTGGTTTTGAGAAGAGGTGAGGTCATCATAGATTCTGATATTATTTGTGTGCAGTACATTTAGAATTGAGACAAAGTTTGGCCAGGTGGGCACTTGAGTAATCAAGCAACTTATTTTCATCAATGCAAGAGGATGATAACAAAAATGCCATTTAAAAAATCTAAGATACTTTTAAAAAATTATCTCTAAAAGTTTTTACCTCCTTTTGTTAGATCTAAGACCCCTTCCAGAAAATACTCTGAAGATTAGCAGACATTGTAAATTACTTACAAACTGTATACAGTTGCATTATTAATGCCTGTTATCTTACTGATGATATAAAAAGTGATTCTTAAAGAAAAATGAAAGAGAATGTTTATGTGCTCTTTGCTTCCTCCTTCCCACCCACCTCCAGTCCTTCAGAGTCTATTGACTCTTCATCAATTTAATTATTGTGTTATAGCTGTCTAATGTCTTTGCCACACAGGAGACTAAGTAGTTTCCTTCCCCAAGGTAGTGTCTATTGCTGGAAAGTGATCCATCTGTGGGTTACACTGGCCCCATTGATTTCCCTGCTAAAAAGATCTTCAAAAGATGATTCAAAAAACATAGCATACCTATGTTCCTATTCTTATATTTAGATTGTGATGTTCTTCCAATCCTCTGGAAAATGAAAGTAATTTACACTTATCGCATCTAAAATATATTTTAAGTGCCTTACAAATTATTTTAAAGAGCTGGTATCAAGCACACAAAAGAGCAAATCACTGAAAACTTACATTATTTTTAGGATCAGCGAACAAATGCTTTAAGGTTATTTTAGATTAGTTTGCCAAATTTGAAAGAATTGGAGCGATCTCTTAAGGATCTCTTTACACATTATTGTCAAGGAACTAGATTTCCGGTGGATTTTGAAAGACAGAGCTAGAGCAAACATCTTGAAACAAGAGATGAAAAACAACCAAGGAAGACAGCAGAAGACCTGACAGATGGACCACGGACTAAGAGTAGAGGTGACCCATGAACACAGTGGCTAGGCTGAATCTAAACCTGAATGGGGGAATTATTTATTTATTTTCTTTCCATAATAAAACATTATGGTTAAAATATCTACACAGTCTCCCAAAGGGGAGCTAGCTTTGGAAATGTAGTAATAGTAAAATAAAAATTAGCAAATGTTAATTGAGTACTATTAATTTGCCTGTCAAGAAACTTTCAGCAGCTCCCTACTGTGGGTTAAATTATTTGACTCCTGTTTACCTCCACACTGAACTGATTCCAAACTGTGAGTCTAGGCTCTGATGCTCATCTGGGTTCCCACTACCCTGACCTATGAAAGAACACACTCATAATTGCTCTACTGAAATTTTTTGCAGAGCCTGTTTCTTCAAATGTTCTTTTCACAGGACCTCTACCCCAAAGTCTCTGTTGTTGAAAGTAGCATTGGCACCACAATCTTATTTCAAGGTCTTCAACTCTCCCAACCATTTGTAATGCTTCTAAAATACTATCTTATTTTATTAATTATTATCATGCATGTGTACATGATGGGTGTTCCTGCTATGCATAATGTAGATATCATAAGATATCTTTTGGAGTTGCTTTATTCTTTCTGCCTTTACATAGGTTCTAGAGATCAGACTTGGGTTGCATGGCAAGCAATGCCTGCTAAGCCACTTTACTGGCACCCAGGTCTTTTGTTCTTTTCCTGCTTTTTTTTTAATTTTTTATTAATTACACTTTATTCATTTTGTATCCCCCCATAAGCCCCTCCCTCCTCCCCTCCCAATCCCACCCTCCCTCCCCTTTCTGCATGCATGCCACTCCCCAAGTCCACTGATAGGGGAGGTTCTCCTCTCCTTTCTGATCTTAGTCTATCAGTTCTCATCAAAATTGGCTGCATTGTCCTCTACCGTGGCCTGGTAAGGCTGCTCCCCCCTCAGGGGGAGGTAATCAAAGAGCAGGCCAATCAGATTATGTCAGAGGCAGTCCCTCTTCCCATTACTATGTAACCCACTTGGACACTGAACTGCCATGGGCTACATCTGTGCAGGGGTTCTAGGTTATCTCCATGAATAGTCCTTGGTTGGAGTATGAGTCTCTGGGAAGTTCCCTGTGTTCAAATTATCTTGTTCTGTTGCTTTTTAATGTCTACCACTTACTGTCTTACTCCACTTAGAAATTATTGAGTGTGCCTGATTCTCCATTTCCTCAAGATTGACGTGCTCTTGAAGTCCTCTGAAACACAAGTAATTTATGCTCATTGAGTCTAAAATATACATTAAGTACCTTAGAGTTGTATTTTTAAAAATGTGTATCTGATACATGATAGAAGAAATCATTAAAAACTCAGATCACCTTTAGCATCTCCAAATAAAAGTTTTAAAGTTACTTTAGGTAGTTTGTCAATTTAGAAAAAAAAAGATGAGGGATCTCTTAAAAGGATTCTTTTTTAAAAATGCCATCTAGGAACTAGTATTTCCAGTGGGTTTAGAAGATTTCACTCAGTGGGTATATTAGTCTCAAAGAGTGGCAAGTACTAATGTATAGAGGAGGGAAACACAGAATTAGTTGAGACATGGAAGCCAGATACCTGTCACTTCATGTTTGCAGAGTAGTGGGTTTGGATTTATTTCTTTATTTATCTATCTATCTATCTATCTATCTATCTATCTATCTATCTATTTATTTATTTACCACTACAAAGCAGTACCTTGGATCACTTGACAGTATAAGGCCTTTCGGACTATTGTTTATTTTGTCCCATGGCTCATGTGATCAGAAACAGGAGGAATCATTACCCTGTCCTTTAATTCCTCTCAAGACTGAGCAGTGCTTTAAGAAATAAACAAATGGAGAATCGTAATGCCAATTATACAAACAGATATCAGGGAGAAGCATGCTTGATCTCAGAGCCCAGACTTACACACAGAGCTTTTTCATCCATATCCAGTGAACTCTCTTTTAAGTCAAAGCTTCTAGCATGCCAAAACATCAGGTCCAGGCAGAAGAGAAAAACCTTAAAATGCACATCTGACGCATGTTCTACAAGGGCAATGGCCATTTAGACATCTAACCTAGTGAAAGAAAGCAAGGTGATAAGTTTAGGTTCCTTAATAGTCAGTTTAAAAACAAGTTTTTAAACATTGAAGAGGGTGTTGATAAAAATTGATTAATTTAGGATTAGTGGGTCACTGCAGTACAAAAATGAATAAAATTGTTAAAGATACCTCTTTAGAAGCAACAGCTAGGCTAATGTTCTACAACCGCGACTTTCATGGACACAGGGAGAAGGCCATTTCTTCATTCTCCCCACCAAAAACCACAGGCCGCCCCTTTCAGTATGATACCCGTTTCAGAAAGTATCCTTAATATATTGGTATACTGTACCCAGTATATCTGAGGACACAATGAATGATCAGTATCTCTAGGTTGCCAGGCATGCAACTGATGAATATGTAGAACGATAAAACACTTTCATATTCTCTCAGGAGAGAAGATCAAAACATCTTTGCCTCAGTATATCTCCTTAGGCCCTTGGTTCTTTTGTTCTGCTCCAAACACCTTCCAGGGTTCTGTCTCAACCTCTCTGGATTTTGCACTAGAATCATATCATGAAAAAGCTAAGTGTGTGTGTGCGTGTATGTCTCACATACACATACATTTTCTATGTGTCATTCAGTTATATTATTAAAATACCCATTTTTCTTACCACTTTCAGCTCCCAGAAAAGTTCACCTTATCTAAGGCGAACTATAGTGCACACAGTTGTCACTCTGTCACCAAAACCTGAAGTCATAAAATTAGAATTGTATCAATTCTTATTGTAATCTTATATTAATCTATTTGTATCTCGAAATAGAATGTATTTATTATTTTTCCCCTGCTTGCCTCTAGCTTCTTGAGTGCTGGGATAAAAGGCGTGTGCCACCACACCCAGCACAAAGTAAAATGTAATTCTTTCAGTGAGAAAATACCTTTAATTTTTTTTTTAAATGAAAACGCCTTGCCATCCAAAAACTTGGTTTTTAAAATAACAGAAAATAAAATTAGACTGTGAAGAAAGAAGGCATTTCCTGACAACTTGGCTTTGGACGAGATTCAGTTTGGCAGTGGTGTTAGTTCCCCACTGCTGTACAACAGTTACCACAGAATTAGCAGCCAAAAGCAACAGCCATTTGTGCTGTCTCTGGGAGCATGAGGCCCAGGGAGGGCTCACCTGCCTCCAGGCCCAGGTCTCAGCAGCATACACCACGAGTTGGCTAGGGCTGCTTTTCTTCCAGAGATTCTGCCTGGTCATCCACTTCTGGGCTCTCCCTGGTGATCTACTTCTGTGCTTTCTCTCCCTGGTGATCTACTTCTGGGCTCTCCCTGATGATCCACTTCTGGGCTCTGCCTGCTGATGCACTTCTAGGCTACCTCATGTTCTTGGCAAAATTCAGTTCTTTCTGGATGTTGGTCTAAGAACCACCTTTACTGTTTTGCTCTGTGTTATGTTCTGCTGTGTTCGCAGTCACAGTGGTCACAAACTCCTGATCCTCCTGGCTCTATCTCCAAAGTGCTAACATTACAGGGGTGTGCTCCTCTTCCAGCTATTGGCAAGATCTGACTTCATTCCCACAGGCTTCCAATAGTGCCAGACCACCTCCCACTCAGATAACATGGCCAACAAGAGCTGTGTGTACACTCATTGTCTGTTAGGATGTAACCTACTCACAGAAAGACATGACATCACCTTTTCCATCCCTCCAACTCTGGTTAGTTGGACATATGCAGAACTGTGCTCACTTGGGATAAACATGGGCAGTATGGTCCCTATAACTGTGTAATAAACAATCTAATGACTAAGACTAAATTGAATGACTGATAAATAACAATTCCTATTCCTATATGTAATTCGTTCTAATAAGTACTGAGGAGGAGGAGGGCAGAGTTTTAAGAGAAGAATGAACCAGAAAAATCTACTTGAGTAAGAGACTAATTCAAAAAATACTCTTGACTTCAGTGATTTGGTCGTGCTTACTTAAGGAAATGTCTTTGGCCATGCAAACCGTGCCTAGTACTTATTCAAGAGAAAGGAAGGAAATCTTCAGGTGATAGTACACAAAGGCCTGGAGGCAGGAAAGACCGAATCCATCACAGGGACGGGAGGTGATTGGACTAACTAAGGAGATAGCTATGGACAGATAAAGATTAGAACCTGGCAAAGTGAGCATGCCACATGAAGGAGGCAACACTAATCTTAAGTGCAGTGGGAAGTTTTTGAAGGGTTTCAACCAGGAGGAAAAATGACTCAATTTAAAAAAGGAAGAATAGGAAGAAGAAGAAGAAGAAGAAGAAGAAGAAGAAGAGGAGGAGGAGGAGGAGGAGGAGGAGGAGGAGGAGGAAGAAAGATACTAAAGATGTTTTAGTGTATTTCCTCATTAACTAGAGAGGATTCTTGCCTGACATTCTGAAAAATGTCCCACTATGTTTTTGTTGCTGGTGCTGACAAGATTTCCCAGGTGGTCCCTAGGGAAGGCCCCATTCAAATTAAAGTAATTGGTATTTAATCATGTCTGTGATAGCATCTCTAAAATGCTGCTTTGGGGGCGATATTTCCAGTGTGTTTTTTTTCTTCTTATTTTATAATGACTGCATTTTTATTTTGGGGACATAAACATTGTAGGGAATATACTTGTTTGTATTTGTTATCTCAATTTTGTCTAAGACCTCATGAAATCTCTGTGATATAAATAGCTTGCTTAAAGGAAAGTATTTTGAAAGATCTCAGTGTAGAGATATGGAACCCAACATCTGCACTTTTTTCTCTGTTATTCAAGGAAATCATGCAGTACAATAATATTTTCAAATTTCCTCTCAAGTCATAAATAACATTTTTTTTCTCTGATTTTTATCTAATTAGTTCTAAGGCAACATTTCTATCTGAGGGCTTTCTACAGGAACTCTGTTCCCACACAGAATTCACTGCTGGCAGACAAAGGACATGCTACTGAAGTTTTTGCTCCCAATTAAATAGCAAAAACCATCCCACTGAGGAAGCACAGACTAAACTTTATCTCATTAAGACAAAGTCCAGATGCCTTGTTTACTTGTGGTTAAAAATCAATGCCCCATTGTCTTCTGGAAATATGTAATTTAAAGCAGAAACAAGAAACAGGAGGTATGCCTTCATCACTGTGTCAAAACAAGTAATTAAAATGTAAGTTTTTATTTTCAAATGGAATTTGTTAGGAAATCAGTAGCAGTTGCGAATGCTATGAATAGTCAATTTGAAGAATTGTCTGCTGTGGTAGACATGGCCTTGTGCCTAATGGAATCTCAATTTTTGAATGAGTGAATATGAATGAAAGCATGATCAGCAATTGGACATAGTTAAGTACTAGTGAACTACATCTCACTAAATTGGTAGATAGTTTGCAGTATCTATCTGGTCACCAGAATGGGGCAAGAAGTGTGTCACAATCAAGGGTTGAGGAGGTACTCTCTGGATTGTAACTTTGGTTCAAGGAAAAGGTTTGTCACTAGTAGGGAATGCCTTCTCTGATACTCTGAAGAGCCGATTTCTTCTGATTATAACAGAGGTTTGATGACACAGATAAATGGTCTGGATTATAAATATGGAGTCCTTTTTTCAATTTGCATATGCTAAGTGATACAACCAAGAGGCTTGTTCTCTAATGCAACTGATACATGGCTAGCAGAAGGAAATGGAGAGCTACATTTAGCTAGTTCTTATTGTGAAGCTCTATCCCAGGGGTACAATAAGGATGCCAGTTTTGTGGAACGAATGTGGAACTGGACACCTTGAATTATGAAGATGGAGCAGACTGCAGACGATGAACACTGCCACGATGCTAAGGCACTCACAGCGTTCTGAAGAGAGCTTGGTAGCCGTCTCGGGTTGTTCACTGACACAATTTCCTTCCTCTAGTTTACACAATACTTTAAATGTGCTTCAGTTCATGAAGTACAGGTTAAAATTGGAATAGTAAAAATCCAGACATTTTCTCTATGTGTATGTCTGTCCAAAGGATAAAATTTTATGGGTTCTGCTGAATACAGCATGGGCCTTTGTGATAATTCAAAATCCATACAAGTTGTACAAGTTTTCGTTTGTAGCTTATTCTGATCGGAACACTTTCTCTATTTTGGGACAATGCAATTTGTATATATTTGAAAGTTAGTTATTAACATATAATACACAATAAGAAATTAGGAGGGATGTAAAATAAGCTGGCTTTTTGCCTGAGGGCTTAATTTGAAAGAATCCTGTTGGTGCCTCTGTGATTTCTTACTGACTTTTCGCTAATGCTACTATTTAAAAGTCATTGATGGGAAGGGCTTAGCTGAAGATCAAAAGTAAGTTCTTGTGTCTCTAATTGTTTAGTGGAAAGTCTAACAGATTGGTTCAAGTGTGAATGTAGCTATTAACCTGGGGATTTGTTACACTATCTCAGTTTGTGTAGAGTACTTGCGTTTTTTAAAAACCGTAACTAGAATCTATTTTATGCTCTTTATGAAACCAACAAGAGATAGAACACTACATACAAGACCCTTCCCCTTCCTCCTTCTGCTGCCTGTGTCCCAGTGCTTGAGCACTGGATGCACAGATTCTGGGAACCTTTCTCAGAGCTGAGCTTTTGGGTGCATCTTTAAAAAATGACAGTTTTCCTAAGCTTTGAGAGCTTTAATTCCTTTAAGCCTAAAAGGTATTATGATAGCACCTACCTCGTAAAGTAGTTATAAATATTAGATGAGCTAAATATAAAAGAAATTAGCCCAGTGGGACTCTGAAGCATTGAGACAGTGCCTGGCATATAGCTTTTCCTCATCACCACTATGGCTACCCTTAAAATAAACTTGCACCAATTAAAAGTAGAGATATTCTCTTTGAGAAAAGAAAATACAAGTCATTTTCACTTTATAGAGTGAGCCTCACAGAGGTGATATATATTCCAGAGACCTTCCTCCGGTCATGTAACACCTCCTTATCCCAGAGTTTGGGGATAGATTCCTACAGATCTCATAGCTAATTAACGAGTACTGACTCAAAACCTCATTTTCTTAAACTTAAGGGTCACTCACTTATTAGTCTCCTGTGACTCCTGAAATTGCTGTAGACGCAGAAACCCAGAACAGCATTCTGTGGATCTTTCAGAGCCTCTCTGAGGGCTCCTGCCATGGTAACTAAGAACAGTAGAAGTTGCTTTAGGATGTATTCAAAGGGACTCTGAAGAGCTCGTCTTACACAGGGAAGCTCAGTGAGACTCAAAGACAGCAGCATGGACCCTGCAGCCCAGCCAGAAGGCTGGTGGGACCTACAGGAGCCCGATGCTTGCCTCAATACCCTCTGATACTGTTTATTGTTCTTGATGGTTTGGTATGGGAAATATCACATTTCCATTTGTCTTTCAGTCCCAGGAAAGATTTGGCCATCTTCATATAGCAGGAGTAATAACCGGCTGTGCACTTAGGAAATTCCCAATCCGATAGGAAATACTCTGCTCTTAACAGCAAAGGATGGCACTATAACTACAACCACCACCCTAGTTAGTCATAAATGAAAGTGATCTTTTCATTGGAGCAGTGTGTTCCTTAGCTTTGATATAGAAGAGAGTGAGGGCAGACCTGCTGAGAGACAGCTGTACCTACAGACAGGTCCTAGGGGTGAACAAGAAGAACCACAGCCTAGCATGAATTACTGCCTCTCAACCTTGGTATAAAGGTTCTTTGTAATTTAAAGAAAAATGAAGGTTTATGTATGAGCATAAAGCCAATCACACTGTTAGAACCTGTGCAAAAGACAAATAACCCCATTGTGATAATGACCAGAGTTTTGACCACCCAACTGCACTAGTGGCTCTGCAGGACAAGCAGGGTGACCAGACAAGACCATGGCAGTACATGGATAGCTTTGGATTCAAATAGCAGTCTGTTTGTACTGTAGTCTAGGCAATTGTCCAAGCTCCAGTTTGACTCTACAGGACATGGCCCACTTTCATCCTAATACACACAGAACATGGTCAAATGTCCAGCCAAGTGCAGAGGGCTTCTCCACACTGCTTACATCCTGGACAGATGAGGGGGCTGCAGAAGCAGGCTGAGGAGAATGAGGAGCTCACACTGAACCTCCACCCTTTGAATTAATTCTAGCTGACCTATTTGAGCAGTGATTGAGGAATTTTTGTTTCCATGTGCCCCAGTGGATCTCCTGGTGAGCAGGGGCTTGTTATTTTTTAATGATAGCATCTTTGCAGCCTGTTGTTTTCAGTATAAGGCTTAGAAGAGAGGGGGTTTATTAATTTTAATTATTTATTTATTTATTAGTTCTCAGTCCATGTCTGCCCTGTAACCAATCCTCCTAAGTTTCTGCGTTGCCTCTAACTAGCTTCTTGTGGCAGAGTGTTCATTTTAACAAACAGTGGGATCACACCAACCAAGGATAAGAATAATTCCAGCTAGTGACAAATAAGAAAAACACAGCAGACGCCAGAGTGGTGATTAGATATTATTGTCACCCTTTCTGATTAGCCTAAGGACAGGTCCTGTGACATACCCTTCTCAGTGATGAGCTTTTCTAGCCCAAGACTTAATCTATCTGTAGAAACC
The DNA here is from genome assembly GCF_907164565.1 of Psammomys obesus. NCBI lineage: Eukaryota > Metazoa > Chordata > Mammalia > Rodentia > Muridae > Psammomys > Psammomys obesus. The sequence continues at coordinate 28,612,984 of NW_026596095.1, forward strand.
ACAGAAACAGCATTTGTACTCTCAGATGTGAAAGTAGACCCTATACCTCCTGGTAGTCTTCACCCTTTGGCGGTGAAGATGGGCAGAGTGCATGTTTGTTGTATTATGCAGAGCTTTCCGATCAGAAATATTTACTCTCTCATTTACAGAATATCTGATGACACAGTTACCTCCCCCAGTTTCTCCATCACACCCTTTCAAACATTGTTTCAGAGAGGTCACGGGTGCTTTTGAAAATTGCTCCCAAATCTTCAGAGGTAGACAGAGCTAGAAGTAGACAGAGGCTTAGTTACAAAGCAGACATGGACACAAAACTCTTAAATCAAATGGAGTAGCAATCTGCAGAGAAGATGCGTTTCACAATATCAACGTGAACTTTCATATATTCAAAGCACGACTGAAGGCCAGGCATTCTGCATTTATAGGTGAAATGAGAATGGGAATCCTGGGCAAAGAGGAAGAGATAATAAGGGAGGTTGAAAGGGAAGAGGAGGAGTTGGCATGCGTGTAATAACAAAGCAGTAGTGGCCTAAGTATTGGAAGGACAGAATGGATGGGGATAGGGGTATTGGCAGAAGTGCAAAATGAATGAGGTGTGTGTGTGTGTATGTGCCATATGAAACCCATTACTTTGTATGCTAACCTAAAATTGTAATTTAAAAATAACTCAATATAGGCTTTTTATAGGATGTTCTTCACTAGCCAGTCTTACAACTTCCTTTCTCTTTCTATGTCTTAATAAGTCTGTCTAGGGGCTACTTTCACATCTGCGTGCCATCATCACAGCTTCAAACTCAGTTAATTTCAAAACTGTCTAATGGTAAAGTTTAAAATAATGTGGTTTCTTTAAAAGCAAAATATATGGATATTAATAGCTGGATTCTTTTTTTTTAAGGCAACTCTAATTATGCAATAGCTGACTATTATCACACATTTGAAAATTGTCCATTTTAGGTTTTAAATTTCAAATGATTAAATGGTAACAGGACAAAAATAACAGCATACTAAGTATTCACCACATAACACTGATAAAAATTATTGTGCCCATAATTCAGAGATGGGATGGGTAATTAGACCACAGAAATAATGCCCTCATTCAATATTTAGATGCAACACAAAATTAAGTATTCGTAAATGTTAATGGTACTCAGTGGAAATTCCTAATCAAGACCAGAGTGATAATTGGAATCACTTCAACTTAGAAATCTCCCCAGAAGATGGCAGAAATATAGCGAGACTTCTGTGCGGTTTTTGTGCCAACTTACATGGTAAGTGTTATCAGCTTCACCAGAGTTGTGGGTAAAAGGTTTCCCTGCTATTTCCCCCCTGATTGTTCCAACAGCACTCTTCGATCAACTGCTATGACCAAACTGTGACAATCCCATCTTAGAAAACTCAATTTATTTCTGTTCCCTCAACATTTGATGTTTTGTCCTTTGACATCTTTAAGAAAACAACTCTGGCTGTATTAGAAAGGGGAGCACGGTTGCAATCAACAGGCATGACTTTTAGACTCCTCCTGAACCACCTAACTCCTCCATCTGTACTAAAGCCACCTTGCATTTCATCATGAAGTGACACATAATACATGGGCCACATAATAAACCTTGGCCAATGACTGACTGTGCTTCCTCGAGGGTAGAAATCCCTTGTGTTTCTCTTCTGTTTTATATCCAGGTTAAAGGGTCTACTTCTGGACATCTAATATCACGCATGCTGATCTGAAGGAATTTCCCTGAGGGAACATGAGATGTGTATATCTTATTTAGATCCTCCTGGGAGAGTTTTTCTTTTCAATAGTCACAGGTCAATACAGCCTCAATCCTTTCAAGCAAATAACAAGTATTTACTGGCTTATAAAACATATGGTAATTTAAAATTTCCTTATTTTCTCCGTTACAATTTTTAGGTGATTGTATTTGTTATAGTAGATGAATGGTTGAAAGGGTGGTAGAATAATTCCATATACTTTTCAGAATTATTCAGCCAGATGTTTAAATTATACACCAAATCTGTGCTATTTTAAATCTAATTAACGACTAATCAGCTTAATTATAAGAATTTCTCTAGGACTAAAAATATTATTGATTTGCTATTTTCTATTGAGTCATGAAAGATACTAGATATAACTTTGTAATTTAAAGATAATAAAATATGCTGGGGTAAAAGGAAGCAATTATTTGAAATTGAAAGTCTACATTGTTTTTAAAAAAAATCAATTATTTTTAACCTACCTATGAAAACCTCTATGATGACTGTTTAAGGAATATTTTTACTTTCATAAATACTTCAAAACAAATGCTTTCAACAGTACTTCATAAAGTTAACATGGCTCAGCTCATAGTTTATGTAAAAAGGCAGTTATAACCTTTAAGGGTTAGTCACTACTAAAGTACTTAAAACAATGCCTATTGAATTATTTATATATAATTTGATGATATATAGTAATGTCTAAGACTACATATAATATAGGTGCTATTGACAAGAGAGGAAAAAGGAGATATATTGTGAAGATATGATAAATATCTGATTGCCTGGCACATCTCTTATAAATGATTTAATATGTGAAAATAGCTCAACATACTTTCTATGATTGCCAGAAAGTGACAATCAGCATAATTTACTGGAAAATGATTTAGAGTAGTTGCAGACCCAGGATCATGAGATTCTAAAACTGTGTCAATTTGGAGGACATTTAGCCTCTTTGAATCTTATATTTTTTGTTTCGTAAAAGATTACCTACTAAGCCTATCAAGTTATGGTGAATCAGACATATGAAAGTACTATGGGAAATGTAAAGCACTGTGTATTAACTTGCTAGAATTCATTTAGAAGTGCTAACTTCTGGCACTAGAAGAAGCTTTACTAGTGATGATTCTACTCAACTCTATTTGGAAATCAAGAATAAGGAATCAAGATGGGCAAGGAAGACCACACGGAACTGAACTATCACTTGGGACACTACTAATGCTGAGATGTTCAGTGATTCAGCTGTGGGCTCCTGTGTGGGTGTTTGGTTATATTTTAACTTTAGAACTCTAAAGGTTGTAACAAACACTGTTAGGGTCACAATGAAAAAGACCTGGAATGTTTTAAGCACAGAAGGAAAATGGTGTAGGATTTCTTCAATTTGAATGCTTTTGTATAGACATTCTAGGGAGCTTTTCTGATTCTGAACACGTTAGAAATGTACCTCACCTCCTGTCCATTGTCCTGCTACTTTCTTTTTAAAATTTATTTTTTATTAATTACAGTTTATTCACTTTGTATCCCAGCTATAGCCCCTCTCTTGTGCCCTCTCAATCTCACCATTCTTCCCTCCCTATTCCCCTTCCTCATCTCCTCCCATGCCCCTCTCCAACTCCACTGATAGTGGAGGTCCTCCAGCTCCTCCCTCTGACCCTAGCTTATCAGGTCTCCTCAGAACTGGCTGAGCATTGTCTTCCTCTGTGGCCTAGCAAGACTGTTCCCCCCTTCAGGGGGAGGTGATCAAAGAGCCAGCCACTGAGTTCATGTCAGAGACAGTCCCTGTTCCCCTACTAGGACACCCACTTGGAGAAAGAGATGCCATGGGCTACAACTGTGCAGGGGTTCTAAGTTATCTCCATGAATGGTCCTTGGTTGGAGTATCAGTCTCAGAAAAGATCCCTGTGCCCAGATTTTTGGGTCCTGCTACTTTCAATGTAAGCATTTTATCAAGTACTGACTCTAACCCACCCACTGTCTGGAGCAGTGGAGTAAGTTAGACAACGCAGAGTCTCTTGCAGTTTTCCCTTTGAGTTTAAGATTATTTCTCTCTGTGAGATCCCACCATAACATATCAAAATGAAACTTTTGTAGAGTAACAGTGAGAATGAAGATCACAATTGAAGCAGTAACATTTTAGTACGTTTGGGAAATACTATTAGGGTATTTTAGACAAGAACTGCACTTATATAGCCCAGAAGAGTTCTACGCAATAAAACATAATGGGTACTACATTATGTATGTACCATACAATGTTCATATGGTTACAGTAAAAACAAAAAGCTGCTGAAATTAATCTCGCTAATATTTTATTTCAGTGTATTTGAAATGCCATTTCAATGTGTAACCAATATTTTTAAACTATCAATGAAATATTTTATAGTCCCTTTTTTAATGGAGTCTTTGGAATTGCATTTGTTATTTTTATGATCACCAATTCATATGCTAAATCTTCATTGGAAATACATGATCTGTATTTGATTTTATAAAATTTGCATTTGAAAAGTAAATTTACATACCCAAGTTGTTCCAAATGTACTTAAAATTATTCTATCAAGTGAATTATCATGTATGAATTTAATAATCTAATCAAAAAGTATAATTTAAAATTAAAAATTAAGTTCACCTGTTAGTCAGATGACAATGTCCCTGGCAACACATGTCACTATTGGCTACAACATAAAACAACAGACTTCTAAAACATGTGTCATAGTCTCAATTTAGTATAGCCCTCTCTATGCAAAAGACACAAAAATCCAGCTGACAACCTATTTTTGAATTATTTGACTAATGCTTTAATATTTGATATAGAAATAATAGCCACATACATTTCCTGGCACTTAACCTGTGCTCTCTGGATGGTTGGAGAAGATATACTGTGGGGAAAATATCTTAACTGTGGTTGTTGCTGCTGAAATTGACCAGATTTCCTAACAGCTTTAAATGGGGATCTGTATAACCATGTGTCCTCGTTCATAAATATTTGCAGTGTGAACTTCTTTACTTCACTTGATTGCTCTAGCATAGCTAGGATCATTATTTTGAATAATAGCAGGCATATCAAATTCCCAACTGGGAGATCAGAGAGTGTGCTTAAGGCAGATTTTTTCTAGCATTTTAGGGCAACACACACACACCTTTAACTAGGAATACTTCAATGTGTAATTTATATGCTTATTAATCGCTGTTATTGTTTGAGAAATGAGTGTTGGGTGGCAAGGAAATTGAAAGCTTGACTGGCATCAGAATGGCTGTTGGTAAATGCTAGCACTGTTTTCAGACTGGGTAAATTTGTTCAGTTCTTTCCTTTTTTTATTTTTTAGTTTCCTTATTCTGGGATGGAGATAGGAACAGGATCCTTAAGGAATTAATAATATGAGAATATGAATGTCTGTGGAACAAAGGAATGTAACTGTCCAGGCTACCAGCATCATAAACATCATCACATCTTGGCGCCATCTCCAAAGGTTATAAAGAAAAGAAGTAATTGTTGTAACCATGATGAAGTAACCCTCAAAAGTTAACAGCCTCACGTCCAATTCCTATCTTAGTTGTTCTCAGTTAGTGCAAACTAGATTATTCGGCAGTTTCACTGTGGGTTTTTTATTTTCCCACCTGTTCCAAGATGACTAGTTTGCATCTGTTTTGATACATATATTTATAAACAAAGTCTTTGAAACCATTCCATGAATAGTAGATCAGACTTTTAATCAAGGTATGGCTTTATGTTCTAAAAATTATAGCAAAGATGAACATCATGAACTACATTGGCAAGTTTTATGTTATGTTAGATGGGTAAATTACTATCCTTTTTTGCTGTCTGATTATTGGTGGTTGTAGTATTTTTTTTTAATTTATATCATCCTTGATGTTCCTGGATTACTATTTCTCAGGATCCTTTTCTGTGTTATTATTATTAATGTGGCAGGTTTAATGTTTATAGTGTTTGCATAAAAATAGATCATTTCTGGTAGGTAGTTTTCAACATGAAAGCAAATGTGCTTACTCACTGAATATGAAAAATGTCCCTGAGGAACAAATGTTGGACTATGCATCTCTTTAACAGAATTATTATGGGTTTTATTTATTTGCCTAACTGTCTTGAAAACATAGCTTGGAAATCATCCTCATGCTTTTGGGGACCAGTCAATCATTTAGACATTTCCTGCTGAATAGCAAGATGCTTGAAGTAATCAGGTTATTATAAGTGAAAGTATTTTAAGAAGGGAATCTCTGCCAGCGAACATAGTAAGCTAAACTGAACTGATCTTCAAGACACATTATCACAGGGGAGAAACCTCACTTTGTTGTTTGACAAGGTTGACAATAGACATTCATAGACAAGACAGCAATGCTAGAAAAATGTTTTTTTTTTCTGTTTTTAGTATAAGGCATTAATTTCAAATTCCTTAATGTTGAGCTGTTAACTTTGCATGTAGATAGAATATAAAAACAACATGTTTTTTTACAGTTTGAAAGTATAATAAAGATAAAAGTTTATTGAAATGAGAAATGTCAATAATTTTGAAAAACAGGTCTATTTATTCTTGCAGATATCAAATTCAAGCAAGTAGGGAACCAGTTACGTGAAGCATTAATATGTTTTCAAAGTATTATTTCTCAGTGGCTAAGAGTATGTTTTTTCCTAGAATTTAAGTTACTAGTCTTTAAGCTTCACATTTTGTTTGTATAAATAGTAAAAGTGGGTAGTCTTCCAAAAGCCAGAGTTTAGATTAGCTAGTGTTGCAATAAATACCCAAGGCTTTGCATGAATCCTCAGGTCTGTTGGCATCTTAAATAGGTTTATATCTTCATTTTAACACACACACAAATACAAACACATACACACAAATCCTCATCAAGAAAGAGACAAAAAGTCTTTACCATGTTAAAAATGAGGTAAACATCAAGGCCTTTAGAACAGGAGGTAAGATCAAAGTTATAGATTCCCTGCACTCTGCCCAAAGTTTGACTATGAATCTCAGCATCTTCTTTAATACTCTGCTGGATAGTGTCTTTCAGAGGCCCTCTGTGATAGGCTCCTGTCTTGTTCCTTGTTTTTGCCCTCTTCCGATGTCTATCTCATTTGCCTTTCTAAATGAGTGAGCATCTTACCCAGGGTCATTCTTCTTTGCTTAGCTTCTCTTTTTATTGTTTATTATTACTAGTTACATTTTATTAACTCTGTATCCCAGCTGTATCCCACTCCCTTATTCCCTCCCAATCCCACCCTCCCTCCCTTAGCTTCTCCCTGCCCCTTTCCAAATCCACGAATTGGGGAGGACCTCCTCCCCTTTTGTCTGGCCCTGTTTTATCAGGAATCTGTTTTATCAGTCTTCTTCTGTGGCCTAGCAGAACTGTTCCTCCCTTGGTGGGTGGGGAGTCAAAAAGCCTGTCATTGAGTTCCAGTCAGAGATAGTCCCTGTTCCCCTTACTATGGGAAGCCAATTGGTTATTGAGCTACCATAAGCTTCTTCCGAGTAAAGGTTCTAGGTTATATCCATACATGGTCCTTGGTTGGAGAAACAGTTTCAGAAAAAATACCTGTGCCCAGATATATTTGATCCTTGTGGGGCTCCTATCCTTTCCCTGTCATACTAACTCCCCTTCTGCCGAAGGTTTGGTTATGAGTCTTAGTATCTGTTTTGAAACGCTGTTTGGTCTTGTCTTTCAGATGCCTTCTGCAGTAGACTCCTGTCATATGTCCTATGCACATCCCATTTGTCTTTCTAAGTGAGGATTGATCATCTTACCTCTTGTCTGCTGTCTTGCTTAGCTTCTTTAGGTGTACAGATTTTAGTAAGGGAACAGGGACTGTCTCTGACATGAACTCAGTGGCTGGCTTGTTTATCACCTCCCCCTGAGGGGGCGGGAAACCTTACTTTACCACAGAGGAAGACAATGCAGCCAGTCCTGATGAGACCTGATAGGCTAGGGTGAGAGGTAAGGGGAGAAGGACCTCCCCTATCAGTGGACTGGGGAACAGACATGGGAGAAGAAGAGAGAGGGAGGGCGGGATTGGGAGGGAACAAGGAAGGGGCCTACAGTTGGTCTACGAAGTGAATAAATTGAAATAAACTAAAAAGAAGGAAAGGTTACAAGAGCCATGTGGAAAAAAAATCAAAGTCATTCATGCCCAAAGTTTGCAAGTGAGCTGAGTATGTTCCAAAGTGCCAGATCAAAAGACCAGCACTACAATGAAAAGAGGTAGATGACAGAAAACAAGGGGGAGACAAGAGTCCCTAGCCAAGGTAACTGCAAACAGTGTATCTGTTGGAGAAAACAGGAAGAGATGTTGAGTTATTTGACAAAACCAAGGGAGAGACTGTAGGTTTTAATTGCTGACCAGAAATGGGTTAACCCATTTTTCAAATTAGCATCAGCTATACTAATGGTTCCATTAACAGATACACTATATAGAAAAACAGAAAAGGTTACTTGGAGAAAACTAGAGATTTTTGATGGCTCAACTTTGTATGAACCTCTCATCTTTGAATATTCTTTAGATTGTGTATTTTGTGACAGTTTCTAAGCTATTAGAGCCTGATCTCTCTCATAAAAATAGAAAAATTGTTTGTGTATTATTTATTAGTTAGATAATGCCAAACAATAGCAGTGATTAAAACGTGATAAAAGAGGATTATTCTAAACATATTAGGACTCAAAGATATTAAATTGAAAAACAGAGGAAGCTGCATTTATTAGGGAGGTATATTTTAGTATTGAGGGGATATCTAAATAAGCTGCCTTCTGTGAACATCTATGTGAAAACTGGAGCCTCACCAATGAGCAAACTCTGAAGACGAACTTTGGGTAATAAAAAAAGCCATTTTGTTTTCAGTTGCAAAGATTTGTCAGAATCCTTTCATGTTATTTTATAAGCAGGATTTGCTTTTTTTGTCTAAAATAAGACAACCACCTACTTGGCTGCAATGGAGGCTTCTGTTGTATGAGGTTGTGGAGCCTTAGATTAACCCCCTGAGCTACCAATGCCCTCTTTATCTAGATTCAGGAACCATTTGAAAACCATTTGACTTTAGTTGGTCAATAATAACAAAATGAATTTGGATAAAAAGGTTTTTTTTTAAGTTTTATTTTTCTCATTAGGCTTTTTTAAATAACAAAATGAAATTGAGCAATAAACACTGACTGCTTGTTTTTCTGTTTCTACAAATACAAATGTACTGCAATATAGCTAATGAGAAATGTGAATCTCTGCGTACACATATATACATTGTATACATATATGTATGAGGAAATCATAGACAGCACACTCATTAGTTTGCTTCTCTTTAGTTATAAGTGTGCCAAGCACTTGGGACAGACGGTATATGCCAGGAGTCCATCATTGTGACATTTTTTTCCCTACTCCCCCGACAGGATCTCACTCTGTAGCTCATGCTAGCCCAGAACTCATTCGGTACACGCGGCTGGCCCCAATGCTATGATGACCCTCCTTTCCTCTCCTTCCCCTTCTGTGTGCTGTTTCTACTCTTGAGGACATTTCACCTCACTGTGGAAGATCTGTCACTGGTACTTCAAAATCAGTTCCGGCCTACTCCAGACACGAATGTGGCATGAAGTAACTCAAGCCTCTTCTTCCCCTTTTTAACTTTCTACTGTTCTTAATATTCTCAGTGTGTTTATTGGTAGCATCAGACTGTCAAGGTAAAGAATTTATTCCGAGATATACCCTCTCTCCCTCTTGCTACACCAAAGCACCCAGATCCAGCCAGACTCCTGTGCATTTCAACTTGGCCTAAGAGAACTTTGTTCTCCATCTGCTCTGAAGATACTGTTTAGTACAGGCTTCCAACGCCTTTCACTGTCACTCATTCTTTAAAGAATTAATGGCCTCCTGCCAGGAGATCATTCAAATTTCTTTTTATTAGCATATATTAATTATACATAATAACTATCGAAAATAAAATGTCATAATTGGTATGACATTTTCATATGTGTAGGTAATACAGTTTGAGCATATTCAACCTCCGTTATCCTTTCTTGTCCCCATCCCACTCTCACTGATCCACTTTTTCTTCCCAACTAATTACCCTTCTCCTTTCGTGTCTTTCTTTTTGGGAACCCAATATGTCCAATTAGAATACCTTATACGAGCATGGCAACCAATAGTAACTAGACCACTGAAGAAAATGTATCTAACATGTCCGGCAGCCATTAACTGCCTATAGAGCTCGGAGCATGTGAGACCTTGAAAGCTGTCCCACCCTCAGTGACAGAATCTTCATAGACCCTCTTTGGGGCAGGTTTTGCCTAGGTTATTGTAGCTGCTGAGAGTTCAAAGTTGAGAATAGTCATGTCAGGAAGACAACACTCCATAACATCCCAAACCTTTCTCTAGCTCCCCATTCTTTCTGCTTACTCTTCTGCAATATTTCTTGAATATTAGATGTCCCCCTCTGACCTGAATGTTCAGCAGTCACTTATTCTCAGTATTTTGCTGCCTGATGCAAAAAGAAACTTCTCTGACTACAGATAAAAGCATCACATGAATATAAATATGTAGAAGGCAATTCATAAGAAAACCATGCCTGTTTATCAAAATAACTGTAATGGTTCCCCGCTAGGGTCTGTAACTTTTCTAGCTGCTGTTTTTTTGTTGTTGTTGTTTTGTTTTGTTTTTTTTTACCTGGTTCCTACCACATTACACCATTGGGCATATTTCTCTTGGCAGGCTGATAGTGTAGTTTGCAAGGCCTACAGCTAAATAAGTTGGCGTAGTAGATTTTCTCTGCCAACACCCTGCATCATAGCATCTTTTGGGACTATGAATCTAGTATGCAGGTAAGAAGTTTTGAGGTTAGTTCTAGATTGATGTCTGTGTCTTGGAAACAAAGTATGTGTTGTCTTTAGTGATAGATTCCTACAGTCTAGTTCTAGTAGGCAAACAAGTGCAAGAGAAATAACCTGAATATTCTGGAGGACTCAGGGCCCTTCTTGATCAACAACTCAAATGAAGGAATCTCAATCCTGGCAATGAGTTTGATAATGTAAAAAATCAGTGGCCTTTCAAGCCTTCACACCAACTCTCCAGCCATTACCTATATTTATACATGTGACACTTGTGGTCCAGCATTACCAATGACCCTGTGCTTCTCCATACTTGCTGATGTTCTCTAACATGGCAAGTGGACAGCATTCCCTTTGCATGGACTCCCACCTAAGCAGGAAGTCCTTGAAGAATCTGTTTAAACATTATCTTCTCCACGTCTCTGCCCTGGTTGCTAAATACTTTGTGCACTATTTCTGTATTTGTACTCATTTTAACTTCTTTTTAATGATACTGTAAGCACCTTGTCTTGTCAAGACCAAACACAGAACCTAACAGTAATTATTACTATGGGACTATCCCTCAAGTGAATTTGAGTTTAAAAAGAGGGTAAAGATAGACCTAATGTTAAGACAATGTTTAGTCCTTTTAATTGTTTCCTTAATGGTACACTTTTGAAACATTTTATAGAAATCTTATTTAAGTATGCATGTGCATAAAAAATATATATGTTTGTATACATTTCTGCATAATAATATATGTGAAATCAGATCATACTCATATTGATTTAATAAATGTCCATTTATGAAGTAAATTAGACTGCTATTTACAAAAGTTTTTATAGAACGAAGTAATAAAACCTTCCTTTTTAAAAGAAAAATATTTGAGCATCCTGGTGGGAAGCAGAAGCCAGTGGGTCTCAATGAGAATTCGGAGGGAAAGGTTACTTGAAAGGCTGTTAGCTAGTATAATAAGAGAGTCCATTTCTGCACTTATTAAAAAAATGGGGACATTTATCATAAAATGTTATCATGCTTCAATTAAGTTGGCAAACAAAGGCATCAATATTATCATAAATGCAATAATGAAGCTGATGTCCAACCCTGTCTTGAGTGTGATGATTAAATTAAGCCTGGCATTCAACCGCCTCATATCTAATGCACAGTAAACAGCCTGGCATTTCCTTATCACAGAAATCTTGATTTGCCATCCTGTGTATTTATATCAATATGCAGGTAGGTGAATGTAAGCAGATTCATCATTAAGTTGTATAGAATCGTTAAAGTGATAATTGGTTCCAACATACCAAAATACATACCCTGAGAATGTGTTTTATGTGAAGTCTTTTCAATAAGAATAAAAAATAATAATTATAGGAGATTTCTTTCACTTATCCCATTGTTTCATGGTATTTGCTTTTAATATTTTTAATTAAGTGAGTGGACTGGGGAAGAGTGTGCATAAATGTTTATACGTATATGAAGGTGTCCTCATAGGTGAGAGGAGTCCTGTTCCCTGGAGCTGGAGCTACAGGTGGTTGTGAGATGCCCTAATATTCACTGGAAAGTGAACCCTGGCTGCTAGAAGAGCACTGCGGTCTCTTAAACACCAATTTGTGTCCCCAGCTCCATCCATTTAATAATAACAATAGAGAGAACCCATTTACATGTAGGTCATAGTGGTTATTCTTTTAAAACAAATGACTGACCATTTTTAAATGGTAGATGACTAAAAGTATACATGTCATTATATATAGATAGTTACATAGATATACAAAGATATGTGGATAGATATAAATGTATCCTAATTGTAAATCTTTTGCCTTAGGCTTTGGGGGTTTCTGTTGCTGTTACAGAACACCATCACCAACAGCAATATGGAGGAGGGGAGTTATTTCATGTTACAGACTTCAGTCATAGTGAATCATCAAGGGAAGTCAAGGCAGGACCTGATATAGAAACTGTGTAGATATGCTGCTTAAAGGCTTACCCCTTTCAGCCTGCTCACTGACAACTGGCACACCCAAGACAACTTGCCAGGTAGTACAACTGCTTATGGTGGGCTGAGCCTTCCCACGTCAGTCATCAACCAAGAAAATACCCGACAGAGCTCCCTACAGGCCTATCTTGTGAAGACATTTTCTTGATTTTCCTTCTCCCTGATGACTCTACCTAGTGTCAAATTGACATAAAAACTGGCCAGCACACTCTTGTATATATAAAATATACATGCCACACCTGCACACATTTACATTTATATACATATTCATATATATATATATATACTTTATGTGTCTTTTGTTGGAAGAGGTAAAATAAGATTGGATATGGACAATGTAGTTTCTTCCCTTTTCCTTATTTTCACGCTTGTTTTTGGCTGTGATAATGCATTCACTTAGGCAGCACTGTGCACCACTTACCCCAGAGATGCTTTTGTATAGGGCCTCTGTTATTGGATCCTGACAACAGTGCAGTGAACAGCAATCGGGGGAAACCAACAGTAGGAAATGCTGTGTATCTGCAGTAAGTTAATCAGATTTTGATACCCCCAAAACTAACTCAGCCCATAAGATTGATAGCCCAATGCTGCAGTAAATTGTTTCTTAGCAGGAATTCTACAGTTGCAGTGTAATTTGGACAATGGTGCATTTGACAGCTAACCCATCAGAAGCAGGGCACCCTAAGGAAGTTGCTCAGTCTGCCTTCACACTCATCCAGGCATTGATAAAGCAGTGGCTACAAAGGAAATCAATTTAGACTTTAAAACATGGCGAGGCGATTTATCCTATTGCCAAAGGGTGCACAGGTAGATAGTACATTACTCTGTGTGAAGGTCCTATACTATGAACTTACACGAAGAAAGTAATAAATCACCATAATATCAAGTGTTAATGTCCTAATAGTTTCATAAGCATAATTAGAACCATTCACAAATGACTGATGTACACAAAGTTACACCAAATAGTTCTAAGTTTCCTCTCACAAAATAGTAGAAAAGAAAGCATGGAAAATGGTGTCCATGGCATCACAGAGAAAGAGTAGGACCTGGGGTTATATATAAACAGGGTTTTCAAGTTGGAGAAACACTTTTGAAGTATGAATTTTTATTTTCTTTTCCACAGTGATTTCACTTACTACTGGTTTATGTTGATGAGAAAGTGTGTCAGGACCATCATTAAAGGAATTTTAAACTCTAATAAGTAGTGCTTTCATAATTCTTTGCCTAAGTTTCTTTTACATACATACACACACACACACACACACACACACACACACACACCACATCTGTGTGTGTGTATTCAAGAGTCCCATTGTACTTTACAACAAACTGTGAGTAAATGCCAGAGACACTCAGACAGTAGAGTCAAGTGGGAGAGCAAAAGAACAGCAGTGGGCCCATTCCTAAAATTATATCTGCTAGGCCACGAGGCCATGTGACTGAGAAAAGTGAGTAGCTGAAAAAAATGATCTAAATGGTGCATGTTCCTGGCATCTGAAGTAGAACCAAACATCAGTGTTTCAAGGGGAGACACTAAAAGGAGCCACACTGAAAAGTTTTTCAAAGACCAACAGTGGACTGCAGACGAGATAACAAGATATTTCTGTAGTTTTGACAAGAGAGAAAAGTCAAATTAATACATACTAAATGTGAAGCTTTTGTTATTTGTAAATACTAATGAAGCATGGGTAACAACAAATTAAAAAAGTATATATTATGGAAGCATGCCAAGGGGTAAGAAGAAACGAGTCACTTTCCTAAATTCTGTGGTACCTGTCAGTATGCCAAGTTTTTAATTTATGATATCTTTGCTCTTTCTAAATAAATCATTCAATGTATCTAAATTTATTCATCTTTTAATTTATTTGTAATTTTCAATTCTTCTTATTGAAGACTTCTAATTTTTTTTAAGCTTCAAGTTACACAAAATGTGAATATGTTCTGAAAGTCAGGCAAAAAAATGATCCTGGCAAAAGAACACTGTTTGCCAAATAAGCACACTGGACTTGAACCATGCTCCTCTTGATGTACATCAATGCATTACACACCTAGGCTAAGCAAGCAGTTCATACTTAGCTCCATCCAGGCTCCTGTCCTTGGGGGTTGATGCTTTGGCAACTTTCTCGTATACTAAGGTCCTGTCACTGTCCAGCTGTCCTATCCACACATGTATGCTTTTTCATACACTCCAGGATTACATATAAAAGCTATGGAACAGATGCCACACCAACACGAGTCCCTTCTGTTATGTCAGAGCCTCTGTTGTCAGGTAGATCTCTAGTCCCCATGGAATGTTCTAGCGGAGTACATGTTTTTATTTTTTGGATGTATATACTTGCATGTATGTGTGGATAAATGTAATCCATTTTCATGCCACTTAGGTAGCTGGTAATATAAATGTGCAATATTTGATATATATTTTCATAACTCTATTATTGGCAATAAAGGACTCAAAATATACAAGTTAGCCTGAATATAATCAAGTGTTATAACTAGCTATTATATCCTGACATGAGATCTAGGACATAGTCTTCAAATTTTAAGTCAGTTGTTGTTGTTCATGGCAGAGCTATTTGGGTTAGCAATAGGCCAGGGTACATGGTAGCAGTGCGGTGGCACTGTTGACACCGTAATTTGTTTTTGTTTTTTTGTTTTTTTTCTTCAAAAGCTACAAAGAAGGTGTTTACTATGAAAGATAAACGAGGTAAGACTGGAGGATAGTATTGGCTGCTCCTTTCAGTGCTATTCTTTTTTCTACTAACACGGCAGTTCCCATACACACACACACACACACACACACACACACACACACACACACACACCCCTATTTCCCTTCCAGAGTAGGTCTGCCGTGAACGTAAAGCCGTTTGGCACCCTCATGAATAATTTCACAGAGGTGGTCAACAGAGCCTTTCTGTGACGCTGCAGCTCTTCTGCGTGTTTGCCCTGAGTATGCAGTGGATGTCCGTTAAACAAGAGTATTTGTACTCTCATGCTGTCCCGTAAGAATTCAAGGTGCTTCTTGTCCTTCAGTAACAATGATGATAAAAATCTAACTACATAGATGAAGCTCAAAGTAAAAGCTTTTTGAGATTACATTAATACACAATCATGATGTTAGATATTTAAACAACAACAACAACAACAAAAACTGACTCCTAATTCTGTCTTTTTCTTTTTCTATGTGCCAAGTGAAATTCTTCTAGTAGAAATTATGTACTAATGAATTCTTACGATAATTGAGGTTTTAAATGGTATGGAAAATTAAAGAAAATAAAAATTTTGACTTTGTGCTTGTCCTGCAGTCCTTGGCTAGGATACTTATTTGATGAAGTCAGGTTAATTAAGTAGGCTCAACATTTTCAGCTACATGTAAACCTGTGGCTAATAAAATTAGAAATTAGAGATGACTGTTTCTTTTCTTTTCTTTTTTCTTTTTCACTAGAAAGGTCACAAAAGTGTTGTCACATAAAAAGATAAGAAAATTTGCCATTAGTTACCAGGGAATTTTGAAATAGCCACTCAACATAAAGTTTATTAGTTCATGAAAAGCAACTCATAATAATTATATAAGTGATCTTAAATGATCTTAATATGCTACTTAATTTCTTGAAATTTGACCATGTTAATGAGATATAAACTATAAATTGACTTGATTTCCTTTTAAAAATAAATTTAAAAGTTCTGTAGTATTTTTAGACATCTAGATAAAGATTTCAATGTTTATTTTAAATGAATTTAAGAACTGGATATGAGGGTTGATGAAATAGGTCAGTAGGTAAATGTGCTTGTCACCAAGTCTGGCAACCTGAATTTGACCCTATACACCACTTGTTGAGAGGAAAATTTACTCTAACAAATTATCCTCTGTCTTCCACATGTGTGTAATGGTATGCTTCTAAGTATTCAATAAGTGTACACAAACATTCACATGCTGATATGTAAATGTTCAAAATGAATGTTTATACTAGAAGAACTAAAGCAGAAGCTAACTGTTACTTTCATCAAAGTGGACAAAACAGTTAAGTTAGACTAGAGCACAGGAAAGGGAAGGGGGAAGAAAAAGGTAGCGAATTTTCAAAGCAGGAACTTTGAAGGGAACCAGAAGTTGTATTGGAGGCGAGGCAGATAAGTGAAACCAATGTTGTGATAATAGCAATCATCTTACACCATGAGCCAAGGGGCTCTCGATGACTATTGATGGCTCTTATCACATCCTCAGGCCATGACAACTCTGGAGGAGCCTAAACAAAGGCCTGAGGCAGGCATGTCACCTTCCTATCTTGGGTCCTGTGCTCTCTGAAACTCCTTATCCTGCCTCAGAAGCCAACTCGCTCTCATTCCAATGGCTGCCGCTCTTGTGTCTGTAGCCCTGTGAAAGTAAATCATGTGAAAATAAACCCAAAATTCCACAAGGAATGGGGGTCAAGCTATCAGTGAAAATAATAGCCCGTTTGAGCACTGCTTCTCTCGCTGACTGGAAGGCAAGCTTCCCAGTGTCCACTGGGAACGTTTCCTAAAACCACTCTGAAAGCTCGCACATTTGTGCTGTGATTTTTAGAGAGCAGGATCTTCCCCATGGGGAGTAGGAGGCCTCTGCAACAGTGGAGGAAAAAAAAAAGTAGAAATTAGAAGGATTCATGAGCATGCTCAGATAGGTTTGCGCAGAACTTAATGTTATGTTTTCTAAAACTTAGATAATTGCTTATTGGAGACTTTAGCAAGTTTATAAAAATAGTGCCTGCTCTGCTGTAGTCACTGAGTGCTCTAAACCCGTTTTAGCAAATTCCCCAATAGTGCACAGCATGCATCTGCGACTGAGACAAAAATCAATGCTTATGGATTTAGGAGTGTAATCCTATCACTTGGTTTGTGAGATATGATTTGAAATGTAAAGTACGTTGAGACTTAAGTGAACTTGGAGGCACAGAGTCTCTGGGGTGTCTCTTAGTTTCCTATTTATTATTGATCAGACTATTGCTTTATTGTCTGTCTATTCCTTCCCCTGTTATCTTTCCCTCTTGCACCAATAATCTTTAAATGAAATATTCCAAAATCAATAAAGCTTCCTCGCAATAAATATTTAGTTCCTCATTACAAAGCTGTGTTCATATTTTTGTGTTTATATTATTTTATATGTTTATATTATTTACAATAAGAGCCTAATTATTTGCCTACCTAAGTCTTCAAACAAACTGTGGGTACTAGTACCCACTGGCTGGGGTGTCTGAGCTCTCTAAAGGAGACTCCGTGATCTCTTAGTCCAAGTCACACGTTACTATCCAAGCAACCTTAACCACCCTCAAACCATTAACAACAACCTCAATGTCAATTTTTTTTAACTGACATTTTATTCTTAGCTCAACAAAATTTTAAAATGCCGTGATTGTTCTACTCTTACACTGACTATGAAAGAATGACTAAATGCAGTTTTAAATGGTTAAAACTGCCTACAGTTATTCATTCAGCAAGCATCAGTTGCTAGTTTATGATCTGCCAAGTACTGGAAGGTACTGTAACTTAGTTCTCGACCCTTCTGATATTTCTATTATGGCAATCATTCATTAAGCTTGTCGTGATGCACTCTTACTAACTAGATCTTTTATGAGCCACATTAGTTTGGAAAGACAAGGTGTTTGACTCATTTTGGCTTCTGAAATGACCACAAGCCATAATAGCCTTAGGATATTAGAAAAATAGCTCCAGTTGCACAGGCTTTCATCAGTATTTAATCAGATTTGAGATAAAATTCTGCCTAGTTTTGTAAATGTATTCCCATTAATAGATCATAATTTATCTGAGAATCTAATTTTTAGTTCCTATTTTGAAAGTCACTTACACTTTAATTTAGTTATGACTAAATGTAAATTAATCCAAATTGTTTAAACTAAAGTTCTTGGTACCACCAGTATGTATTGGTGACAGGAAGAATATGATCTGCCAAAGAAAACTATGGTAGTCCCCATATAAATTCCCAGTTCTTCAGTATCTAATAACCAAGACACTTTTATTTATGGATAAAAAAAAGTGAGTACAGAGAATATAGGATTCTTTCTAGGGTAAGCTATGGATGAAAGTCATTTAAAACCCTTCCATCCTGACCCTGTGTGGGAAAATTAATTCCTAGGAGAAGATTTAAGAAGGGGCTTCGTCCCAGCAGTGGAAGTTCTGCTTGCTTAGGGGCATTTGTGCAATCCAGGCAAGTCACTTAGTGCTGAAAGTCCTTCTGAATTATACCCACAAACACTATGGCCAGTATCTGCTTATACATGCAAGTCAGTCTTTCAAAACTTATTTTGTCTTTAAAAGTGCAGAGCCATAGAGTGACCTTCAGTTACTATTAATCCTTCTAAATGTAGGACGTGAATACAGAATACATCTGCCATCTGTCAGTTGAGAAGTCCCTTGCCACCACAGACCCCCCACTCCACACAAAGCCCTCTTGGGGCTAACATAACTTAGGAGAGGTTTTTCCTTGCTGGCAAGGAATGAGTGCATTTAGACTAATCATTAAAACCCATTACCTAACAAAGTACATGTTCGTAAGGAACACAGTGATACTTACCCATGAATTAATCAGCAAAATAGATTATGAGAAGGTGAGATTAGCAGTCTCTGAGAAAGATCAGAATACATGGCGATGCCAGAGCAGCTCCTGTTGTTGTAAATCTTCTCCCAATTAGAGGAATTTCTGCAAATGTTTCAGAATTCTATCTGGGGCTAGCTGCTCTGTTGCTTTATACTCTGCTATAGCTGTGGCTAGAAAACACATCAAGCTTTTCCAGGAGCTTGATAGCAGAATTATTTATTTGAATAATTGATCATTCAATTAGTAAAACAAATGTTGAATAGGTGGACAGCTCTTTTTATCAGGGCTGAGGGAAAGTAATTGGCTGTAGTTCATTATAAAGCAGAAAATTGAAAAGCGTGCTTTTAAAATAATATTAAGTACAACCTCCCCCACTAAGTAAGCCTGCTTACCTGCTTCCTTTGTCATTGTTTGATTTTCTTTCCCCTAGGTGCTATTACAATCTATATACAATCAAGTTGCTGATTGCACTCCCTGAATATTACTGAATAGTGATTTGCTTCTACCTGGGGTATCAAACATTAAGTAATTCTGCAGAATTAAGGCCCACAGTCTGAAATGATATTAACACTTCATAGGCAAGGCAAAGACAGTTGTCAAGGGGCTCTAAAGAAGATCATGAGCATCATTAACAATAAGAAGAAACCTTTTTGTTGTTGGTTGGTTGGTTGTTCTGTGTGGTTTTTGTTGTTGTTTTTTTGTTTTTGGTTTTGGTTTTGTTTTTTTCATTTGATACTCATATTTTCCTGCTTTATCTCCTCCTTTGGCTCAAACATGAAGTTTTAATGTAGAGTGGATGTGCAGAACATTGTGAATAATAGTGGTGAATATGGGGCAGTGTTGTTATTCAAGAATTAATCAAGAGAAAGTTGTATAAAGAAAGCTGAAGTTCTGTCACCAGCTGCATTTTAGTCCTAACTTAAATCCTCATAAGCCAGCTATGCTCATAACAAAACACTTTACAGAATCACTTCAACATTTTAAGAGGCTCCCCGGTAAGTCAGGAAAACGAAACCATTTTACTAAAATTAAAGAAACCGCTTAAAGTCTGAGTTGATTGCTGGTTCTCCGGTGATCCTGTTGGAAACTAACCTAAATATTGATTTACCAACCTGCCACTTATATGGCCCTTTCTTCATGTGAAATATAAAACTAATTTTAATATTTAAAAGGCATCAACTTTCCCTTGATTTCTGGTATCAGAAGACTGTTTCTTAGACTAGAAACCATAAGCTACCTCATTGCTCAACAATGCAGATTGTAGAACTGATGCCAAAACTAAGTATATATTTTCCTGTAAATGCATATTTGCATGCATCTCATCATAGCCACATACACACTGAGGTACATGAATTGCTCTCTCTGGTAGATATCCCTGGGCAAAATTCTTTAGCAGCTGCAGATTATGTCATTTCTGAAATATTTCTGATAAGAAAAATCTTCCACAAAATATTAAGTAGTGAGTATCCTTATGTTATCTATAAATTTAAAGATACTTCCTGAAGATCTTTGTAACCAAAAACATTGTATTTCATGACAAGTAATTTCTTTGAAATCTTAACTTCAGTGATTTTAAAGGTTATTAGCTGTTATCAAATAACTATATCTCACGTTAGTTATGTACTGTTTTGTTCTTCAGCATTTTCCATGAATATAGATTCTCCATCAGTCATCTTTTTTCCCATTGTTTTATTGTGTGTTAGTGGAGAAATACTGGCACATTTCTTTTTTTCCCTTTTTAATTTTTTAATTACTTAACTTTATTTATTCAGTTTGCATCCAGATTACAACCTCCTAGTCCCTCCCTCTCCTTGCCCTCTCCCCATCCACCCTCTTCCCTCTCTCCTTAGAAAAGGTGAGGTATCCCATGGATATCATCCAGTCTTTGGACATCAAGTTGCAGTAAGACTGGGCACATCTTCTCCTATTGAGGCTAGACAAGGCAGCCCAGTTAGGGAAAAACGATCTTGTTCCCACTTTAGGAGTCAGAAAAAATTGTGGGTTTGTGGCCCAGTTGCTATCCCAAACCCTCCATTGGAAGTCTTACCTGGTTTCAGGAGATGGCCAGGTTAGACTCCATATCCCCCATTCCTAGGAGCCTTAGCTAGGGTCACCCCCATAGATTCCTGAGAGTTTCCAATGCCCTAAGTTTCTAGTTTGTCCCTGAGATGCACCCCCAATTCAGTTGTCTCTCCTAGTACTCTCATCCTCTATCTTTCCCACATGAGATCCCTCCCCGGTCCCAAATCTACCCCTCCCCTACCAGGCCTTCTCCCTTCATCCACCCCCTATGTCTAATCTATTTTCTTTTCTCAATGAGGTTCAAGCATCCTCTCTTGAGCCTCCTTGTTACTTAGCTTCTTTAGGTCTATAGATGGTAACATGGTTATCCTGTACTTTATGACTAATATCCACTTATAAGTGAGTACATTCCATGTTTGTCTTTCTGGATCTGGATAGCCTCATTCTGAGTGATCTTTCCTGATTCCATCCATTTGCCTGCAAATTCAATGATGTCATTTTTTTTAAACAGCTGATTTGTGTTCCATTGTGTAAATGTACCACAGTTTCTTTACCTATTTTTTGGTTGAGTGACATCTAGGTAGATTCCAGATTCTTGCTATTATGAATAAAGCTGCTAAAAATGTAGTTGAGCAAGTGTCCTTGTGGTATGATGGAAAATCTTTTGGTTATATGCCCAGGAATGATATAGCTCGCATTTGCGGTAGATCTATTCCCAATTTTCTGAGAAACCTCCAAATTGATTTCCAAAGTGGTTATATAAGTTTATACTCAAACCATCAATAAAGAAGGATCCTCTTTCTCCACATTCACACCAGCATGTGCTGTCTCTTGAGTTTTTGATCTAAGCCATTCTGACAGGTGTAAGCTGGAATCCCAGAGTCATTTTAATTTGCATTTCCCTGATGGCTAAAGATGTTCAACATTTCCTTAAGTGCTTCTCAGTCATTAGAGATTCCACTGTTGAAAATTCTCTGTTTAGGTCTGTACCCCATTTTTTAATTAGGCTATTTGGTTTGTTGGTGTCTAGTTTCTCATGAGTTCTATATATATTTTGGATATCAGCCCTCTGCCAGTTATAGGGTTGGCAAAGATCTTTTCCAATTTGGTAGGCTGCCATTTTGTCCTTTAGAACATATGATGTCTTCTGGCTTACAGAAGCTTTTCATTTTTAAGAGGTCTTATTTGTTGACCTTTGTGCTTGAGCTGTTGGTATTCTGTTCAGAAAGTTGTCACTTGTACCAATGTGTTCAAGGCTATTCCCCATTTTCTTTTCTATCAAATTTACTGTATCTGGTTTTGTGTTGAAGTCTTTGACCCACATGGACTTGAGTTTTGTGCAGGGTGAAAGATGTTGACCTATTTGCATTCTTCTACAAAACAACATCCAATTACCCCAGCACCATTTATTAAAGATCTTTCTTTTTTCCGTTGTATGGTTTTGGCTTCTTTGTCAAAAATGAAGTGTCCATTGGTGTGTATATTTATTTCTGGATCTTTGATTCAATTCCATTTATCAACATGTCTGTTTTTATTCCAATGCTATGTGGCTTTCATTACTATTGCTCTGCAGTACAGCTTAAAAATCAGGGATAATAATACCTCTGGAAGTTCTTTTATTGTACAGTATTGTCTTAGCTGTCCTGTTTATTATTATTATTATTATTATTATTATTATTATTATTATTAGGTTGAGTATTGTTCTTTCAAGGTCTGTAAAGAATTGTATTGAAAATTTGATGGAAATTGCATTGAATCTGCATATTGCTTTTGGTATAATGGTCATTTTTTAATACGTTAATCCTACCAATCCATGAGCATGGGAGATCTTCTGATATCTTTCCAACTTCTGATATCTTCAATTTTTTTCATCAAAAATTTGAAATTCTTGACTTACAGGTCTTTCACTTGCTTGGTTAGAATTATGTCAAGATATTTTATATTATTTGTGGCTATTGTGAAGGGTGTTGTTTCCCTTATTTCTTTCTTACCCCATTTAGCATTTGTACACAGGAGGGCTACTAATTTTTTTAGTTAATTTTGTGTTCAGCTACTTTCCTAAAGGTATTTATCATTTGTAGTTGTTTTTGGTAAACTTTGGAAGTTACTTATGTATAGTATCATATAATCTGGGAATAGGGATATTTGACTCCTTCCTTTCTAATTTTTTAAAATGTATTTTTAATTTATATATTCACTTTACATCCCAATCATAGTCCCTTTCCTCTTCTCCTCCAAATCTCACCCTCACACCCTCTTTCCCCATCTTCCATTGATATTGAGATATGCTAATGACCAACGAATGTTAATTCTGTTATTTTGATGGTAGTGTGTGTATATGTGTGTTTGTGTTTCCTTCTTTTGATTTTGCTGGTTAAAATTATGTATATCCTGTGTTTTATTGACTGTAGTTGACTTTTTTGAGTTGAAGTTTTCCTTCTAATATTTTTTGTAGGGCTGAATTTGGGTTTGTCATGGAATGTCTTATTTTCTCCATTTATGGTGATTAAATTTTTTACTGGGGATAGTAGTCTGGGATGGCCTATGGTCTCATAAAGACTGCAAGACATCTGCCCAGGCCCTTCTAGCTTTTAGAGTCTCTGTTGAGAAGTCAAGTGTAATTTTTTTTCTGTACATTTAGTGTTTTGATTATTATGTGGTGGGAGCCTTTTCTTTTTTGGTCCAAACTATTTAGTATTCTGTAAGCTTCTATGTTTATAGGCATTTCTATCATTAGATTAGGAAAATTTTCTACTATAATTTTGGTGAAAATATTTTCTGTACCTTTGAGCTAGGAATCTTCTTCTTCTATTTGTATTGTTCTTAGGTTTGGCCTTTTCATAGTGTCCCAAATTTCCTGGATGTTTTGTGTCAGAAACATTTTAGATTTAACATTTTCTTTGACCAATGTATTAATTTCTTCTATCCTACCTTCTATGCCTGAGATCCTTTCTTCCATCTCTTATAATCTGTTGGTGATGCTCATGTGTGTAGTTTCTGTTCTCTTACCTATGTTTTCCATCTCCAGAATTTCTTCAGCTTGTTTTTTTTGTTTGTTTGTTTGTTTTTTTTCTGTTTTCATGTCTTGAAGAGTTTTATTGATTTCCTTCAAGTGTTTGATTTTATTTTCCTATATTTCTTTAAAGGACTTATCCATTTCCTCCTTTTTTTTTTTTTTTGGAATTTTATTTTTTTTTTTTATCAGTTACATTTTATTAACTCTGTATCCCAGCCGTGTCCCGATCCCTCATTCCCTCCCAGTCCCTCCCTCCCTCCCTCATCTCCACCGTGCCCCTTTCCAAGTCCACTGATAGGGGGGACCTCCTCCCCATTCATCTGATCCTGTTTTATCAGGTATCTTCAGGACTGGCTGCAAAGCTCTCCTCTGTGTCCATTTCCTCTTTAAAGGCCTCTATCGTCTTCATAAATTTGGATTTAAGGTCATTTTCTTATGCTTCAGCTGTGTTAGGATATCCAGGACTTGTTGTAGTAGGATAGCTGGATTCTGGTGGTTCCATATTGCCCTCACTACTGTTGACTGTGTTCTTGCACTGGCCTCTGACCATCTGAGTTTTGTGTTTATTGTTGGTTCAGGCCCTGGTTTCTGAGTTTATCTATGTTGGCTGAGGTTTTTTTGTTTTTGTTTTTTGGGTTTTTTTTGTTTTGTTTTGTTTATTTTTTTTCCTTTGGTTTCTGTTTCCTCTTGTCTTCTGACCTGAGTGGCCTAAGGTTTTAGTGTCCAGCAAGTCTTCAGGTCCTGTAGGTGTCTCCATTGAGGTTTTTGTGGCCTGCATGGCCTCTGAGGTTTTGGGTACTAACATTGCCTCTGGGATCCCTAGTACCAGTGTGGCATGAAGTACCTGGTGCCAGAGTAGCCTCCAGAAAAACAGATAAAGTTGTGGTCTGGGAAAACAGACTCCACGGGGTAGGGTGTATCTTAAGGCTTGTTGGGTGTGCTTGAAGGGCATGTGCCAGGCAAGGGCTTGGGGAAGGTTCTTCCCGGGTACCTTCAGAAAAATAGAGTTGTGGGCTGAAAAATGGAGCACAGGAGACAGTTTACCCTTTTCACATTTCTTAAAGGCATTTCTTCTAAAACAATCCTTTCTTTCAGCTCTGTCATTTTGAATGTATAGAAAGTATATTTTTGGGATATTAAAGAATCTTGGCAAGACATTTTAATATTGTTTATTTCTACTTTTACTTGAGTTTTGATGTGCTTTCTTTACTTATGCCCTTCCTAACCAATTTGATGCATTTCAATGGTAAATCAGAACACCTTTACTTATGCTGTGTGTCTTTTTTTTTCCTAACGATGTTTACTTCAGCTTGTTTTTTGTGTAAGTTATTCAAATGTTTATTGAGTATCTACTGTAGGACAAACCATAAGTGGATGAAGGAAAGGTAAGTTTATTAAAATGTCCACTTCTTAAGCTCAGTATGTACCTTAAATACATGTCACGATGTTGTTCTCTACATTATACCACATTGCTTGTGAAGTTCTGATTTAAAGATTGAGTATTTAGTTCAACATATTGTATTAGTCTAATTCAACGACCTTGAGATTTTTAACTTATTTCAAAGTAGTATTTTTGACAATTCCTTGTTTATATTTTATGGAATCAATTATATTTGTTTCCCATACCTTTGTAATTTGTCCCTTCCTGTTAAGGAGTATGATTGCCGCACTGTGTCACTCTGAGAGCTGGGCTGGAGGGCTTGCCGACCTGGGCCTCCTGCTCTAGAACATTCTCATTTTGCCCCTTCCCTAGCTCCCCCTTCCAACCATTTTCTGTTTTGAACTATGTAGTGGGTCACCAGGACTCTTAGATATCTACTTAATTGGGCCTGATTAGACAATGTGTATAACCCAGTGGTAATCTTGCTATTCACTGTGTAAGTAAATCCCCAGGTGTATAGACTGGGCAAGAATCCATGCTTATCAGGAGTATGGGCAGAACTGTGAAATGTACTAGGAAAGCCATGGAGGTGTGGGCAAGAATGCTCATTAAGTTGGGAATATAAAGAGAATGGATCATCCAAAGAACAATAAGTTTGGAAGTTACCCTTATAAGAAGTCCCTGCACAGAATGTTTGCCAAGATTTCAGGCTAATAAATACTTTATCTAACAGTTTCTTAACTTCATTTGTAACCTTGAAATTTTAGCCATATGGTATGTAAGCATCCATTTATGCTTTTATCCCAAGTCATGCAGAATGTTTATAATATAACTTTTTATTTTTATTTTTGCTTCTTGAATTATTTCACAAATCCATTTACGATTTCTCTTGGAGAGCTACAGCTCTGAGATTCCTTTCTTATCTTAACATCAGAGTAGGTATAAGTCTGGGACTGATATATAGACTTGCTCATGTAATTGAAATGCTCAGTCCAAATTCTTCAAATGAGAACTGGAGGCCAGCTGCAGTTTATGCATGCCTCATCGTCACTGACTGGATTAGACCCTGCCATCCAAACAATTACATCACTTTCATAATTGCTTAACCTGCTATGACACAGCTTCTTTGTTGCTCACCTTCATTAATTCACAGGTGAATTAATCAGTGTCTTTCATTCTCTACTAAGTATTCTAACCAACGGTTAGGAAAACAGAAGGCCTTTGACTTCTTCAGTATCTACTTGTTGAATACAGTCTTGTACTAGTCACTGTGTAAGTCCTGAGGTTTTAAAGTAGTGAAAACAAACATTAAAGACAGGGGAGGAGGAAGGGATGCAGGGATATTAGGGTGTCTTTGTAAGCCATGGATCCTTTGTCAGCTCTGGGTGAGCTTAGTTCCAGAGTCTAGGGTTCCATAAACTCAGCAGCCAACAAAGTCTCCCTAAGCTAGTGACTCTGTGATTCTTGTCTGATAAATCTAAGAAATAATCTTACAGACCACAGAGGGTAAACCTCAGAAATAAATGCTTTATTGTAGTGAACTTCAGATGAAGAGATAAAGCAGAGCTCCTACAACACAGGAGACCTCCCAGAAGTGGGATACCATTGGGGACCACCATGTTTTCCCATTTCGGGTATGCAGCTGCATCACAATTGCAGTCACTTCCTGAGTAGCTTTCCAGGAGAGCAGTGCTCCTTTGGGGGAAAACAGATAAGGATTCCAGGCCCCCTTTCTTCAAAGCTTTTGGTCAAGGAGAACCAAAGAATTTTGGATTAAACATTTCTGGCATCTCATGTCTCTGTCAAGAAGTAGGCTGCCAACAACTAAGGGCTAAGTACTTTTATACCTTTCTGGCAACGTCAAAACAAAAATAAAGACTGTTCATTTTTGGCTCTTTTACCCCAAAGCTGCCTAGCAAATTTCTACCCTCTGTTCTTCTCAAAACCAGATTTTTAAAATGTATTAAAAAATAAACAAGGTTTTAAAAATATAAAAGCTACAAAGGGAAGTAGAAAAAAACAAATATCAAGGCAACTTTTAGGAAAGGATCCTTTAGACAAGTGACAATGGGGAGGTGGGTGCATCCCACCTCTCACAGGGACACTTTGGAGGGCAGAGAGCCATTCCAGCATAGTCACCTAGCTTGAAGTGGGAAGGATAGACTGGGAAGACAATGCCAAATCCTAGTAAGGAGGCTCAAAGCCTTTCAAGGAGTCTGATCACATGTGTTTACATAGGATTTCAACCAATCCCTCTGGTTGTTAGAAATAGCAATGAGAGGAATCTGAGGAGAGATGAGAGATCCCTGTGTCTTATACTAGGCAGCAGACAACTGACTTCATAGGAAACAGTTGAATTTGTGGTATAAGTGATAAGGCAAAAAAAACGGCCCTAACCTAATCCTGTATTCAAGGTAGGCTAGCAGAATCCCCTGCCTTTTTCATTCCTGCTGAGGGTAAACATCTGACCTGCGCCTGGCTTCTGTTGACACTCCTTATACCAGCTTTTCAGAATTCATATGCATCCTCTGTTCATTATAGAATGATTCCAAACTACTCTATTCAAAGGATAGTGCAGAAATCTCCTCTGTGCTCACAAATCACCAGGCATACTTTAGTTGGAGCTTTACTTTAAGTTCTATGTCTTATATTTAGCTCTGTTATGAATGTATTAGATATGACTTTGAATGTGGAACAAATATTCATTTTCAAAAACACAGTGTAGTATTACCCAAATAAGGTTGAAGCTGAAAATCAGCATTAAACCCTATAAAATGTCATTTATTTGTCTTGGATTTTTGTTTGTATTTTGTTTTTCTTGTTACTCAGCTTTCCAGAATAAGAAAAGATAAAAAGAAAAGGAAATGAAATCACTGACGCTGGGTGTGGTGGCACATACAAGTAATCTCAACATTTGGGAGGCTGAGGCAGGAGTATCATGAATGACTTGAGCTAAGTAGAAAAACCAATGGATTATTTCAAGGAGCCTACCACAGAGGGCCTCTGAAAGACTCTACCCAGCAGTATATCAAAGCAGAGGCTGAGACTCATAACCAAAATTTGGGTAGAGTGCAGGGAATCTTATGAAAGAAGGAGAAGATGGTAAGACCTGGAGAGGACAGGAGCTCCACAAGAAGAGCAACAGAACCAAAAAAATCTGGGCACAGGGGTATTTTCTAAGACTGATACTCCAACCTAGGACCATTCATGGATATAACCTAGAACCCCTGCTCAGATGAAGCCCATGGCAGCTCAGTCTCCCAGTGGGTTGCCTAGTAAGGGGAACTGGGACTGTCTCTGAATGAACTCAGTAGCTGGCTCTTTGATCACCTAACCCTGAGGGGAGAGCAGCCTTGCCAGTCCACAGAGGAGGACAATACAGCCAGTCCTGATGATTCCTGATAAGCTAGGGTCAGATGGAAGGGGAGAAGGAACTCCCCTATCAGTGGACTTGGAGAGGGGCATGGAGGAAATGAGAGAGGGAGGGTGGGTTTGGGAGGGAAAGAAGGAGGGATCTATAGCTGGGATACAAAGTGAATAAACTTTAATTAATATAAAAAACAAAAATTTAATAAAAATAGGAAAAAAATGAAAAACCCATGGAGAGATGGAAGAAGGAGGAGTGATAGGAAATGGGGAAAGAATGAAGAAAAATAGGAGGAAGAAGAAATGTATCTCTATGCAGCCAGCAACAATCAGTAGAACAACTCCTGCCTGTTTCAAAATTGCTTGACTGATTTCGGGAGGCCAGGAGGATAAGATAAAAGGGGAATATCACTGTGACTATTACTTCTGTACTCGTGTAAGTGGGTTTACCTAATTTAGGTTTCAAATACATGGAAGCTGTTCCAAACACTTAGAAACTATTCTTCTCAATGTATTAAGCAATTTACTTTAGGTAATGTAGCCTATAAAATTTTAATTCTGTATTAAATAAGCTGTATCCTTCAGCAAGCATATTGCACATTGATATTCAAAAAAATGAAATATGGGCATCTTTAGAAATTTTCTTCTCGGGATGCTCCACTGGAGAAGGGTCAATAGTTTCCTAATGAAAGTAGTCAATAGCAATTCCTCTCAGGAAACTCAAAGAAATTAGCATTAAACAACAGACATAGGTGTCTTGGGTTTTACACAATTATGTAATAGGATTATTACCTGTTTTAGCAAATGGTTTCAGGGGGCATTGCACTGAAGAGGCAATTCATAGAAAACACTGTAATTGCCCTGGCTCTTGTGCTACTTGCAATTACAATCAAGAAACTTGGAAGACATGAGGCTAGCATGTACTAAGAAATGCAGAACATGGTCTTCATAAATAAATTGCTGATGGCTAGTAAGGGTTATTGCATTTTAATGTTGATTTGGAAGGGAACAGATGTTTTACTGAGTGGAAATTTGAATTAAATACTCATTTGATTTATAGCTTCTCAAGTGTTCTTTATGCTGTAAGCTGTGAGGATTTTAGCTGACTCCTTTTGTGAAAAGCTATTTGTTGAGCACACACACACACACACACACACATATTGGATTCCCAATGTTTTATGCATTTTAACTCATTTAATCTACATAACAATATATTTAAACTGGTTGCAAAATTATGCCCATTTCTCACATGAATCTGGAGGTACAGAGGGGCTAAGTTACTCCAAACTCAAATAGGAACTAAAGGGATAATACAGGGACTGTCTATGGATGAAGATATTTGGGTCTTAAGTTTGATCTCCCACATTTTCTTATGGCTTTGGTTTGGTTTGGTTTGGTGTGTTTATTGTATGGGGGGGGCACACAATGTCAGCCTATGCAGGCTGGCCTCAAACTCAGGATTCCCTTGCTTCAACCTCCTGAACCTTGGAAGTCTAAGTATGTGCCACCCTGCAAACTTCCTTCTTCATTCAATTAACCAAAACCCAAGGTCTTTTTCAGCCGTAACCTCCATCCCATGTTATTTCAACCCTGTCCATCCCTCCAAAAGAATCTTAAACGCCTGAATTTGTTTCTGTCATCACAATAGGTAGCCCAGATCTTGGTGACCAGTGTCAGGTCCACCTTATGCACAGTGGATTTCTGAGATCTTTTCAAGAAACTGTTGGATGTCTTATCTTTTGACTTTGTTGTTGTTATTTTATGACACTACTGTGATTTACTCAGTGAAAAATGTTACCAAACATTACAGGGAGGAATCTATTGTAGCTGAGAGAAGCTGCCTAACTAGGGAGTTACTGAAAAAAAAAAAAAAGAGAGAGAGAGATTTTCATCCATATCTAAAGGTATTTCCAATAAAAGGAGGAAATTGCTCATAAATAGTAAGTCAAGAAACTTTATGTTTTGTCTGAGCATTTTTTTGATAAATAAAAAGCAAAAAAGGAAAAATCAATGCCTGTCTATTTTCTAATGCCAACTCTAGTTCATCATATTATCTAATTAAAATTTGACGTGTTAGGCAGTGTCTTAGAGCACAGAATTCACTGCTAGCCTGAAGCAATCCATTCCTGTGGTTTTTGCTAGGTCCTTTAAGTTAGGCTATGTTAGACGGTGAGTTGCAAAGATATTAAGGACTGTTTTAACACTCTAGAAGTCCTGATTTCAGACTTAACACTTGTCCATTTAAATATAGCCAAGATTAACATTTAAAATATTAACTGGTAGTAAGAATCTAAATGTCCTGTTATTGGCCTAACATGAATGTTTCATTCTATCTTTATTCATTTTTACCTGAAGAATTAATACAAATTTGTAATTCCTTCCAAATACATGAGTAGTCTACTTATGAATCCATTTAATAAGCTCATTTCTTACTTTCCTTTGTTTCTGTCCCACCTTAGTACTCTACTTAGACAATCAAATCACTGAGCATGGTTTAAGTTCCATCATGAGCATGGCTGGAAAGATGAACAGATACACTGAACCTAGCTGACCATAATTCAAGTGATGATGCGTAGAGAGGGATAAACATATAGAGTGACTATTGATTAATTATACCCCAAAAGTCAAAGCCTGAAAAGGCAGGTACTTTCCGGTTTATGAGTTGAAGTATATTCTCCAATCTAGAGGATGGGTATGCAGACAAGGTGTCTCTGAGACAAAATATACGAGGAAAGGTTTCATTCAAGTTTATTAATTAATTCAATGAGTATTTATTGAACAGTCCCTATGCCCACTATGCTTTAAATACTGATGTTTTCCCTGGCATGTACTTTGAGCAGCAAAGCATAGTCTGTTCTCATGGAGCCTAAGTTCTAGTAAGTTAAAATTGACAGTGTGTCGTAGAGAAGTAAGTGACTTGTCAGTGGGTTAGAGGCTGTGGATGGTTTTGGGGGGGACAGAGAAAGAAATAAACTTCATCCAAGAAAATAAAAAACAAAGAGTGCTCAATAGAGAGGGGGCATTAATTGTAATAGATGAAGTGGCATCAACAATTAGGTTAATGGCAAAAAATAAAATAAAATAAAATCATATTTGATCAAAGTGTGTTAGGAAGATATTAGAAAAGATGTAGATAATGAACTTCTGCTATGTAATCAAGAACTTTGTATATAAGTAAAATATAATTTCAATGATACAGATAAAGAATAAGTAGAAAAGGACTTTAGAGACAGTTGGCAATTCAATAAGCTATACTTAAAATGGCACACAAAGTGTAGGCTAGAGTTTCATTCCAGAGGATTAGGAGGATTGAAGACAGAGTTCAGAGATACAAATGACAGGACTTGAAAATACAATGGTTACTACGAGGAGGGAGACAAAATAATTAAATTTTATCCTTAGATTTCTACCTTTGCTGACTAAGGAAAAAAATGTTAGACTTAATTGGCTGCATTTAAGCTAAGCAATAAAGGAAAGGTCTCTGAATTCATCCAGTAATAACATATGCAAATAAAGCTGCCTTGCACATGGCAGGTGCATTGAAATATCAACTTCTTTTATCATTTTTCTCTTTTCGGTTGTGGACAGTGGAAGTTAAAAGTGCTAATTATGTGGCTGTAGAGCAGTGCTCAACAAAATGGCAGTTTCTACTTGACTCCTAAAATCTATGGAAATGAAGCCATGAAGGGAATTAATGCTTACAAAAAAAGAGGAAAGGTAAATAATTGAATATCAAGGAATCAGTTTAACAACAAGCACACCAAGGCCCATCTCTTTGAACAATTTTCCCATAGAATATACCACTTCTGTAATACACATACTAATGAATTTGTGGAAACTGTTCTGAGAGGAAAGGGCAGATATGCCGTGATTACTCTTTTCTTAAAACTAAGGAATGTGAAAAACTCAAGTGACAACACATGCTGGAGAGGTTGTGGAGAAAGGGGAACCCTCCTCCACTGCTGGTGGGAATGTGAACTGGTACAACCACTTTGGAAATCTATCTGGTGCTTTCTCAGACAATTAGGAATAGTGCTTCCTCAAGACCCAGTTATACCACTGCTAGGTATATACCCAAAGTTTGCTCAAGTACACAAAAGGGATACTTGCTCAATCATGTTTATAGCAGCTTTATTTGTAATAGCTAGAACCTGGAAACAACCCAGATGTCCATCAACAGAGGAATGGATACAGAAATTGTGGTATTTTTACACAATGGAATACTACTCAGCAATCAAAAAGGAGGGAAACATGAAATTTGCAGGCAAATGGTGGGATCTAGAAAAGATCATTCTGAGTGAAATATCCCAGAAGGAGAAAGACAAACACGGTATATACTCACTTATATAGACATATAAGATATGATAAACATAATGAAATCTATACACCTAAAAAAGATAATGAAGAGAGCAGACATGGGGTAAGATGATCAATCCTCGTTTAGAAAGACGGATGGGATGTGCATTGAACGTATGACAGGAATCTACTGAAGGCATCTGAAAGACTCTAACTAGCAGTGTTTTCAAAGCAGATACAAAGACTCATAACCAAACCTTTGGCAGAGCACAGGGAATCATATGAAAGAAGGGGAGTTAGTATGATGGGAAAAGGATAGGAGCTCCACAAGGACCAAATATATCTGGGCACAGGGTCTTTTCTGAGACTGACATTCAACCAAGGACCATGTATGGATATAACCTAGAACCTCTGCTCGGATGTAGCCCATGGTAGCTCAGTAACCAATTGGTTTTCCATAGTAAGGGGAACAAGGACTATTTCTAACAGGAACTCAATGGCTGGATCTTTAACCTCCCCACCCCCCAAGGCAGGAGTAGTCCTGTTAGGCCACAGAGGAGGACTTTGCAGCCAGTCCTGAAGATACCTGATAAAACAGGATCAGATGAATGGGAAGGAGGTCCCCCCCTATCAGTGGACTTGGAAAGGGGCCGAGTGGAGATGAGGGAGGGAGGGTGGGATTAGGAGGGAATGAGGGAGCGGGATACAGCTGTTATACAGAGTTAATAAAATGTAACTGATAAGAAAAAAATAAAATTAAAAAAAAAAAAAACTAAAGAATGTGTTAGGAACATTTGAGGTACCACATGGGGTGCTGAAGTCATCATCTATTTATGCTGTCCATCAGTTTCATGGCCTCCTCAAGATTAACCTTTGATAGGGGAGGTCCTCCTCCCCTTCCCTCTGACTCTAGCCTATCAGATCTCATCAGGACTGGCTGCATTGTCTTCCTCTGTGGCCTGGTAAGGCTGCTCCCCCTTCAGAGGGAGGTGATCAGAGAGCCAGTCACTGAGTTTGTGTCATAGACATTCCCTGTTCCCATTACTAGGGAATCCACTTGGAGATTGATCTATGGACTTCATCTGAGCCAGGGTTTTAAGTCCTCTCCATGCATTGTCCTTGGTTGGAATATCCATCTCTGCAGGACCCCTGGGCCCAGATATTGTTTTGGCTCTGTTGGTCTCCTTGTGCAGCATGTGTCCCCTTCCAGGTCTTTCTATCTCTCTCTTCTTTCATAAGATTCTCTGCACCCTGCCCAAAGTATGGCTATGAGTCTCAGGGAGAGAAAAGGGAGGAGGTGGGATTGGGAGAAGATGAGGGACGTGGCCACAGCCTGGATACAAAGTGAATAAATTGTAATAAATTATAATAATATAAAATAATATACTCACAAAAAAGAAGGAAGAAAAGGGTTAACCTTTGAGAAGGTGGGTTCCAGCATCTGATTTCCATTTCAGCCATTCAGGCAACATTATTAGCCCCTCAGAGAGGCTGAAGCAGAGGGGCCCCTAGCACAAACTCACTCTGAAACACTGACCTTTTATGTTTCCTGTTGGAAGTCAGTGTTTGCAAATGTTGCTATTGAACACTGTGTTTTTAATGAGATTTTGACTATCATATTGTAAAGGGCTCCCTTAATAGGTGCTTAGATGTGAATAAGCCACAGGGTTTCCATGGAGCGGAATCAAATCCTCATCACTGGGGTCAAGCAACAATGTGGTGTATCAGAATTCCAGAGCCAGAGACAAATTCCTTTAGGAGCCAAACACAAAGTCCGTGGTTTTGAGACAAACTTCCAGTGTCTCTGGGAGATTCCAGGACACACGGACCATGGGCATGCCATGTGTCAGGCACCCTGAAAAAATGAGAAAGTGGCCTTTGAGGAATTGTCGACAGCACCAAAAAATAAGACTAAGACAAAACATGGCTGATTAATTTATGCAGAGAAGGTCTAAAAGACCTTATTGCAGCGCCATCTCATTGCAAATTATTTGCTCTGATGTTCCTAGATTCTACTGCAGTGTGTGTGTGTGTGTGTGTGTGTGTGTGTGTGTGTGTGTGTGTAGAGACCATATCCAATCCAAATCAAATAATCTTTATTTCTTTACTTTTTATTTTTATTAATTTATTTGGATTTTTAGACAGGGCCTCGCTATATAGCTCCATATAATCTAATGGATATAAAAGTCTGATGTAAAAGTCACAGCACAGTGTTCCTTCCTCTACCTCCAAAGTACTGAAAGTACAGGCATGTTCTGCCACACCTAAAATTATTTCATGTACCTCAGTACAGTGCTGTCTTAGCTATTTTTCATATTCTCTGTCTAACAATGATGGATCACAGCACAAAGCAGAAGTAACCTCATATCCTATCACCTTGTCCCACAATCTCAGGACCTTCAGAACATGGTAACTGGTGTAAACTGACAGACAGTTAAATGACAGAGGCTTAAATAAAGACCCAAGTTTCCTTCCCAAACTGTTTGCCTATTAAGAAAATGAATGGCCATTTTGCACTGCATGTTCATTTGAATTACATAGTCTTTGTACAACCTGGTGGTTATTTTATTCATATAATCATTCATGTGCTTTTCTTTAGGCGCCTTTGTCTCACTGTGATAAAATATAAAATTCTGTGCAGTAATTGCCTAGAGTCACCCACAATGGGTGGTGCAGTTTGCTACTTTTGCTGTTGCTAAAGAATGAAAGGCACAAATCAAGCTGCCAAACATTAAGTGAGCAAAAGAAGTTTAACAGAGCAAAACAGCAATTAGCTGAAAATGAACACAAATAACCCTTCCTTTATCACAGAGGCCCTAGAGTGCACGCTTGCTCTGTCTGCAGTAGCCAGCAACAGGAACCAGGCCATAAGTCCCTACTGTGGCCAGAAATTCACAGACTTTTCTTAGAGCTCACTGGTGAAAAAGAGCTCTCTATATGTGAGTAGTTGAACAAAAACATCCAGGTAATGCAGCCCCCAGTACTAACTCTGTGATATTTTATATATGTATATATATCTTACCATAGACAAAAGTTTAAACTTTCTTATAACTGCATTAAAAACAAAAGGAATTAAAGTTAGGAAAGGTAAAAATACAAACCAATATATCTAAATAGTACTGTTGTTTGTTTGGTTGGTTTTTCAAGACAGGGTTTTTCTGTCTAGCCCAGACTGTCCTAAAACTATGTTGACCGGGCTTGCCTCAAACTCAGATATGCCTATCTCTGTCTCAAAGGCATATGCTACCACCTGACTATAGTGTTGTTTTAATATGCATTCAGTACTGAAATATGTTCTAATGCACTGGAACACATGTTCCAGTTTAAACTACCTTTCCGTTGCTCAGCAACTGTGTGGCCAGTGGCTAACTGTCTTCACTCTTATGTCCTCTCCTTTCTTCCCATATATATAATTTCTTTTCCTTTTAGAAACATGGTCTTCTGTAGAGCAGGCTGGTCTTAAACTTGCTCTATTGATGAAAATGGCTTTGAACTTTTGGTGGTCTTGCTTCCACCTCTTGAGTGCCAGCACTATAGGCATGAACCACCATACCCTGTGTACGTGGTGCTGGGGGATGAATCCAAGGTTTCACACATGCTAGGTAAGAACAGATTCACAGCCGTAGCTGGTCCCGTAAAGCCTTGTGCCCCATTTCCTTTCTGGCTTTTGGTGGTGGCTTTTTAAAAACATTATTAATTTTTTTAATTAATTCATAATTCCTATTAATATCACAATGGAACCTGAAATGTCTCTAGTTTGTAAGCTGTATTTTAAATTAATGAGTTTTTTTTAATGTCACTACAAAAATATCAGTTATTTTACTTAGATTCTAGGACCATAGGGAAAGAAGACAGTTCTTAGCTTATTGAATTTATGTCTAAATACCTCAGTGTTCAACTGAAGTGCTCATTTAGGGTATATTATAATTTCATACATAATATAACGACATTTACTGTTATTTTAGACAACCAAATGTTTTTAAATCATGAAAGGGGTATTCATAGTGATGTTAGCAGGCTGTCAGCAAATCCGAGGCTCATTCAGAAAATGTCTAGGTTCCTTTCACAGCCTGCAATGCTTCTGTGAAAGAATCTATTCACTCTACACGTCTGTCTGTCATCAGAGGGAATTTTTCAGCCATTCCTGGGGAAGATAATAGTCAATTATTTTCCAGAAGTATGATCTATATTCCATTTCTAACACAATCTGTAGGCTTTTTTTTTTTTTTTTAGCAAAAGAGAAAAAAAAAACCTTCTGTTACTATAGCTAAAGAAGGTAGGTTTTTCCTTTGCTTAAAACAACAAATATTTATCAGAATAATCTGAAATTAATTCATTGAAAAATATAAACATCAGAACAGGAAAGATAAAATGATGATAATATTTGTATAAGTAATAATATCTAAGGGTCTGGATAGCATCAGGGACACATTCTTAATTGTGTATTTCTGCATCCTGGGAGTTAGCATTAAGGTTTGAAAGAAGAAATAATTACATTTTATAGGACAAATATAGGATATTTGACATATAGAATATCAAATACCCATGCGTGTCAATAAAACACCATGTGAAAAAGGAATCAAGGGGAAATACTAAGATGCAGCTTCTAGAGCTGACCTGTTTTGACAATGGCGCAATTCTGAGGTAAGGCATTGTTTTCGGAGCCTTGCTATCCTAACCTGTGAACTGTGGATTAACAAGCCCTGCTCTGTTGTTGCCTACTAGTAAAGATGCAGTGATGTAGGCTTGTGAGAGCTGCAGACACTGAAGTAATGAATTTGGTAAAAGAGAGTTGATTTCTATTGTGAGCTGAGGAGTGGCAGGGGGCAAAGTCCAGTCTCAAAACTGTCTCCCTTGGAACAGGATTTGAGATAGGTAATGAAGTCATGTGATTTAGGACAGTTAAAATGAAAAGAGTTTAAAGTGATCAGGGATTTGCTTATAGAGAGGGGCAAGGAGGAGATGAGGGAGTGAAGGCGGGATTGGGAGGCAGTGAGGGAGGGAGCTACAGCTGGGATACAAAGTAAATAAACTGTAGTTAATATTAAAATAAAA
The DNA here is from genome assembly GCF_907164565.1 of Psammomys obesus. Taxonomy (NCBI): domain Eukaryota; kingdom Metazoa; phylum Chordata; class Mammalia; order Rodentia; family Muridae; genus Psammomys; species Psammomys obesus. Next base: position 28,651,244 of record NW_026596095.1, read on the forward strand.
ATTCAATAATAAGAAAAAAGAATGGAGCAATGCTCAGCTTCACCTGCAATTTAAAAATAAAACATTAAATTTCAAAAAGAAAAAAAAAAGAAAATAAGAAGTGCAATGGCTGTTCACCAGATGTGTGTTCAGAATATATAAATAATGTGATCAAAATGCAGATTATCTGCTCACCTGGCATGGAAAATTCACCCATGGGATACCTGTACAGACCCAGAGAAGAGACAATGAGATTAATAGAAATAGCTTTGATGTCCCTAAGAAAACAAAGTTACAAAATTACTATCCAAGTAATACCTATGAGGGAGAAGTATTATTTAACAGAAAAGGTACTAGTGCGACACATCTTAGCTGTCGACTTTCAGAATTTTAAAGCAAATTAAAAGCAAGAAACTAAGGGAGAGTACAGAGCCTGATTCAGAGATGCAAAGCTCCAAGTGGGTGCCTGGTATAGATGCATCTAGGCCATCGGAGCTTCTTGGCTGACAACTGCTTAGACCGGGTTCTGTCTTCTGATAGACAGAGACCAAGGTCCTATTCTTTTGATAGTTTCAGTCTTAAGAATGACTCTTGGGTCCCTGGGACGTGCTTCTGAGCCACAGGAGGTATTTTCGAGGGTAAAACTTCCTTTTGGTCAACATTCAGCAGAGCACTGTACCCCAGTGTACGAGGGCTAGATGTGTCAAGCACTGTTACTGAGTGACATGCTCAACCATGCTCTGTCCTTAGGTTACATGTTGAAATTGGCTTTATTCCTAGGCTACTCTTTGATGATTTGTTCAAACAGAATGTTTTTTTTGTAACATGAGCCAACTTTGAAAGGCATGTAGAGGCATCTAGCTGAGTGTGCTGGTGCATGCCTTTAATCTCATCATGGCGGAGGCAGAGATGGGTGGAACTCTGTGAGTTTGAGGCAAGCCTGTCTGCTCCAGGAGAGACAGGCCTATGCAGAGAGACCCTGTCTCAAAAGCAAACAACAACAAAAATAAATAAATCAACCTAGAGACCAGAAAAGAGATAGGGATTCGTTGTATTATTTTGTCATTGTTTGGCACGCTAGGCAATCTGGTTGTGTTGTTTTGTTATTGTTGGGTGTTCTAGGCAGTCAAGTTCATCCAGCAAGAACAGAGGGTCTAGTGACTCATCACTCAATAAATTTTGGATCAAGCATAAATTGCAAGTTGATTAATGTTTTTAGCGTCACATATATCTTACAAATAGAAGATAACATTTACCCTTCTTTCATTTCCTAAATAATACTTGTTCCTTTCTTCGGGGAAGTGGTTCTAAGCCTCTGAGAACCAATAGAGGAAGAATTTTTAATACCTTTGCTACAGGATACTCTAAAAACAAAATTTGATTTCTCTTCAAATGGAGAAAAAAAAACTGCATTCTATTATATCAAATTTAGATAGGAAAAAATTGCTTCTCAGGAAATTCTTTAAAGTGAAGAAATCCTGGGGGGAACATCAGTTGTATAGGGCAGCTAAACCCCAGATAACAAGGAAAATATTGCCTTGTGGATGAACGCATGTGCCCAGCTCTTAAGAAACCATCACTCATCAAGATAATCTGTCTCGGTGTTATGCTTCTTTTCACGTTGTTTTCTTTCAATGATTTTTAAATACATTGATATTAAGAGTACCTCTAATTTTAAGCCTATATATATGTGAGAAATTGATCTATATTTGAACAGAGAGGTTCACTTACATTTCAGCACATATTTAAAGAACATTTTAATAGATATGAGCCATTTGAAATAATGCTATAAAATTTAATCTTCAAAATTAAATCTTCAATTTAATCTTTGAAATATTCAATGAGGTGCTAATTGTTAGAAATTTTCAAAAAATACATCACTTAAAACTCTTTTGCTGTTGGTGATGATGCCAGACTGGGTTAATAAAGGCTATGAAAAATGCTTTACAACACAAAATTCTTAATGATCACTAAAAACTCAATGAAGTGTTTGGTGGGACAGGAAAATGATAAAGGCAAAGATAAAGAGGAACTGAGAATGACGTGTTTATTCAGTGTGTACTTCATATCAGGCACTGTTGTGAACCCATACCATGTAGGGGTTCATTGGATCCTCAAAGTAAACACAGGTGATAGAAATATCATACGGAAGAATAAGGAGGAGTGGGGAGGAGTGAGAGGAGGAGGAAAGAATTAGATTCATGTACAAAATCAGAGCTTAAAAAGGAGTGTGTGCTTCAAGTCTATCAGTTAGTGTTTGAGGTTGGTCTCTGTGCACCTGGAATTCCCTAAATACTCTCAGGACCAGTTGTGGAATTGCATGTCTTTTGAATACAATGAGACAGATAATAAACAAGAAAACAAATAAATAAAATTTAAAATGTACCTATATAACAATGAGTTCTCTCTCAAAATGTTTTACCCCATATTCTCCCTTCTTCTCAGTATAATGAAAAAAAATGTAACACCAATGCGGTGAGGCGCAATGAAATGAATGACCTTGGTAGGCCTGGTTTTTCTATTGGTACTTCCTACTGAAAACAAACAACGGGCAATTAGAGTCAACGGGAGAACCAAGAGGGCTACAGTGCCAAGCAGCATGTCGAGTATACTCATAGATGCGGTTCAATAAAAACATCACTCACGTCCCAGGCTGGACAGAGCAAGACAGGGTGAGATTTCAGCAGGCTGCTCAGAACGGTGTACAAATTCAAATTCTCACCCATTGACCTGAAAATTTTCATAAATATTTTCAGATTGCAACTGACCATGAGTAACAAAATATAGAGAGCAAAAGCACAAATAAAAGGGTGTCATATATAGAATAATTTTGAGTCAAATTATGCCTCTATATCAATCTACACACTTCTGAATGCAAGAAATTAAGTATTAAATTGCTGTTTCAAAATGAGTTCTTCAAGCTGGAGAGATGGCTCAGAAATTAAAGAGCACTGGCTGCTCTTTCAAAGGTTCTGAGTTCAATTCCCAGGAACCACATGGTGGCTCATAACCATCTATAATGAGGTCTGGTGCCCTCTTCTGGCATGCAGGCATAACACTGTATATATAATAAATTAACAATTAAATAAATCTTAAAACAAACAAACAAACAAAAAAACCAAAGTTGTGTCTTCCCTTCACTGCCTCCAGATATAACATGTGGCATGGGAAAATCATGGTGGGGTCATGTGCTTCCAACCAGGAAAGCAGGGTTATGTTTTTCAGTATCAGTTAAAGCCAACCCCATCAGATTCTAGAACTTGTGTATTAGGGGCAGGAGCAGCAGCAGAAAACTGGACCAGGAATTATCAAGATGATAATCTCATGCCATCAATTGGCCAATCTTACCATGATGGTGTATGTGTGGAAGCATATCAATTTGTCTCTAAACAAGCTGTTGAGCATGGTACCAATGCTGGATTCCAGGTACTGCCCTGAAGAATGAGATTCTGCATGGGTGCTCCTGCCTGTGAACCCAGGCTTAGGGCTGCAGCTGTGTTGTTCTCTGATTTGATGTGATTCCTCAACTGAGGTCTCAGACAAGCTTTCCCAGGGCATCAAAAGAAGCTGTGGGTATTACTCCACTGGAGAAGAAAGGCTATGCTTCATTGAATATCTTATAGCAATTTATTTATGTTTGTTTGGTGGTTTTATGTGTTTGTATAAAGAAATTTAGTCATTTTAATGCTCCATTCCCCATTTCACCTCATCATCCTACTTTTGTACCTTTGTGTGTGAGAAAAGAGAGAGAACAGATATGTGTTTTATTCACTTGGAGCTAGGGCAGTTTATAAGTGGTTATAGCTTGAAGCAAATGAAAACCCCTCTCCCAATATCTTTAAAGTGCCAATAGTCCCTGAGTGAGGGATGGGGTCTCAGGGACCCTCCACATCCATAATGAAATAAATGTTAATGGGTCACATTTTGTGTATGTCTTAAGCAGATAGCCATCTCTCCTATGTTCATGAATGCAATGACAGTGTCATGTACAAAAGGCATCTTTTATTCCACGTAATCCTCTTCTCTCTCTGTCTCTTCTTCCAGAATGTTTGGTGAGCTGTGGAGGTAGTGATATAGCACAAACAAGCAAAACAACTAATGAATAATTTTGCATTGTTATAGAAGGGTCAAAGAGGATATTCTCTCTTAAATTCTTTTATGTGGTTCATATAATCATTACCAAAACACATGGCTCTTAGCTTAAGATGAGCACTTATTTAATTAGTTTGATTTTTGCCAACTTACAATGAAATATTGCTATAGCAGCAAGCTGAAAGGATGTTGTTGTAAAAAGACCTTTAAATTATACAAGTTCCACTTGCTAATCCATCTCAGGTTCAATGACTCTCCCACCATCCAAAGACCTGGGTCATCCTGAGATACAACACTTTGTGTTTTCAGAAGCCTGATTTTGCAGTGCCTAGGCCAGTGGCTCAATACTAAACACAGCACAGGCAAGCAAGGGCAGGCAATTTGTGTCTGTTTTGTGTCATGGTAAAACTGTGGTGCCAGCTGTCTGCCAGAAACTCTTCCCCCAAAATGCAAATATAGCAGACAATAATCAGTTCATTATACAGTGAAACAGCCAAGAAGAACCATTATGGTGATTGAAAACACTTGCTGGGGAAGCATTTCCCTGGCCCAGTCCACTGGCTGGCAAAGGGCAGTTGAACTAGGCTTTCCCTACATGCATAACTCCAGGATTGATATTATCACGAACTACAGTGTGATGGGTGCCCCCCTAGAGTTGTCTAATATGGTGTTCCACCTTCATGTGGCATAGAAAGAGCCAGTAGGAATGAAGGTGACCCTCCCGCTTCCTAATAATAATCATGCTTTCTGTGTTCATCTTCTTCCCACTACAGTAGAATCCCAGATTTCATCTGAGTTGCTCAGTCTTGTGCTCATCCTAAACCAGTAATTGTGGTCAGAAGATTGGAATGCTGTGAGACTAGAGAGAAAATTATAGGATCTTCAGCCACATGGACTGAGAGAGTGGGGGAGCTGATTACAATAAAAACAAGAAGTAGATGATAAGACAATAAAAACAACACATTTCCCCTAGCCCCCACTTAATAGGTAATGAAACTGTTAGAGCTCTGACACATGTGGACTCTATGTGTTTGTAACAATTAATGTAGGTGCCCTTTTTAACCTATTCGTTCCTGGGAAGGGTGAGAAATGTTGGTAATGAGCAATATGGAATGTTTCATTGTTTTAGACATGTATCATGGTTCACTGAGACTATGGAAGAACCAGAAGTGAACAGATAAATTTGTCACTGAGCAGAATAACAGATAAATTTGTCACTGGTTAGAGTTGTTGGCTCGGTGATGTTTGGTTGATTTTCCAGTTTATGAAGAACTGGAAGCTCAATTTTCTCGACAGATCTCACAACTAGAGCTCTGAGAAGCAAGCAACTCTAGTGACTGCCTTGCTTCTTTGCACTCCCAACTGTTGAAAGGAGGCTGTGTGCCTCCTTTGATTTGGATGTAACTCTACTTTGGGGAGAGCAAAGTCGCTCTCTGGCCTGAGGGGCTGTGTGTTTCAGAGTCTCACGGCATAGGATGTGGAGGCAGGAAGTGCTCTAAAGGTGACACATTCCCAGTGGATATCTGATTATGTGCCCTAATCTGCACAAGCAGCATATCCTTGAGGAACGCATTCTTAACTTCATTTTGTTTACTTTGTAATTCAGTTTTGCAGCAGTCCATCTTGAAAATACAGAAAGGATAATGATTTCACGAGAACTTGAGTTGAACTCAAGCGGAAGAAGAGGGAGTTAAGAGGCCTGCCCTGAAATCAACCTACTCACTTAAAGTAGATTTGAAGAAAAACAAAGCATGAAAACAACAAATCAGTCTGACTTATCTCAGAGCAGTGGATAAAATCATCCCCACAGGAGGAAATGTGTAACCAAATCCAGCAGTTTATCACCTCTTCCCAAGACCTTGAAATAGCTCTATGAATTTATATTGTTTCCAAAAGACATGTGAGCCATGCTGTCCTAACCTGTCTCACTGTGAACCTTGAAATCAATCCATTGATCTTTCAAACTTTGGGGAAATGATATGCTGCTAATGTCAATGAACTCGCTGCACTCACAAATGTCTTTTCACTCCTCAAGTTTAGTGAAGTGGAAGACAGGAAGGACATGCTTTCCTAAAAAGAACTACATATGCTCAAAGACCTCTATTTTCCAGACATGAGTGCCTTTCTGATAGAATACCTCCTTAACTTGAGAAGCTGTGCTTTCTCCCTTCCCACAAATCACTGGCTCCTCTGTACTTGCAAACATGACCGACTCCTATTTCCTCATGGAGATTTGATGAATGAAAATGGACAGTGTTCAAATATTTCCTCCTCCTGTCCCACAAAAAGACCAGGGCTGGATCCTCAGTGCCTCCTCATGCCATAGATCATCCTACCCTTCTTCAGTTGCCTTTATTTTTTTCATGTTGCCTCATTTTATTATCACTTATTTGATGGTAATTGTACCAGTGTTAAAACCTAACTTTGAAACAGCAAATATTTTATGCTAGACATATTCTGCACCCAGGTTTTGTTTTGTTTTCTATATTGTGGACATGATTTGATGTGATAATTCTTTCATTTAGCATACACATTACCTTTTTAATTTAAAAAAATAACTTTCATGTGTCTCTGTGCATGAGAGCTTATGAGTATATGTGAGTGTGCTTCTGTCTGTCTATGTGCGTGCATGCTTATGAGTGTGTCTCTGTATGCATGTGTGCTTATGAGTGTGTGTGTGTTTGTGTGTGTGTGCAGGTTTACTAGAAGGACAGAAGAGAGAGCTGGATCCCCTAGAGCTGGTGTTATAGGCAGTTACAGGCCATATAGCATGGGTGCTGGGAATTGAACTGTGCTCCTCTAAAAGAGATGCACTCTTAACTGCTTAGCTATATCTCCAGGCCCTAAATCAACTTTGATAGACAACTATAAGCAGTATATACAAAAATTCCTGAAATTAGGAAGATATACAAATAAAAAATATATAAGAACATATTACTAATACCTCTGAGGAAACTAGGAAACATGGTTGTGTGGGAACTTGAGGAACAGCTCTCATTTTTTCCCTGTAACTAGTAAATACATGCTGGTGTTCTTACCAACAGCTTCACAGAGAGGATGACATATCAGTGGTTCTCTAGGCCTAGATACTGATTGATAGTCAAAGGCTATTTCTGGGGTCAAAGGCTATTTATTAGCTATGTATGTTTCAGCACGTTAATTCATTTCCCTGCCCGTATTTTCATCTTTAGAACAGAGATAATGTAGTACCCATGATGCTACTGTGGGAAATACATGGGAGTGTATCTAACATAACATATTAGAAAATAGAAAGTTATGAGGTACCTGGCATTTTGCAAGTGCTTTCACGGATGTTTGTTGGTAGAGTTGTTATAAATGCTAAACCTAATAACACAAGAAAAAATTTCTTAAATACATTCTCAGGATGTAGAAGGCAGTGTCCTATGTATTTAGATCATATTTATCAAGCCATGAGCATACAGATTCCATTCCTAGCTCTTCCATTACAGATAGAATTTGTCTTGGAGGCATGCGCAAATGTATAATACCTAAGTATTCATCTATAAGATTTGAAAAGTTGTTTTCCACAAGATAACTGAAATGAAACGTTCTTTATAGTCAGGTATGATAGAAATTTTAAAATTTTTAACCATCTAAAATAAGACCAGAGTCCTTATAACTTTTTATTTATCCATAAAGTTCTGAAACTAATAATTTCATGGCTTCTGGAGCTTTTGTCAGACTCCACATGCTGGTTGTTATGTGAAGCATCAACTAGATTTAGGTCTTCAAAGATTTTTCTTTTAATCTTATAAAAATAGCTCAGCTTTATAAACTTCATGTAAAGAGGGCAGGATAGACTAAAAGTGACAACAAAATGGCCAGAGGGCAACACTGAATGAAAACTTTGAAGGAAACTCTTTTCACAGAAGAGTTGTCCAGATTTAATTAGTTCTGGAGGTTAAATGGGAGGGCATAAAGGCTACGGAGCCTGAAGGGACTGTAGGAGCAAAGTGTCAAGGAGAAGCCAGGCCTCACGTGGAGAAGCAAGTGTCATTGCTTGAAGTTTTAATAATTTGGTGTCTGGTGTCAAGCATCCTGATGTCCAGTGGCAGGGGAAGTGACATTGGGAAACATTAAGCAGCCCTGCAGTTTGCTGGAGGTGATCCATACCCTTTCTATCTTCTTAGTCTGCTGGGCATATTGTCCTTCATGTCAGTATGCCTTCTGTTTCATTCAGCATACCCAGTGTAGGAATGCCGTTGGTGCCAGCCACAAGGATCTGGTGCAAAGGCAGAGCTTCACCACCTATGTTCTTGCTCACTAGGAAAATTTACTCTTTCCTCAAATTATGGCACCAGCTGTATAAACATCATGACCGGAACTGTCAAAATACATTAGTTTATAGTTTAACTTCCTGGATCTCAGGACAGCAATGCTATGGGTGGAGTTGTGATGCATGTCTGCTTTTATTATAAAGCATCTGGAGAAATTTGAGCGTTGTAGAAACATCACCAACCCTGTACATACATAGCACTGCTGTGTCTTCAGTACTAGTTAACTCATGTTAAACATCGCAGAGAAGTGAGTGGGAGAGAACAGGTTTGTGAGGTAAATAACTTTCTCATCGATGACAACTCCAAGAAGCCAGAGAATAGGCTGGGCAGCTGAAGCCTAAACGACATGTTCAACATGATCACCTTTGTGTTTTTAAAAGCTGTGTGACTACCCATAGCATGCACACATACACATGGCAGTTTCTGTAGTTTTCTATCTACTAAAATACCTTAGTGTACTTCTACTAAAGAAAAAGTAGTAGCATTAAAAAACAATAGTTATTAAGGAAGTCAAAAATCAATACACATACATGTAACAACAATTAATGAATAAAAAATAATTTTGAAAAAGAACAAGGATTGGATATATGGGAGGGTTTGAAGGAAGGTAAGAGAAAGGAAAATGATATAAACATATTACAATCTCAAATAAATTTAAAAAAATGAAAACACCATAAACAAACTACCAGGTAAATCATCAGGAAGAATTGTGTGTAGTATGATCCACAAACACTTGATTGTTGTGGCTTTGTGTACCATGCTGGCAGGAAATGAGGAATTATAGTATTTTAAACCAAGGAGCAATAGGTAGGTGTTGCATGTCTGTAGCAGGCAAAGGACACTGCTTGTGAGACTTTGAATTGCTCTGGAAAAAAATAATTGCAAGAGAATATGGTTGAAGTTCTTTGAACATAGGTTACAGGTATTTAACATCTATGATGTTGTGTAAAATTTTCTATAACAGTTAAAAGATGTATGCATTGTATATAGTGATATGGATGTGAATTACACCAAACTTTGATTTATAACACATAATCTATACCAATAACAATTTTCTTTGTAGTTCTTGAAGTCATCAGTTATAGATAAGTTCACTTCAATTGAGAAATAGCTTTAGAACCTTCTATGAGATGGCAGTTCTGTCCTGATATAAAATCGTTGGCCCCTCAAATTGCATTATAGAACTTCTACAGCTGAACAGCAAGGGATGCTTGTGTTTGAGAAGATTAAGAATGAATTTTTTAATAGAATTGAAACAGACACTGAGGAGTCAATTCTGGATGCTGGATTCCAAGCCATGAAATATATGGAAGTAAAACAAACAAACAAACAAACAAACACCTTATAAGCTCTATTTGTGGGTTTCAGAATCTCCAAATTTCAGTTTGGTGGATTAGTGATAAATTGATGTTGAGTGAGTGTGGGGCCATGGTCTATATAGTGCTCAGAGTTTCCAGCAGATGTGTGTTTGATTCCACTTTCATCCTGAAATATTCATACTCACTGTAGTCGGGTACTATTGCTGTGCTGTGAATCTGAACCATCTCGGCTTTGACTTGTTCCCCAGGGCAGCATAGTGAGGTGAGGTGTGAGGGCACCATCTTATCCATTGATGGCTCCTGATTGATGGACTACAAGGAGGTATTAGAAGTTTTGGTGAGATTATTAGAGGGATTGGTACTTGGAAGCCTGTGCTTAGAGGTGTCTATCCTGTAAGCAGTCCCTTCCTCTCTGAGGCTGGTTGCTTCCTAGTCGCCATGAGATGAGCAGCATCAACTGGGTTCCAGAGTGATGGATTCAAATGATCATGGACCAGGATATAGATATGAGATTTCAAACCATTGCTAAAAGAACCCTGTTTTTCTTTTAAAAGGTTTTCTTTTCTTGTTTCTTTCTAGTATTTTGCTATTGCAACGAAAAGCTGACTAATACAGATGCAGGTAGACTTGAAAGAGGAAAATCTGGGACAATTCAATATCAAGGTTCTTGCAATAATTCAGATAAAAAAACACTCTAAAAGGACTAAAAAAGGACTCTATTTCTTAATTTATTTATTCAACCTCGTAAAACCTTATTTTGACTGTGAAAGAAATGTTATATGTAGAAATGAGAAATTGATTTTAAAAGAAAGGTTAGTTTTAGCAGGGAGATTAATCTATCTGATGTTGATGCTTAGGATACAGTGTTGAGCAAAATGGTTGATAACTGACTTCATGGAGCTTGTAGTTATGTGCAAGGGGAAAATCAATCAGTTTAGCAAACAAGCTAATTTTGAGATAATGACAAAAATAATAATGATGTTGATGATGATAATAACAAATGATAAGAAGAAATCAGATAGAAATGTGTTCTTAGGAGTCATTTATTTGGATTTTCTTGTCTTGATTCTTTTCTTGCCCAGGAGAATAATTTGAGCTATAACCTTGAAGGCATGAAGGAAAGTAAATGCCCTTCGTGTAAAGCTCAAGTACATGAGTGTGGACGGGTATGGTGTGATAAAGGTTCCAGGGCCAGGCTGTCTGTCTCCACATGTTGGCAAGAGGACAGGAGGCTAAGTCATGAGACAATAAAGGGCAATCAGAGCAGGCAGGTCCTGGTTGGCCTGGACAGAGTCTGATTTCATTCTCGGTCAATACAAAGGCGTGGGGTGGGTTAAGGAGCAAGGGAGCAGAGGGGAAGGTTATGCTTGTGACACAATCTGATAATTGAAGCCACTGCTATGATGAGATGCCCAGGGGAGAGAGCAAAGGAGAAACTTTGAGAAGTATCTGTATTTTAGCAGCAAAGGAGAAAGTGGAAGGTCAAAGACATAGGAGAGGAAGCAAAAGAGTGTTGGTGCTGAGTCCCCAAGGAAGAGGAAATTTACAAATGAGAAGAGTGATGTAATTCACAAGGTGTCAAGGGATCACAAAAGAGGAAGGCAATAAAATCAGATAGACTGTAAGACTCCCACTCACATGATGATAGACTTAACTTTCTATATTTTGTGGAAGAATTTACTTAGTCCAAAACTAGATACAGCTCCTGATTGATAGTATTAAAGTTTGGTTTATAGATAGGTGGGTTTTTTTTTCATATCAGAAGTAGATTTATACATACAAACAAGATTGTTATACCTTTGATGGTTGAGGCAATGGCTCACTCAGTAAAGTGCCAACAGCTCAAACATGAAGACATTGAGTCCAGATCCCCTGAACACACAAACACAAATATAAACACACACACACACACAGAGAGAGAGAGAGAGAGAGAGAGACCTTTGACATGTATTTCTACCATAGTTTTACAATGGGGTATTTGGAAGTGAATAAGTACCACCTTTGGGCATGAACTCACCATCTGGTAGGGACTAGATGTTCACGGGAAAGGAGTAACCAGAATGGCAGCCACAGCATGGGCTTAATCTAGGAGCCAGGTTCAGAGAACCGGATGTTTCATCTGCTATGGAGGAATTAGGCTGCTAAAGAGTGTCAGTGGGAAGTTGTGGGAGGTTTCGATGCCACAAGTTTTATCTGTCTATATTTTTCGTTTGTTTAGTTAAAAGACTGATGCAGACAGAGCATCTTGGGACCATCAGGTCTGCCTTGAGGTTTGAAATATAATCAGATAATCTAGGATAATTGACTTTTTGTTGTCATTGTTGTTGTTCTTACTCTAGTTTACCCATGAGCGTAATCACATCATAAACACCTTCACGGGAACATGTACTTAACACGTGACACCTGGAAACCAAAGCCTGGCACAGTCAACACAAAAGCTGAGCACTTCAGACAATTTTCAAGGAAGGTCACCAGAATGTGCATTGTGAATACATTAAACACTGAATGTTCACAGCTATGGGGGACTTCTCTATATATAGTTCTCATTAGTAATGAAATCACCCTCAAGCTTAGGTTGTCTTATTTGTCTGTCAATGATTTAAAAGATTTTATGAAGTTCTTTTAAAACTATTTTATGCGTTTTATTTATTTATTATCTTTTCATGTATTTATGTTTACGGATATTTTGTCTTTATGTATGTCTGTGCACCATCCATTTGCCGGTCAACTACAGAGACCAGAAAAGGACATTCATCTTTAAGTTTTATCTACTTAAACATAGCTTCAGCCACAACAGTATGGACCACGCTATCTTATGGAAAGTGATTGTCAAATATGGATTCCTGAAAAAAATTGGAAAAGAATAGTAAACTATGAATTCAGAGTCATAGATCATGAAACTGAAGAATTTAAGGCAAAATTGGGAGAAAAATAAAGTGAAACTAGGGATAAGTAAATATAAGTGAAATACAAGTGTCACTGTCTGAAAGCACAGCTTTTAGCAGAGATGTGGAGTAATTTTTACTGGAGTCAGTGCTGTTGGTTTCAGAAGCTGTAACTAACATGGCATCCTAAGGTGTTAGTCTAGGCAGAAATTAGTTTATATGTGACACCTATCTAATTTCTCTATCTCTTAATTTGAACAAAAGCTCAAAAAGCATATATATATATATATATATATATATATATATATATATATATATGTATGTGCGTACGTATGTATTTGCACCAGCTGTGGTGGATTTGAAAAATCTTCAAATAAAAGATAATCATTCCCCATCAATCCATGTACTTTTTGTCCCAGAAGTAATGACTTCTAAAGTCTGCATGTAACAGCTGTAAGGTTTTTCTTTGTATGCCCTCTGACCTGACAGGGCAGCCAGCTTCATGGATATGCACACACTTGCGTATCTACAACCTCTTCCCCTCCTGTTGATACAGAATAAAATATTAGCCAAAACTTTGCTTTGTTTAGTCAACATTTACAAGACTGCATCTTTATTTTTATTGACTAAACGGCATGTTCATGATTGGATATTTCAAAACCTATTAAACAGTACTTCAGTTAGATATGTTCAATCTCATTCAAATAAGTTCAAATGGCTTTTGCTGTAATATATTGTGTGGGGCTAAAATAAACAGTGCTTCAGTGAATATATTTATATACATATATGCAATTTTTTCTGTTACTTTGTGTACAGTGTGGATTCAAAGATTCAGAAATATACATACTATATAAAAAGAGGTTATAAATATAGACATATAATAATATATTACATTGCAAATACTCTTGATCCTGGTGTCCACTTGTGCTCTCAATATTGTGTGTAAATGTGCTTTTATCAACTCTTAATTATTCAAAATTTTAGCTGAAAAATTCAGCATATAAAACTGGCCACTTTCTTTACCTTGTACATGGTAGATTATATGAGGACGAGAACATAAGAGCTTTTTAAATGTTTCTTCCAGGTGCACAGTGGAAATGACATAGAGGAGGTAACAAGCAAGAGAATAAGAGGATTTCATAGTATGGAAGCCAGAGGTCAGAACCACCTGGGACACAAGGAGGCCCTTCTACTTCGAAGTAGCTGAATGGCAAACATTGCTCCTAGTAATAGAAGGATGTAGAAAATAATTCTTTGAGAGTAAAAAGTTTTTCTTTTGAAGGTAGAAATATTCAGTAGATCCAAACTATGTAATACATTTAAGGCATTGTTGATCCAACTGTTTGAATTTAAATGGTGAATCTAGTGATGTGTGTTCTTGATGTATGGATCATAGCCTTTGTCTTCCAAAGGGTATTTTAATCAAAGTATTAAAAATAGCCTAGAGTCTTTTTCAAACAGTTAATTCCAGCTGCTTTTTTTGTAATCTATCATACATTATCTTTCTGATGGATGGGTGGCCAAATGCAGATAAAATTAGCTTTTCAGTCATTCATTTTAAATTGCTCTCAAGTTCTTTGGAAGCAAATTCCATTTTAGAAGAATATGATTCAAGTCTCAGACAAAGAGATAATGGTCCTATATTTCATTCTATGAGCAATAACAGTTTAAGTCGTGTGATTCAGAAATGTAGAAACTTATGTATTAAGTTGATGAAAATTAAGGCTTGATATAGCAATAAAACCAGCAACCTAAAGCTTCCTAGATTGATGTTCATAGCATAATATTTTCCTGTCAAGTATTAGGTGGAATGAAAGTCTATAAAGATAATACATGGTACAAAGCTTTCCTCTCTTGTATATAAATGAAAAAGCCAATGCCTGTATGGCATAATAGAAGCAGAAATGATAAGATTTACTGATACCTGGATAAAAACAGTACTGCTTTTGGAATGCCATTATTAAGTAATGGTAGAAAGTGGAAAATTAAGTCAATAATGCTCTATCCTCATAAAAAAAGGCATATCTGGCCTTTGATTGAAGGTATATTCACCATATAGAAGGAAAATCACCATGAGAATTTTACTGTGTTAATGTGAATAATATGAATAAACTATACATGAACTTAATTTCATTACTCAAACCATTTTGCCTAAATTAGTACATTCAATTTCAAGTTGAAATTATATACATTTTCATAAAAAATAATTTAGAATATATGAAATATATTGTACAAGGTAAGTTTACAGTCTGAAGCTGTGTAAACCAGGTTCCTACTATTACCCTGATAGCACATATTTAGCTATGAAGCAGTGAGGAGTTTATTACTGATCTCTCTGGGGAGGGAAAACACAGGATTATTCCTTAATATCTCAAGTTTTGTGATAGGACCTTAATAGTATCTGAAAGTGACTAATAGTATCTGAAAGAGCAGGTTGGTACCCAAGGGGGAACTTCCTTTCTCTCTGAAGAGGAAAGGAGAGCCTGGGGAGCAGGAGTGTGTGAGGGGAGGTGGACTCGGAGAAGAGGAGGGGGGACCGCAAACGGAATAATAAAGTGAATAATGGGAAAATAAGAGATGACTCTGTGGTTAAGAGCACTGGCTGCTCTTCCTGAAGACTTGAGTTCAATTCCCAGCACCCACATGTCAGCTCACAACTATCTGTAACTCCAGTACCAGGGGATCTGACACCCTCACGCAGACAGATACTGTCAAAACACCAATGAACATAAAGTAAAATTAAATATTTTTTAAAAATCTCTTGATACAAACTAAGAAACAGGAAAAAAAAGAGTAAAACCTATAAGGTTGTAAGAAGAGATCTCAGTAAGTAGTCTACCCACTCAGACTGCAAGCGGCCTATTTTTCTTGACGGATTGGCCTCTGCATAACATGGGTGTTTTTATTGATGGCCAGGACAGTCGATGGGAACAAGAGTAGCTCTCAAGGGAAGACTGCACAGACTACCATAGTTCTTCAATTGCAAGGAATTGACTAGAGCCTAGGTTTCTCAGTCTAAAAGTCCATGTCTTTTAGAAACTACCAAATACACCTTTTAAAAATGTGCAAAATCCCAATTAGGTTTCACCATGAATGTCCACTATAAATACTGTCATGTCTGTTCAGACATTGTCAAACAGAATGTCCAGTTAACTTCATCAGTAGATAGGGTTGAATTCTTAGCTAATGTGACCTGTGCTGTTTCAAGGGACAAGGGCCTCATTTAATATTCCTCTTTCATTCTCCAAAAATTTTTCATGAATTTTAACGAGAATCCTTGAATTTCTGTTCTGCATTTGGCCACGTGAATTATCCAGCTAGTTCTATGTGTGTTCCCAGCAACCCTATTAGGCATCTCTCAACCACCTGTAACTCCAGTTTCCGAGGACATGGTACCCTCTGGCTACCATAGGTGCATGCACAAACATACGGTACATAAACTCCAGCACGCACATGTATGCACATAAAAGCTTTAAAATATTTTGAAAACATGAAAATGAACATGAACATAATATAATCTTCAACATCATGCTATTTCCATTCTAGTGTTAAACATTTGTTGAGTATTTTTAGTCTTTTCAAGGTTATTGATGGTTGCATAAAACTGATTGGCAAAGTAAGAGGTTAGATTTCACCATTTCTGTGAGAAGCAAATGCAAGGGGCAAAGAAGCTACATGTTCATGTAGATTCAGAGGTGTTAGAAGCTGACTGTTATCCTTATTAAATATACATAGACATAGCACATGCTGGAGATTTAGATACTATGAGTGTTAGAATATCACTTTAGTCAAGGGGAACTGGTTTGTTTATTTAAAAAATGCTTTAGATAAAGTTTTAAGATAAAATTTATTTAAAAAAAAACATGTGCTATCTGTAAAATGAGTACTGACTCTTGGAATTTTTATCTGGAGCAAGAATCAGAAAGTATTTTCTTAGTATGTTTACTGAGATCGAGATGGTGTTATCTATACTAGCTTAGGAGGTTGGGCTTGGCATACAAGGCATCTTGTGAAAGCGGAGAAGTGGAAATTTCACAACAGTCTATGAGCCTACTAAGAATCGGCCTGTTGTTGTGTTTATTTCACCACACATATCTACTATTGAAATTTCTTGTGTAATTGTCATTTCTACAGTTGAACTGAGCACTAGAAATAAAGCATAATGTATAATGTGATTTTATTTAGACTGTAAATTGGAATTTACAATATGGACACCATCAAAAATATCAAGCTAATGGACTGTTGTTTGTTAAGGCAACTCTCTAGAAGAACACTAAGAGATGAGAAATACAATAGAAATACAAGTTCCATCACATGAAGAAAAGGTTATTTCTTATGACGGAAATGACTCCTTATTATATTTCATTTTCAGTGTTAACAAGCAACTTGACAAACCAATATTATGAGACTTCCAACCAAGACACGAGCTAATTTCTTTCACTTGCAATGATTATTTTATGGTAAAACTCAAAATTAAGGTAATGCCCAATTGGTTTGCTCATATGTGTTCTGGATATTTATTAAATCATTACTTTTCCGAATGACATTTCACTGAGCCTCTTTTAGCTTGAAAATATGCATGTGATTTTTTTTATCTTCCATTATTATTCATCTTCTCCATAATTGTAATAAAATAATGAGAATAAAGAGATGCATGTTTTTGGCAAGGTGAGATAACTGAATTTTAGTGTCTATGAATTCCTTCTATGTGTTATAAACATACAAATACACAGGCTACAATGCTGAATAAATAGATGTGTGTAATTGTCTAGTACTTTGTAATCATTTCTTTTAAAGGAACAAGCTTCACTTAAAACAATAGCTCGAACATACATCCATTTATCCTTTACATGCTTGAGTGAATGTGTAGTTTTAACTACATTTTTATGCTTGTATGTGTGCAAACACAATCCAAAGAAAAGTGAAATATACTAGAATTACCATCTTGTTTGCTTTCATGAATAATAATGAAACCAGAGCTATGCTTCACTGGAATTTGTGTGTGGCATTTTGTATAGCTGTATTGATTATCAGCCTACTACATCCTCACATATAAAAGGAAGTGCTCTTGAAGATGACAGAAAGATTGGGTAAGGCATTTAAGACCTCAAATTTGTACAGACGGATCTGTCAATAGTTAGTTCCTTATCCCTTTGCTTTTTTAGCTCTTTTTTTTTTTTGAGCGGTCTTGAGTGGTCTTGCATATTGGCTAGTGGAGCTGAAATTGATATAAACAAGGTTATTCTTTAGTACACTGACAGTTTGTGTCCTTGTTTGTCAGCAGTGGAAAACCTAGAAATGATGCCTTGCCATTAGGAAGTATATCAAGGAAGTGAACTACAAACGAAAGCCTAGCTGGAGCAGACATCATCTCTCCAATGTCAGGAATTGACTATCGTGGAGCTGCTTCAAAGACTAATTTTGTCTGTGGTTCAAGTAAAGCCAATTCATACTGCAAAACAGATTGGCAATGACTGGGTGTAATTACTATTTGAAAGCTATCCCATGACCTAGATGAAAAAAGTCACAGGCCAGATTTCTTAGTGGACAGATGTCCACTTCACCAATGGCTAGCTCCCAAAAATGGGGTAGTAACTGAATGCAAATAGAATGAGTTTCAAGGTAATATCTGCGCAGCCAATCTCTAAACACCAATATCATACCAGGACTGCTGCTGTACAACAGCACCTTCAGAGAACTTGTAAACTGCATTTTTTTTACCTTTGAGCCATAATTTTTAAAACACAATATTAGCATATTTATGGATTAATGATATTTTGTTCTTTTCTGTCCCTCATAGGAATATAATTTTCAGACATAACATATAACATAATAAAAGGACAGTTATCATTTTATAAAATATTATTGGGCTTTATTAAAACAAACACAAATAATTTTTAAAATTTGAAATCATGTGGAATCTAAGTTAAGAAAAACAATATTTCAAAGTGTATAAATCTTTCCATGATTTTATTTTAATTTATATATTCACTTTACATCCAGATCATAGCCCCCTTCCTCCCTTCCTCCCACTCCAACCTTCCCATTCCTTTTTCCTTATCCCTCTTCCCCTTCTCCTCAGAAAAGGAGAGCCTCCCTCCACCCGCCAACCCACCCCAGCACAACAAGTTGCATCAGGACTAAGCTCATCCTCATCCACTGATGAGGTCAGGCAAGGAAGCCCCATTAGGAGGTAGTGATAAAAAAGCTTTCAACAGAGTTCATATTATAGACAGCACCTGCTCAACTTGCTAGGGGACCCACAAGAAGATCAAATTGTCCATTGGCTACATATGTATAGGGGGCCTGGTCCAGTCCATGCATGCTCTTTGGTTGGTGCTTCCATCTCTATAAGCCTGCATAGGCCTCGGTTAGTTGACTGTGTTGGAGGTGGAGCTCGGGAAGTCCTGTGGAAGGGGGTGGCGGTAGAAGGACATGGAGGCGACATGAACACAAGAATTTCCAATGATTTTAGATTAGACTTATGCAGTGATGTTGAAATATCAGAGTGGGGAATAGCACTTTGACAATTTTCAAAAGCTATAAAAATGAATTTGTTTATAATGAGTTTAAACAATTTTCTAATAGTCACATAATACCGTGTAACATGTGAAGTAAAATGTCAAGAGTAGACCAGAGAGCTCTGCTACCACGGCTACCCTAGAGCTTGATGCACTCATTCGCACTGCTCGTGCTTAGACAGTTTAAGTCTTGGCGAATATTTTCAACTGCATGAAAGAATCAACTGCATCTTTAGAAATGATCAGTTTGAATCTGTACATAGAGAACATTAATCCACCTTCTAGTGTCTTTGCTCAGATCTTTGCAAAGAATTTAATTATTACTACAAGCCTTGTGCTTCTAACAGAGTCATTTTGTTTGTATCACTATTTATATTTGGGTATGGGTATTGTGCAAAGTGTCCATCTGAAGCCTCGGAGGGCATCAGAGTCTCGGGAATTGGAGTTATGAATGGCTCTTAGTCACCATGTGGTTGCTGAGAACTGAACCCAGGTCCTCTGGAACAGCAACAAGTGCATTTAACCACTGAGCCCTCTCTGCAGTCCCTTGGTTCAGGTCTCCATAGTAACGCTGTACACTGGGAAACACACAATATGTTATGAAGACAGCATCGTCTGTGGAAAACAAGACCCTGGTCTTCATTTCCCAGTTTGCTACTGATTCTCTGTGTTTTCAGTACAATGTGTTCTTCCCGGGGTTGAGCTCTGTCATGTGTAGAAAGTAGAATAACAATCCAAATTATTTGCTAAGCAAAGAGTCAATATTTCTAAATATTGCTTTGCACAGAATAAGCATTCAAGAACTTCATTTTTCAGTAAAAGTCATTTTCTTAAAAAAAATTAACAACTAAAAGATAAGTTGCCATATTTTGACCATTTTCCACTTTCTCTTCCTTTACTAGATGATGACTTCTTTCATGAACTCCCAGAAACCTTTCCATCTGACCCACCCGAGCCATTACCACACTTCCTCATTGAGCCGGAGGAAGCATACATTGTGAAGAACAAGCCTGTGAACCTGTATTGTAAAGCCAGCCCCGCCACCCAGATCTACTTCAAGTGCAACAGCGAGTGGGTTCATCAGAAGGACCACGTGGTAGATGAGAGAGTTGATGAAAACTCTGGTGAGTTTGGGATTGTGGTCCGGGGCGTGTTTACTCCACTGAGCTATTGTTGTAAGACAGCTTTATTTAGAGAAGCTGAGAACGGAGTCATCATTCTGTGGCAAAAAGCTTTGAATCAGTTTGGTTAAGAATTAATGATCTCATTCTGTGCAATGCAAAGCAAGCCATGAGGAATCAATGCTTTATTGTTGCCACACTACAGACTGTTCAATGAGATACATAATATCGAACCTATAGAATTAAGGTGAAACATCCTCACAAATTTCTTTGAATGTCACTTGCATAGTAGTCAAAGGCATATGTCCCAAAACCCAGGAAAAATGTGCAAATGGGAATACATTGTGCTTGTTGGCATCACTGCCCAATATTGATCCACATACTGAGTGGATATCACTTTATATAACATTTTAATTTAGTACTTGAAAATAGTTATTACTGAATCTTTCATGATGTTTTATTTCACAACTACAAATTAAAGATAGTTATGTAATATCTCATATTTCTCTCAAATTATAAAGATAGATATCTTTCTTCTGTGGCTTAAGTGTCTTCATACCCAGTAGGGAAAATAGCACTGTAAAAATTCAGATGTAAATCTGTAATATTATGACTTTAAGATATATATTGTAGATATGAAGACATTATTAACCAACATCCAACTAAAAGGAAATAAAATGACTGAAATGGAAATCATTTTTTACATCTTATCTTTCACAGATACCTCCATATACAAAAAGCAGATTCAGGTTTTCAAAATTGCAGATAATTTCTGTTTGTGCCTAACTGTTGGCTTAACCCAAAACAAGGACAGACCAGCAAATAACAGCACATATTTCAACCTCCCTACAACTATGTCATTTGAAGAGATGGTAACTGAAGACCTAGACTAGGCTATTGACTGAGAAGAGGCGACTCTAAAAACCACGTGGAATGTCAGGAAATCAAGTAGCATCTCAGCATAATTGCTGGTCATTTATTAATCAGTATGCTCATTGACTGTAAGCTGCTGACTACAGAAATAACTGATTATCCAAGAATGGGCAAGCTTACATGAAGGAAATGCCGGACCTCTTCATCTAATTACTCAGAAAATAACTCTACCAGATGTTGACAAAAATCTCAAGTGAATAGAATTTTATTGATTTCAGCTCATTTGTTTGTAAAGATTTCAAATACAAAGGCTTTTAATGATGAGTGCAAGTTATCAAAATCTAAAAATAAGAATCACAATATATTTAGGCATGTCATTAATAATTAATAAAAATGTCTATATAGGAAGATTATGAATAAAAATAGAACTTCTCATATTCATATTCAGCATTTCTGATAACTTCTCAGTATGTTAGTAACACACACCAGTATTCTCCAAATACTGGTTTTCTATGTTCTACACACAAAATTAATTGTGTGTATATCAATAATTCAAGTTACCTTTTATGTAACTGCAAACAAAAAATGATTACATGTTTTCACTCAAATACAGGATGAGTGGATAAGAATTAAGGAAAAAATTTCAGTACCTGAGATCAGAGAGAAAATCACATTTTTTGTTGGCTTTAATTTCCAAATGAAACTTTGCAAGAAATTTAGTAACCATCCTCATGTTGCCATACTAGACACATATAAGAGGAGGATCTCCAGACGCTAGTACTGAGTGACTCACACTAACATATTAACAAGTGTCTTAAGTAACCTAGATCATTAAGATGTATACAGCTTACAAAGAAAGAGAAAAAATTAGCACTTATGACATGTGGCATCATTTTGTAACATGGAAAACAAGTGGTTTCAAAGAAAAATTTACAAATATTGAGAATACAAAAAAAAAAAACTAGCTGGTCAAAATTGTTTAACTTGTTAATTTTTTAGGTACAGGTAGCCAATTCAAATTCAAATGTAATGAGGCACACCAGTTAGAATATCAGTGGGGCATAGACTCCACCGCTGAGATTCACACCCAGCATTAGAAAGAAAAATTTCAAATTCTACTCAGTTGTAAAAACTGTGTATGTACAGAACACACATATGTGTATATAGTTCCTGAATAAAAGAAATAAATGATTTGAGATATGTGCTACTTATAAGTGCTTTAATAAGATTACCCCGGTTTATGTAGAATAACTTCCAAGAATAGCTGAATGAAACCTGAAATATAAGCACAATCAAAAAAATCTTTATAAACATTTTTTTTTTAAAAGCCATTAAAAGGTGTTTGATCATCACAGGAGACAGAAGACAGATTAACAGTTAAAATTTGCTTAGATAAAATACTAAAATACTTTAAAACTTCTAGAATATTATAATGGCTATTTTAGCCAGTTAAAAGATAATTGGCACATGAGATAGCAAGGTAGGAAGTTAAAAAGGAAAGAAATGGATACACGAAACATGCATCCTAGTTCATCATTTAGAGAAAGTTCTAGATGTTCTAGCGTGACATCAGCAACTCTATGACCACCACCAGCACCAGCAGCGCCACCACTACAATCACTACTACCACTATCATAATCACCATCACTATTTTTATTTTGGCCATTTATTGGTTGATAACTGAGTATCAATAATGGGAAGTCAAGTCTTTTAATTTAAAACACAAAACAAAAAAAAAATCTTATAGGAAATCATTATGAAGTTTAATTTAAAAACCCTACAAACAGAGCCAAGGAGAGTATTTTTAAAAACTTTTATCAACATATTGATGAATATGACTCAAAGATGTGACTTAGATACTATGTAAATATCTTTTAAATCATATTTTAGAAAATGTACCAGCACCCAAAACAAAACCAACCAGTGTTTGAACATGGAATTATAGGGAAAGGAATCTAATTGCACAAATTACAATGACAGTGTAAAAATATCACCAATATTGGAATAACTATATCTCCTTCATTGCAGTAAATGAGTCTAGGGATGTCCTTCAAGTAAAATTCTGTATATACACTGATTTTTCCATTGCAAGTTGTTCGATTTGCCCTGTTGATTATGTTCATTCTTAGATTGGATTACTATAATGTTTTTTAGGTGAAGTTTTTCCACTTGTGAAACTATGCAAAATTCTGTCAAATAAAATTGAACACAAAACCAAAGAACAACACAGAATTCCCATTGTATATTACCACTGTGCAATGAAAAAGGATACACATGTTTTTGTATATAAATTGAAATCTTCTACATAAATGCACATCAAGAAGTTGACAGCTAAGAATCTAGGGTGATGAGTTGAGACTTTTATTGTTTGATTTTTTTCAGTCCTTTGAATATATTACTTTCATCATAAATAATGAAATCTACAAAACAGCCCACAACATTTTATTTCAGCTCCCTGCCAGCTATCATAAATCTTCAGTCTGGACAAACTGTGTAGGAATTTCTTGGTCTCTTAAATTTAGTTCTTTGCTATCTTCTGAGACCAAAAACCCTGAGAATGGATTGGGAATAGAATTCTATGTGGCTTTTCTTTATTTGCTTATATGTTTCCATAAAACTGGATTCATCTGCAGTTTGGGTCCTCAGCTCTGTACATTAACATTTTGATCTTGTTATTTTGAGTGGACCATGGTGTTTTCTTTATAGCATGAAATATTAGAATACATTAAATCTTTAAATACATTGCAAAACAGAAATAGTTTAAGTGTCTTTAAAAAAAAAACACAGATTTGATATTAATTGACAGAACAGACAAAAGTCATGGCAAATACATTCATTTTTATAGATATATCTTCCTTAGAAGAACACATGCAAACATATTTAGTACCAATCACATTTTTCCTGGCAACTAAGAATAATTAATTTCATTCAACAAAGTCTCTAGCAAAGATACTTTCACAGTGAAAAAATAACATTTTTAAGAGCAGAGATCTTGAGTTCTTTCAGCTACTCCTAGCCCACTGGCTTACATCTGCAATCCCAACATTCAGAAGGCTGGGGCAAGAGGATTGCAGTCAGTTCAAGACAAGGCCTGGGATCCATAGCAAGTTCTAGGCTAGATCTTGAGACTCGGTTTCAAGCTAAATAAGACAGAAAAAATAGTGTCCCCCTCAAATTCTGGAACTATTCTGTAGTTTCTCGTCCCCTGAGGTATGAAACAAATGATTGTTTTCACTCCTTTAGCAAAGATAAAAATGAAGGCTAATCATTAAAGCCCTCATTACACTTACCATTTGCTTTTTCATCATTTAAACCAACTTGTATTTCTTTCATATGTCCAAAAACTGGAGGAAATGCAGAGTACGTTACTTGTTTGCAATATTCAGTATTCAGAATTTTTTGACCTGATAATACAGTAATATATTCCTAGATGTCCTTTAAAACCACGTTGAAATATTTATTTTGCTTTTATGTGTTATGAGTGTTTGGCCTGTGTATGGTGCCTTTACAGACCAGGAGAAAGAATTTGATCCTCTAGAACTGGAGTGATAAATGGCTGTGAGCTCCATGTGGGTGCCAAGAACCAAACCCAGGTCCTCTGCAAGATCATCGTGTTCTTGACCACTGAGCTATCTCTCTACCCCCCAAATCACATGGAAATGTTGGTCTGATCAAAAATTTAAGGTAATATTTTCAAGAAAAACTCAGGCTCAGCTGCTTGCTTTCTATTTACTTGAAGTTTTATCAATTCTTGTTTCCATGGCACCTAAATCCACCATGTGAAAGCAAATATTTTTCTTCCAAGAAGAAGCAGCGGAGCTAAGAAAGCCACAGTTGTTTTAAAAATTTAATAATCTCTGAGATTTTTCTCCTTTCATCATTATTCTCAAATTAGCTGAAATGTTGGTAGGACCAACACACAAGAAAAGATTCTCTGACCTTTCAACTGAGCATTTTGTATGACTTATGCTCTTTAAGCATTCCACAGATCTTATATGAGACAGTTTCTGGGTTTTTCTTTTGTGAATAAGGAAACTAAGGCTCAGCAGGATAAAGAAGCTAATTTCCCCCAAATTACACAATGAGGCAGAAACAGAACCAGGATGTCAACACAGTACTTCTTTGGCTCTTAAACGTATGGTCCAATAATTCTAGCAAGCCTGAGGCTTTGAGTTCAATCTACAGCACCATCCAGGAAAGGCAGCTATTGTGTGCTCTTCATGCTTCCCTTATGTCACTTGCATTGCATCACTCTCCCGCATACAGTCCTCTGTGATTCTTTAATATATGTGTGTAATATATTAAAATAATAAGAGTGTTAATGCAGGGTTAGGACTTGATTCATTTTATTCTTTTTTTTTTCTTTATTAATTACACTTTACTCACTTTGTATCCCCCCCCCCGTGGTTCCCTTCCTCCTCCCATCCCAATCCCTCCCTTCCTCCACCCTCTGCATGCATGCCCCTCCCCAAGTCCACTGATAGGGGAGGACTTCTTTTCCTTCCTTCTGATCCTAGTCACTTAGGTCTCATCAGGATTGGCTGCAATGTCCTCTTCTGTGGCCTGGTAATGCTGCTTCCCCCTCAGGGGGAGGTAATTAAAGAGCAGGCCAATCAGTTCATGTCAGAGATAGTCCCTGTTCCTATTACTATGGAACCCACTTGGATACTGAACCGCCATGGGCTATATCTGTGCAGGGGTCTTCGGATATCTCCATGCATAGCCCTTGGTTGGAGTATCAGTCTCAGGAAAGACCCCTGTGCTCAGATTTTTTTGGTTCTGTTGCTCACCTTATGGAGTTCCTGTCCTCTCCAGATCTTACTGTTTCCCACTTTTTTCCTAAAATTCCCTGCACTCTGCCCAAAGGTTGCCCATAAGTCTCAGTATCTACATTGATAGTCTGCAAGGCAGACCTTTTCAGAGGTCCTCTGTGTCAGGCTCCTGACTTGTTCCCTCTTTTCTCCTTATTCTGATGTCCAGCCTCTTTGCCTTTCTGGATAGGAATCAATCATTTTAGCAAGAGTCCTCCCTCTTGATTAGTTTCTTTAGGTGTATAGGTTTTAGTAGGTTTATCCTATATTACAGGTCTATATGAGTGAGTATATACCATGTGCATCTTTCGGCTTCTGGGATAACTCACTCAGGATGATCTTTTCCAGATCCCACCATTTACCTGCAAATTTCATGATTTCCTTGTTTTTTATTGCTGAGTAATATTCCATTGTGTAGATATACCACAATTTGTGCATCGATTCCTCCACTGAGGGGCATCTGGGCTGTTTTCAGCTTCTGGCTATTACAAATAAGGCTGCTACAAACATGGTTGTGCAAATATCCTTATTGTGTACTTGAGACTCTTTTGGGTATATGCCTAGGAGTGGTATAGCTGGATCTTGAGGAAGCACTATTCCTAGTTTTCTGAGAAAGCCCCAGATTGCTTTCCAAAGTGGTTGTACAAGTTTACATTCCCACCAGCAGTGGAAGAGGATTCCCCTTTCTCCACAACCTCTCCAGCATGTGTTGTCTCTTGAGTTTTTATTCTTGAAGGTGTTTTGTCTTGGAGCAATTAGCAAAAGTTGAGCTTAAAAAAAAAAAAAGAAAAGAAAAACGTAATGCAGAGCCTCCCTAGCTGGCCACACATTCAAATAGATTGCTTTTCTTCCACATCTCAGCACGTGCTTGTCACAGAGACAATGCGATATAGTTGAGCATTTTTAAAATACCATAATAATTAGATTCTTCCTCAGGGAAAAGCATAAAGTTATCTCAGTCTACTTGAGCTACTATAACAAAATACCATAATCAAGTAGATTAAAACAATAGAAAGTTATTTCTCAGATCTGAAAACTAAGAAGCCCAAGAACAAGGTATGTAGAGACTGGGTGTTTGGTGAGTGCCTGCTTTCATTTTTTTTTTAATTTTTTATTAATTACACTTTATTCATTTTGTATCCCCCCATAAGCCCCTCCCTCCTCCCCTCCCAATCCCACCCTCTCTCCCCTTTCTGAATGCATGCCACTCCCCAAGTCCACTGATAGGGGAGGTTCTCCTCTCCTTTCTGATCTTAGTCTATCAGTTCTCATCAAAATTGGCTGCATTATCCTCTACTGTGGCCTGGTAAGGCTGCTCCCCCCTCAGGGGGAAGTGATCAACGAGCAGACCAATCAGATTATGTCAGAGGCAGTCCCTCTTCCCATTACTATGTAACTCACTTGGACACTGAACTGCCATGGGCTACACCTGTGCAGGGGTTCCAGGTCATCTCCACGAATAGTCCTTGGTTGGAGTATGAGTCTCTGGGAAGTTCCCTGTGTTCAAATTATCTTGTTCTGTTGCTCTCCTTGTGGAGTTCCTGTCCCCTCCAGCTCTTACTATTTCCCACTTCTTACATAGAATTCCATTCACTCTGCCCATCAGCCCTCAATAACAGAGCAACCATTTTTAAATGAAGCTATGTGTGTTTTGTTTAACTTTCTGTATATGATGTATAAAATTTGGAAAGTGTATTCAAACCCCATATCATGACTTTTTAAATTTGAGTCATTGGTATCTTGCCTCTGCAAACACAGAGATGTCAATGCATAACATAGTTGTCTGCCAATGAAAATAAATTATTTTTAATATAAGTCAATTATTCATTTGACTTCCTTCTCAGAGGTATTCATTTCAGTACCAGAAACTAACAGTTTTTTTTTTCCCTTTGCATTATGAAGCTAGCCCCAGGGCTGGGTAAATCAAAATACAAAATTGATAAGGATCCATGTAGTACAAGAAGGTTTTCCCACGGAGTCAATCTGATAACTTCACAAGAGAATAGTTGCCAGATAGTTATGAGAGAAGAAAAGTTATGCTGAATTGGATGCTTCTGCTTACTCTTTGCTTGTTACTGTTTACAGTTGATTAATCATAATATCACGTTGATTGAAATCAGTCTTTAACATATGAGTTAACATGGCTGACATAGTCTCAACTGCAATTATAAAAATACAGTTCAGTCAGAGTTCCAGAACTGGAGTTTCAGTTGCTGATTTCTACTTCCCTTCTACCACTAAGAGGGACCCCTACCAGGCAGACGATGTGAGCTCCTGTACTGCGTGCAGTCCTGGCCTCTCAGTCTATTGCATTCCGAACTTAGAAACGAAAGTGAGTGCCTGATAGTTTTTAGACTACATTTTTGGGTTCTTTCTGTTCACATTTTATAATTCTAATATTTATTTGCAAATACCAAGTTGAAATTTTTAATGTTATAAACTCTGCATATATACTGAAAACCCTGACAATAGCACATTTACAGAACTACAATATTTCTATTATCTAAATTACATATTGCATAGAAAATTTTAATAGCATGCACTTAATGAACAAAGATGGCTACAAAGATGATTGTTAAGGAAAGAAACCAAAACATGTTTCGGTGCTATTTTAACAAGCTGCGTTTTATTAGGGAAAAACAAAACTTTTCTAGAATTGTGTGTAGTGAGAGTTTTTACGGCAATAAAACATTCTTCTCAAATTAGCATTAACAATGAGGAGTTTTGTCATTTTGAGTTCCCCTTTTCCCTCTGGAAGATAAAAAAAGCATTGATTAATGTGATTTAATGTAAAATATGCATTACATCAATATATAATTGCGTACATATTTGTATGTATGTGTCCATAAATCCAGAGAAAGATCAAGTCCCAGCTCATGCCCACCCAAGGGTCACAATAAGAAGCAGGTATCCAAGAACATTCTTCTTCTAGGTTACTCGATACCCAAACGGGGCTTCTGAGAACAACATTAGTTCTGTGTTGCTATGGCAATGTTGCCATTTGCCCAGTTACCATGCATCTGCTGTGCCTTCCAGTTTGAAAATGCCCACTTCAAAGTGAGAATAACAGCATTGTCAGAAGCTGTAGTTCATTTTTTTTTTCAATCTAACCTGCGGGTGAAATAGGGGTTTAAGAAGGGTCTCTTGTACTTTCTTTTCATGGGAAAGTACATGAAACAGATAAATCACCCTGTTTTCAGGCACTTATAGAAGAAATAACCTTACTTTAAAAAAAAATTCAGCTTACTGAAGCACACAGAATCTTATCTGTAAATTTAATATTCTTTTTTGAGGGGTAGGGAGAAGGCTTAATTTGTGAATTACTTACCATACAAGCTTGAAGACTAGTTCAAGCCCCCAAATCCATGTAAAACAAAGCCAAGCATGATAGTAGCTGTATTACCAGCACTGGAGTGGCAGATAGATCCATCCCTAGGCTACAGAATCTACAGGTAGCTCCATCCTAGGGCTCCTCACCAGCCAGCCTACCCTAATTAGAAAGGCACAGCCCCACGATACACTTAAACAACAAGGAAGGCAATGCCTAAGACGTGAGGCAGAGGATTGTTCTCTTACACACATACTTTGGCATTTACAGACATGCACACAAGTAACACACACACACACACACACACACACACACACACACACACACACATATATATATATATATATATATATATATTAATGAACCTATTTATTACGTGTAAACAAACTTGGCTAATCCTGCTCTTCACCCCAACTTGCCAGCAATCCTGAGTCATCCTTTAGCCAGCTAGTCACAGACCCCTCTCACCATGCCTGTTCAAATAGCCATTTTGCCAGATCTCCTGACAAGTGCATTTGGAAATACAAAGCCAGCGTGTATAACATGATGGCTACAATTTGCCAAGTATCAGTGAGCTTGGCATAAAAAGCAGGCACAGCCTGTAGAAAGCATAATATCTAGCAATAAAAAAAATAAAACAACAACAAAAAAAAAAACAATTCATATTAAGAGAGAGGTCTTGTATTCACTCCTAATTTCAGCTAAGGTTTGACCTAATTATAAAAATCTGTTCTGGAAAAAGTTTCCCAGAAGTGAAGGAAAGAGCAAGAAGAAACTGTTAGAACAGTACAATTAACCCTCATTGCACTTGACAGGAGGGAACTTGTGTTCAGACGCCTACATGCTGGCCCATGTTCTAATGACTATCTATCTATCTATCTATCTATCTATCTATCTATCTATCTATCTATCTATCTACCTACCTACCTACCTACCTACCTACCTGTCTACTTATTCTTCTCTCACACATATTCCCTCCCCTCCGCTCCCCACAGTGCCCCCTACCTCACCTCTGCCCCAGATCCACTGCTTCTCTATTTCCCTTCAGGAAACAGCAGGCCTCCTGGGGATATCAACTGAACATGGCATAACGAATGATAATTATTGTATTTGGGAACAGAGTAGATTCCCAAATCTGTGTGCCTGCCCGTTTGTCTCAAAATCAGACCTACAACCCAGATTAAAAACCAGCAAGCAGGAGACATTGTGTTGTAAAAGCATCGCATAAGCAGTGTGCATGCATCTAGTCTGTTTAAAAACTACGAATGAACTGGGAAGTTTTCTTGGAACTGAAAGTAGAGGAAACAAAAAAAGAGCCAAAATAGGTGAGAGAAATGAGAGGGAAGACAGGTTCTAACATTTCCTTGATTTTTTTCCTGCAGTCTAAATAAATATGTTCATGAAACTTATGGTTGCTTTTCATAGAGTTTATAGGATAGAAAGCCTCTGCTGTCTTCAACTTCATATCCCTTGTGGGGACAATAAGCTGCCATCTTGAGAAAATGGAGGCTTTCAATCTGAGGTAAATTAAAATCTGTGTGGAAAAACCAAGGGGAATGTGCTGAGCATGGCAAGCCTGGGGATGGCAGGGGATGAATGCCATGCCTCTTTTTTATAGCTACAGCCTGGATGCTCCCGCACAGTGGTGTCTTGTGTGTAGAATGATGTTAGGGACTAAGAAGCTGCCTCCCCACACCTACTATGGGGACATTTGTGAAACCAGAAAAACCACTTCCTGGCAGACAGCTTGTCCTCACTTTCTACTCTGTCAGACTCTCCTGGCCCTTCCCTATATGGAAATGGATGGGGTATTCCTCTAGCTGCCATATTTGTTTAGTAGGCCCCCTGCAATAAATTAGCAAGGATGTGGTGACTTCAAAGAAATGAAGCTTGTTTCCCACAGGCTAGAAGTCAGAAGTGGGGCAGAGCCACGCTTCCTCCCTTGGTGACTCAGGAAGACTAGGCATGCCTTGTCTCTTCCTGCTACTCCTACCTGCTCAGCATCCCTGAGCTTGTGGCCCCAACAGTGCAGCCTTTGTTCCAATCTTTACTTCACCTTCTCCCCTGTGTCTGTGTTCTGTGAGTCTTCTATGAGGACACTTGCTTTAGGCCTTGGTGATCCCCTAAAAAAATCCAAGAAGGTTACGATATTTTCTATTGATGGTTTTTTAAAAGACTACATGCCAAACACTGCTGCTTTCACAGATTCTAGGAATTCCAGCATGGATGTTTCTTTGTGGGATAGGGAGCATGCACCTTGTAGCGTGATGATTATTTCATTGTGAACTGAGACCGGGTATTTGCTGTTTATGTGCCTGCCTACCTGTCTCAAAATCTGTATTGATACATACAACCCAACTCGAAATATAGCAAATGAGGGACTTGATGTTGTAAAAGCACTGCATAAGCAATGGTATGGTTACCAAGTATATATTAAGCAAAGGTCACAGTGAGTGGTGGAGCCTCAAGCGAAAGTACCTGCCTGCCTTGTTTTCCTGCTTTGCTTCCTGTTTTTAAGTGCAGCTTTAACAGATGGCAAGTGTCTTTCTAGCGTTTGGTGTGAGCTTCCCTAAGCTTCTATGATCTGCCATGCTCCACTCTGAGCCAGAGCCAGGAAAGGAGCTGCTCATTCTGGCCCTACTTGTCCCTCATTTTCCTCATGCCCATGGCATCTGTGCCAACCCTGCCCTGTACCAGTCTTTGTCTCACCAAGACCTGGAAACTCGCATGATCACATTTTCTCCATGTATTGCCAAAGACAAATCAAATTGCCAGTGCAGTCAAAGTCCAGTCTTCACTCCCTAATGCTCTCATCAATGTGTGTGCATGTGCACACTCACACACACACACACATACTCTCACACACACACTCAAACACACATATACTCACACACTCACACACTCACATACACACACACCTTATTGCTTGGCTAGCAAACACACTGTGAATGTAGAATCTCTCATTTGGCTTCCCAGTTGGCTCAAGTTCAATAGATTTTTCCCCCTGATTTCCTCAGCTTCTCCTAGCAAGTGCTAAATAGCCATTATGCCTTTTTCTGCACATTGAGATTCATCTGCAGCCACTAAACTGCCTCCAAAGTGCTTCAATTTTGCATGAGCACTAAGCTAGGGACTGGGATACATTACCCAGAGCTGAAGGCTCAGATCATTAGAAAGAGCATGTAAATCCTCTGAACCCGAAATAAAAAGTACAGATTTCCTCTATGAAGCCCCTACTGTGGCTTTATGTAAAACACAAACCTTTGGCAAGACTTCCTGTGGCCCCTTTTACCACCTCAACTCTACTTCAGCTTATTTTAACTTTGCCTTGTGGTTTATTTGTTAAGCAGTTTTTATCAAAAACATTTAAACTAGCTGGCACCCTCCAACCTTATTGCAGTCCCGGCCCCTTCTGTCTAAATAGGGATGGTACTTAATAGGGATGGTTCACCCACAAAATAGATTTTTCACAATAAACCTAAACACCTTCTGAGAGCAGGAAACTTTGAGAGATGGTGATGGACTGACATTTATAAGATAGATCAAGGGATATCAATTTTAGTTACGGAGTTGTAGAATGTAATGGAGGTATGAAAATCATCAAAAAGAAAGTAGTGTTTCTATTCTCATCTCAATAACTCGATTCTGAGTACATTTTTACCTCGATCTTACTTGTGTATTTCATGGGCACACATGTTCCTTTGTACATTATCTGCATCTTCACTTCTGCCTTCCTCCCCATCTCCTCATCATATTACCTTGCTAGACACAAACAGTGTGGCCATAGGAAGGCTCACATGTGCTTTTCAGTGTATCAGGGGAAAGCTAGAGCCCAAAAGTCCCATAGATGTGCTTCCTATGAGGATGAGACCACAACACAAGCCCTTGGATTTATGACATAGAGCAATCATAATTGAAATGTTGGTCTCGACCGTCATTTGGCACTTCCTTTGCAGTAGCAGATTTTAAACAGTAATGAACTTTTTGTTGTATGCCCCATATCCATCCAGAGGCACAAAAGAGCCTCTTTTACAACCTGCTCTACAATTACTTCTCTTCTTTCCCTGGATGCATTTGCTAAGTAAAGCTGTCTTTCTTCGGGACTCCACGAGTAAATACGTATGCTGGGCGTACAGTCATGGTTAGATACGGCAGCTTATTGTTCATCTCTGAGTGTATTTCCAAGGACATTTATTAACCACCAACTTACCCAGTAGTGCAGAAGTTAGTGGAACCTGGCAGTAGGGAAGTTAAAATGGGGATATAACCGGATATGAAGTATGCACATGCCATTTTGCAGATAAAAAGGAAACAACAGAAAATAATATACATATAAATGTACACAGGGATGAAAGGTGCACAAATACACTGACTGTGTGATATAACCACTTTCTGCTGAATCCTAGCTGTTTCTAGCAATTTATAGATATGAATCAGACAGAACGTTCCTATGAAGTAATTTCCCTGTACTAAAAACAGTGAATCATGAAGCACCATAATCCTTATTGATGTTAGAATCATTAATCACGGTTCCACATCTTACAACTGTAACTACGCTTGTTAGTTTGCATTCGTGCTCTTCCTCTAGATCTTGGTTAGCCACTGTTATATGAATGTATCCTTTGAAGAGAATACATTTGTATGTATACATACATACATGTATGCATACATACATATACACACCTACATACAAACAAACATTTATAAAAGCAGAGAACCAATTTTGCTTGGAGACATAAGCAGAGAAATGTCTGACGCAGTTCAGTTCAATACTATGCAGTTGTATAAACATCTCAGGGAGCTGGAGTCACAGTGGGAAGACATTGCTTTTCTTCCATTTCTTTATGTTGGAGTGAAAGTAACATGAAGATATTACGAGTAGCAAACAATATTCATTATCAGGAATTATTCTTCTGTTGTTTCAAATTTAAGTTGTCTTTTAAAACATCAACAAAATGCACTTGTGGTAAAAGAATGATAATGGTGATCAAACACAATGACAGACTGTCTTAACATCCCTATCAGAAGTGATAGTTTGAATATATTGCATAGTATTTTGAAAAGAGTATTATGTATATAATAAGTGAGTTCTCCTGAATAGTATTTCAAATATATTGGAATTAAACATTTAGATATTTGACGAGTCAAAATTACTATATTTTCTTAAATGTTTAATAACCTGGAACTGAGTTTTAAATCATGCTCCAAAAGCATTGTGTGATTTGCATTTTCTTCATTCATTTGGAGAACCTACTGGTACTAAGGAAGTATGTGTGCAAACTTTCTGTGGTCTTTATTATTTCAGACTTTTTATTACACAAGGCCTAAAGAACACTCAGATACTTCAGCAAGATGAAATGACACAATCATAATAGAGCAAGGACCTCTCTCTATGACAGTCCACTATAGGAGGTCCTATTGAAAGTCATGTTCCTCCTGGTTGGCCATAACCTAGGTGCCTTCTGCCTGCAATGTCAATCATCAACTCTGGTCATATCTTCCGTATCTACCTATAGAAGGGGAAATACCAGAAGGCAGAGGCCCACCATGTGCTCCCAAAGGGTCAGCAAGAACACATCCATGCTCTTCACTAGCATTGCTTTGTGGCCACATCCAAAGCAGAACAAGCTGGGAAATGTGGTAAAGTACATCAAAGGGAAGCTGTTAGAATGCTCCACGGTCTACCTGTAGAAGTAGATTCTTTTCAAGGTTCCTTATGTTACCCTTGAACTCCTGTGAAGCATTCATGGAAAGAACTACTGTTTTGACAGGCTAGTTGGGAAAAGTTTAAAAACAGTGAGAAATTTAGGGCCATGTTCAAGGTTATTTATGGTACCAGCCAAGCCAGAACCCTTTTATTGAAGTAGTCTATTTTTTTCTGCATTTAGTTCTGTCAGTATAGAGCTCTTACTGTAGAAAACAGTAATGTATGTTTCATTTTGATATTATGAATATCAATTTATCAGTGCTGTTGTGATCTCTTAGAAAGTAAATGCATTCTTCTTATCTAAGAGCAGTCCTTATCAGTTATGGCATAGCAGGACCTCTTACTCTTACCCATATCCAGATCCTATCCTCGCTCATCTGAGCCATTTCTCACTGTTAGGAAATGGTACTAGTGTCCTGTTGAAGCAACTGAGAGCGACTACAAGCACACTGTTCTTCCAGGGGACAAAGCAGAGAAAAGCTCATCTCAGACAGCAGCTGCGGGGCTTCTGGCGATGGTGAAGTCAGGGCGATGCTTTCAGAAAATAATGAAAATGTTCTAGCTCCTAAAACCAGATTAGTTTACTCACATTGTATTTACTTTGTTAAGAATTTTACATACCCAACTTTTCAACATCTCACTGACTTAGGAATTCTAATTGCAGTGCAATTTTAAAGAAGGCTGGATTAAATAAGATGAAGGACTTTCCCCAAAGCCATAAGTTTAACTAATAGAAAAACACAAGGTTCAGCCATATCCCTTCCAAATTGCATACTCTCAAACAGTTCACACACATTAATTAAAAAAAAAGGTTTACACAAGTCTACATCAACACTTTGCTCTGTACATATACCTTAAAACTTGTTTATCAAAATCTAAATCTGAAAGACAAAAATATATGCAATGGGATCAGCAGGACAGAAAGGAGATATTTACATTGTTAATAAAAAGATATAACGCGTTACAGTTGTTTTTACAAAACTGTGTTTCTTTCTCAGTTTCTCTCTTATCTCAGCTATCTCATAAATAATTGAAACTCTTTTATATTTATTTAATAATAAGCTTCACAACACAATAACTAAGCAGTTATTATTCTGTTCTTAGCCCCCTAGGCTAATGTGGTTTCCTCCCAGCTCACATTCGAGAGACACTTGTACTTCGAGCTTTCCTTACTCCAGTTGAATGTTCTGCCTGTCTCCTGATGTTACCTGGACCTCTCCCTAGCTGAACCACCTACTTCCTCCTCTAGCGACTTCTTCCTTGGCTGGCAAGAAATCCAGCCCTATTCTCTCACCTGCTCAGCAAATGGCTATAAGCTGCTTTATTGACATATCAGGGTATAGTTGGGGAGCAGTTTTTATATACGTTTGAGACAGGAGAGTCTCAGAACAAGAATTTCTATATAAGGGGGGTACAGAGATCAACCTTTGAATTTCACAATAGCTTTATGCCTACGATAAGGAAGTACATCATACTTGGTGGTGGCAGTTTTAGTAAATCGGCTTTTCCTCCATAATGATAAAAAGCTTTCAGGATATAGGAATATTTTAGAAACATCAAAACACAATGATCACTCATTACCAGAAGAAAAAAATGGGGTTTTAAAGCTCATGTTTCAGGTTGAAGTTATCCTTGTAGGATTTAGTGAGTTATAATTGTGTTAATTATAGTTCTCTATAAAGGAAGATGATGAGAATATTTTTAATATATTAAATCTGTATTTTCTCAGCTGTTACAGAAAGGCTGGAGGCTCTAAAAAGCATAACTATATGTATGCTAAATTTTAGAGTGAATGCCTACCATATTCACAGTTTTAAATTAGAATTTTTTTTATTCTTCTGGCCAGGTTATAA
Organism: Psammomys obesus; assembly: GCF_907164565.1. NCBI lineage: Eukaryota > Metazoa > Chordata > Mammalia > Rodentia > Muridae > Psammomys > Psammomys obesus. The sequence continues at coordinate 28,688,031 of NW_026596095.1, forward strand.
TTATATAATTATTATCAGGACTAAATATGCTTCTTTCCTCTAAAATATAGTGACATATCTCATATAAATATGTAATATCATTGGGGGATTTATCTTTTATTAATCAGCCTTTTTCTATAAATCTTCAATATGTTCTGGACATTGTTCTAGATCTGATACAGCATGTGACTTGTTAGCATTTCCACTGTGGCACACCAGGAAAGTGAAGAAAGACTGTAGAAGGCATGACTATACTCACCACTTTAATCCTCATTTAAATACAAAGTTTGTGTATTCTGTCCGTGTTATTCAGAACTAGCCTAACTTAGAAATCCCAATCCAGTCGCTGAATGTCTTGCCTTCCAAGTTTTATTTCATCGAGACGTGAGGAATCAGGGAACTATGTGTGCACATTTCTACTCACCGCGCTAGGCAGTGCCACTGTATGTTTTAATAGTCAGCCCCCCCCCCCCCCCAGAGATCAGTCAAATTCCAGAGGACTTAGCTGAAAGCAGAAATCTTAAAAACCGCCTCACTTCTGGTATCAAACTTTCTTTCGAATTCTGATGACATCTTCTTCTCACAACCCAAGATTAAAATAAATAAACAGAAAAATCTCGTGTTATATTAGGAATTCAATCCTTAACGACTTTAAGATTTGCCTAAAGGCAGGTACAAATACAGAGCCGGATTAATTTTCTTACCCACATTAATGCCCACCTTGTATGTTTGATGGGAATTTGTTCCACTGCAGTAATAAAAGTCCCAAGAGAGCTGAACTGTTAAAAATATAAGCTTTACGTTATGTTTTTTTAAAGTTTATTTAGCATAGAAAGAATAGAGCTTTTAGGAGAAACAAAAGTGCCTCCCCCAAGAACGGAGTATGAAGTCTGGACTGTTCTGAATGGCAGTCACTCAGAGTGACAGCTCTTAATGCTCGATTCCAAGTCACTTGGAGCAAGTGCAGAAAGAAAGGCCCGTAGTGCAAATGGTTATTATTCCTGATGCATACACCTGGTTTCCATTATCAGTGTTTTCAGAAGGTCGCACACACACCCGCAAAAGCCTCTCAACACTTCTGATAAATGACTTGTTGTAAGGTCATAGATCTGAAACAATTTTATAATAATTAAAATGAAAATTATTGAAACACTCTTCAAGTCAAATTACTAGCAAACACAGATTAATCTTCCTAAAGCACGTGCCATTTTTAAAAAATGTCATTTAACCTATTTATAATTTCTAGTCTTCCTGTTCCACACAGCACACATTACAGGCTTGCCACTCAGCGCTCACCATGAATCTATCTTCTGTCTCATTCAACAGTCATTTTTTTTTCCACAGCACATGTGATCTCCTCTGTATCTAATGGTCTGCTTGTTTTCATCATCTGTGTTCTTCCACTTCATGTTGTTCTTCTGGAATTGTCTTTGATCCCTCCCTATTTCTTTGTACCCAAACCATGCTTCAGTGATAATCTCAAATGATCCAATTCTCCATTTTCTCCAATTTCTGTCTAACTCTAGTTCATCCTAGACTTTTTCAAACAACTACAGAATTTTCTAAAGTGTGATTCACTGTTTTATAGTAGATCGATATCAAGAATACTGCATAGAACCACATTGTAAGCCATGGTTGGTGGGCTCTGTGCCTGTGTTAATTACAGGGATTATGGTTTAAATAAATGGGAGTATAGTTCATACAAGGCAGACTATTTTTCCATTTATTAAAATCGTTTTTTTAGTCACATGGTATATCCTGATTATGGATTTCTCCCTCTAGTACAAGTTCCTCCCCACCTTCTTCTCTCCCATCCAGATCCACTCCATTCTGTCTCTCATTAGAAAATAAAGCAAACTTCAAGGAAATATAATATAATATAATTAATGTAGTATAATATATTAATTAATATAATATAACAAAAGCTACACATCAGAATTGAACAACAGAAAAAGAAAAGACACGAGAAACAGATTCTCCATTACACTCTTTCCCCCTCCTCTTCCACAAGGTTTTCTGAGCCCTGAGAGGAAGAAGTTGATAGAGACATCCCGTTTAGGTCTGAGTGTTCTAAGATCTCTCATTCTCTGAATAATGTCTGTCTGTGGCTCTCTGTATTTGTTCCCATCTGCTGCTGTCTCTGATGATGGCAATGATCTATAAGTGTAGCACAGTAGTATTCAACAGGAGAGTTGGTCCTGTTCCCTGTTCTGATGTCTGTCTCATTTGCCTTTCTGATTGAAGATTGAGTATCTTACCCAGGGTTCCTTATATATTCTGAATATTAGCCCACTATTAGATATAGGGTTGGTGAAGAACCTTTCCCAGTCTATAGGCTATCCTTTTGTTCTGATGACAGTGTCCTTTGCTTTACAGAAGCTTTTCAGTTTCATAAGGTCCCATTTATTGATTGTTGATCTTTGAGCCTGTGCTGTTGGTGTTCTGTTCAGGAAGTTGTCTCATGTACCAACGAGTTCTAGACTCTTCCCTAATTTTTCTTCTAACAAACTTAGTGTGTCTGGTTTTATGTTGAGGTCTTTGATCCACTTGGACTTTAGTTTGGTGAAGGGTTATATATATGAATCTATTTGCATTTTTCTACATGTAGACATCTCATTGGACCAGCACCATTTGTTGAAGATGCTGTCTTTTTCTTTGTATGGTTTTGGCTTCTTTGTTAAAAATCAAGTATCCATAGGTGTGTGGGTTTATTTCTGGGTCTTCTTTTCTATTCCTTTGATCTATCATTCTGTTTCTATGCCAGTACCATGCAGTTTTTATTACCATGGTTCTGTAGTACAGCTTGAAATCAGGGATGGAGATACCTCCAGATGATGTTTTTGTACAGGATTGTTTTAGGAATTCTGTGTCTTTTGTTTTTCCATATGAAGTTGAGAATTGTTCTTTAAAGGTCTGTAAAGAACTGTGTTGATAATTTGATGGGAATTGCATTGAATCTGTAGATTGCTTTTGGCAGGATGGCCATTTTCACTGTTAATCTTACCAATCCATGAACCTGGTAGACCTTCCCATCTTCTGAGATCTTCTTCAATTTCTTTCTTCAGAGACTTGAATTTTTTTTACAAACAGGTCTTTCACTTGCTTGGTTAGAGTCACACCAAGGTACTTTATGTTATTTGTGGCTATTGTGAAGGGTGTAGTTTTTCTTTCTCAGCCCTTTTTCTTTGGTATACAGGAGGGCTTCTGATTTTTTTGAGTTAATTTTATATCCAGCCACTTTGCTGAAAGTGATAAACTCCTTCAGTTTATCAGCTGAAGGAGTTCTTTGGTTGAATTTTTGGGGTCACTCATGGATACTATCATATCATCTGAAAATAGTGATACTTTGACTTCTTCCTTTCTGATCTGTATCCCCTTGATCTCCTTTATTTGTCTTACTGCACTAGCTAGGACTTCAAGTACTATGTTGAATAGATACGGAGAGAGTGGGCAGTCTTGCCCTGTCCCTGATTGCAGTGGGATTGATTCATGTTTCTCTCCATTTAGTTTGATGTTGGCTATAGGCTTGCTGTATATTGTCTTTACTATTTTTGGGTATGTGCCTTGTATCCCTGATCTCTCCAAAACTTTAAACATGAATGGGTGTTGAATTTTATCAAATTCGTTTTTAGCATATAAGGAGATGATTATGATAAGGTTTTCCTCCTTCAATTTGTTTATATGGTGGATTACATAGATGGATTTCCATATATTGAACCAACCCTGTATTCCCGGAATGAAACGAGCTTACTTATGGTGGATGATATCTTTTATGTGTTTTTGGATTTGTTTTGCAAGTATTTTATTGGGTATATTTTGCATCAATATTCATAAGAGAGATAGGTCTTTAATATCATTTTTAAATGTTTTCTTTCATTTGTTTGTGTTATGGGTATTGTAATTGGGCTTGCTCACTTCAAGTTTTTATGTTGGCATTAATTTATAGGAACAGCACTGATTGTATGTATATTAGTTTCTATTTTTCAACTTTAATGAATTTGTTGATTATTCCAGGTTTATGGTGAAATATAGAATTTTATATATGAAAGATAATGTTATTATCCAAGAGCTGATAGTATAATTTTGTCTTTTTCTCTTTGAATGTCCTTTGCTTCTCTTCTTATCTGATTATTCTGGTAAAGGCTTCCAGTAAGTACTGTGTTAAATGAAAGTGGTGAAGATGAATTTCTCTGTTTTGCTCTACGCATTAGAACAAATGCTTTCAACTCTTCCTGTAAGTATGGTCTTACTTGAAGCTTTATCAATGTAGGACTGTATTATGTTGCACTGTGGTCATTCTCTGTCTAACCTGTTGAGACCATTTTTCTTTATTTGTTTTGTTTTGTTTTGTTTTGTCTTGATTTGATTTTTTTTTAACCATAAATGGATGTTAGCTTTTTAGAGTGCCTTTTTCATAATAGGAGGATCTGAAAGTTCTTTCCTTCCTTTTGTTTCTGTGAGATGCCACACTGCTTGATGTGTGCACAATGAACTTTCCCTCTCTTTAAGAAATAATCCTCTCTGTCAACAGTCTGTTGAACTCAGCTCACTAGTATTTGGAAATTTTTCATAACTAGGTTCACCTTTTCTTTTTCTTATACTGCCCTTGTCTAGTTTTCATGTGAGGACAATGCTGCCCAGGTAAAAGGAATATGGAAGAGTTCCACCTTTGATTTGGGGAAGATTTTGAAAAGAACTGTTTATAGTTCTTTAACTATTTGGCATAATTTAGGAATGACACCGCTATTCCCTGAGCTTTCCTTGGAGGGTTGTAGTTTGTTACTGATTTCATCTTATTATTCCTCATTGATCTGTTCAGATTTTGCTTATTCATGACTCTGTCTTCTTAGGTGTTTAGTTCTTAAATTCATCCTTATCACAGCATAAGTAATCTTAACAAAATTGCAGTCATAATAAAGCTAGCATACTACTGTTTCAATTCTCAATTGCATAAGTAATTTTCATTTACATTAGTCTACTTATATGATGAATGTTATATCAAAATTTGCAAAAAAAAAAAAGTCTGACAAAATAGTTACCTATGTTTGCAGTGTCCACCTTTCCTGTCAAAGTTTAAAGATTGTCGAATAACCTTGTCTAACATAAACCAGTATCTTGATTGTGAAGTTCTGCCTTTCAAGTTACAGTAGTTTCATTTTTACAATGAAAGGTAGAGGTTGTCAGAATAACTATCAGTTTTTAACATATGACATCCTTTTAAAGAATGACAAGGTTTTGTGATTTAATTTATGTTAAGACAGTTAAATCTGGCATGTTTCATATTTCAGATCATATTAGTGAAGACTAATAGGATTAAGATCTGAATGAGAGCCTGAGAAGGAGACCACACTAATTCGATAAAGTGCTGTAATGCATTCCAGAGCACCACTACCTGAAACCCGGTACATTTCCCACAGCTCATGTTCTAACTGTAAATGTCCTGAAATGAGATTTGTTAGAGTTCTGTTGCTCTGTCCCTGTTAGAGGGGCTGCTAGAGGAAGCTAAATTGGCAAGTCTGTGGGATATGATGTCTCGTAACTTCTTTTTGCTGTAGGATAAAGTCATTGTGAGGAATGACAACTGCAGCTCAGGCACACATAACCCCAAAGTCTGTTTGCTTAGGATGGGGTTCGGTGAAATACTCAGTTGTATTGCAGATATAAATAGATAACCACATTGGAAAAACATGTTTCATGAGAGTGTGTAAATTTGCTTTATAGTTTATATTTGATAATTTAATGCATGCATGTGTTTTCATCAAATCTCCCTTTTGTTCCTTCACCTGCAATTCTCCCGCTGCATCTTACTTCCCTCCAAATGTCATGTGCTCTTGTTTGTAAAGCCACTGACTCCCACTTCCTGCTGCCTGTATGCGAATCGATGGAGGACAATCTAGTAGAGTATTTTTAGACTCCCAGGAGCTGTGTCCCTAAAAAACAAAACAAAAACATCTCTTTCTCCCAGCACCCATCAATAACTTTTCACATAGAGATGAGGCCTCCTGAGACCTTTTCTCCCAGCAATACTGGAAATTTTACAGGCCCAATCTCCACAGCCTCTATGTATTGATACGTGAAGTAACCCTGTCATGTCTAATAAATACTATCCATTATAGATATCCACTACTTGTAAATCTTACAGTCTTTCCACACCCTTTTCCAAAGTGACCCATGAGTCTTCATGTAAGAAGGTATAATACACATGTACCACAGTCTCTTACACTCTGCATACCGGGCAGTTGTTAGTCACTGTATCAATAGTCAGCTACTAGAAAAAGAGCCATGTCTGATTAGAGTTAAGTGGTGCATTGGTTTGTGAGCATGAAGATAATAATCTACTGCGCTATTTATTACCATGCTCATTTAGCGGTGTAATGGTAGTAGGTGCCCCCAGAGGGTCTGTGACCTAGACAATCACAGGTTACTGGACCAGTTAGTGATACCATACGAGTTCTAATGTACAGAATTGCCTCTAAATCCAATCAGAATGCCGTTGCTTCCTCTCACAGCATCCATTTGCGCCACTGTTGTACCGGGGAACATTATCTTGCCAAGCCAAATATTATTGAGGCTCATAAAGGTCACAGGTGGGTAAGAATATTGATTAATTTTCCTTCCTAGTATTGTGCATAGACCCTTCTAGCATTATGAAAGACAGCTAGTAGGACTGAAGCTTCCATGTTGGTACTAGCTTGACTTCTTTGTGTTTTGTGGCTCCTGTTTGTAGTGTCTTCAGCAACAGAGTATCGCCATCAGTGTTCAAAGGGCAGCAAAGAACAAGGACAATGGCCTATCATGTTTTCAGGGGAGATCTGTGGGACCCCACTGGCCAACAATAACCAATACCTAGCACTAAACGTTTTATATGATAACCTATGGTATCGGGGAAAGACATCATCTCCCTGTTGTATGGTAGCTCCATTTAAAACTCTTTCCTCAGGATCCAGCTATACTACTCCTAGGCATATATCCAAAAGATGTTCAAGTACACAACAAGGACATTTGCTCAACCATGTTTATAGCAGCTTTGTTTGTAATAGCTAGAACCTGGAAACAACCCAGATGTCCCTCAGTTGAGGAATGGATACAGAAATTGTGGTACTTTTACTCAATGGAATACTACTCAGCAATTAAAAACGAGGAAATCATGAAATTTGCAGGCAAATGGTGGGACCTAGAAACGATCATCCTGAGTGAAGTATCCCAAAAGCAGAAAGACACACATGATATATACTAACTTATATAGACCTATAAGATACGATAAATATAATTAAATCTATGCACCTAAAGAAGATAAACAAGAAAGAGGACCCAGGGTAAGATGATCAATCCTCACTTAGAAAGGCAAATGGGATGGACATTGGATGTAGGAGAAAGCAAGTAACAGGACAGGAGCCTACCAGAGAGGGCCTCTGAACGACTCTACTTAGCAGTGTATCAAAGCAGATAAGACTCATAACCAAACCTTCTGCAGAGTGCAGGGAATCATATGAAAGAAGGAGGAGTTAGTAAGTCCTGGAGAGGATAGGAGCTCTACAAGGACCAAATATATCAGGCCACAGCAGTCTTTCATGAGACTGTTTCTCCAAACAAGGACCATGTATGGATATAACCCAGAACCCCTGCCCAGATATAGCCCATGGTAGTTCAGTATCTAAGTGGGTTTTCTAGTAAGGGGAACAGGGGAACAGAGACTATTTCTGACAAGAACTCAATGGCAAGCTCTTCGACACCTCCCCCCCCCCCCACCGAGGGAGGAACAGCCTTGCTAGGCCACAGAAGAGGACATTGCAACCAAGAGACCTGATAAGTTAGGGTCAGATGGAAGGGGAGGAGTCCCCTATCAGTAGACATGGAAAGGGGCAGGGAGGAAATGAGGAAGGAAGGGGTAGGTTTGGGAGAGGGCCAGGGCCAGATACAAACTGAATAAATTGTAATAAATGATAATAAAAAATGAGAAAAAAAAGAAGTGAACCATCATCCAAAAGAGAAAAAGAATAAAACCAAACAAACCTGAAGAAGAGAAAACAAACAAATGAACAGAAATACAAAGAGCTAAAGAAAAAGCACAAGCAAATCTATGTGTATAGATACAGATACATACATATTTGCAAACATAGAAATTCCATGAAAACGCAAAACTGGAAAAACATATAAACATAAAGGTGATAGAGAAAATTTTTTTTAAAAAAATGAACAAATAATTCTTAGACAAGAAAACCTCCAAAAGTACCATTGACTTAGTTTTGTGCTGGCCAGCTTCTGCTGGGCACGGGGACTGGCCTTAGGAGTGGTTTGTAGGCTAAAAATAAGACTCCATTGGCAAAAACTAATTCATCCTTTGCAAGTGTTATCGATTGAAGATAGCATCCAAGTTAGGGATACCAGCTTTTCTCCACTTCCCCTCTCAGCCCTGGGACACCGTCAGTCCTAGACCTGTGCTTGCCCTGTGCACGCTGCCTCAGGTTCTGTGCCTTCACATGTTTTTTTTTTTTTTTTGTTTTGTTTTGTTTTTTCTTTGATGATCTCCATTCCCCCTGGCTGTCAGGATCTTCCTGCCTCATCTTCCACAGGGTTCTCTGAGCTGTGTGGGGATGGAGCTGATGGAGACATCAGCTCTGTGTACATAGTCCAGCTATGGCTCTCTCTGTTTCCATCTACTGCAGGAGAAAACTTCTGAAATGATGGCTGAGTAAGACACTGGTCTATGATTATAGCTGAATGCCCTTATAGCAGAGTCATTTTATGGATATGTTTCTTTAGCATAACATTGTCCCCTAGGTCCCTAGCCTATCTAGTCTCAGGTTCTTGGCCATAGGAGCAAGTGTCAAGGATGGGTCTCATCTCGTGAAGTGGGCCTTAAATCCAATCAGAAATTGGTTAGTCACACAAATTTCTTTTTTTTTTTCATTGTGCAAATAGTCCACTTCCTTGATTGGGAATATTTTTAAAAACTTCAGTTTTGTCAGGGCTACCGTGAATAGTGTTATTTCTCTGATTCCCTTCTTAGTGTGGATACTTTTGGTATATAGAAAGACTTTGGTTTTTGAAAGTTAACTGCGTATCCTACTTCTTTGCTGAATGTGTTTATCAGTTGTGGGAGATTTCTGGTAGAATCTATGTTATTTTATATAGAGAAATACAACATCTGAAAATAAAGATACTTTGATTTCCCTTTCTATTTGCATTCCCTTTATCTTCTTCTTTTGTCTTATTGCTGTATTTGAGACCTTAAGTAATTATACTGAACATTATTGGAGATAGTGGACACCCTTATATTCTTCCTGATTTTGGGGAAAATACTTTGAATATTTCTCCATTTAGCATAATGTTGCCTATCGGCTTTTTGGATACTACCTTTGTTATGTTGGTAAATGTCCCATGTATCCCTTGACTGTCCATGATTTTTATCATGAAGAGATGTTATATTTTGTCAAAGACCTTTTCTGTATTTAATGGTATTACATGATTTCTGCACGTGAAACTATTTATGTGTTACATTTATTAATTCATGTTGTATGTTGATACACCATAGTTCTCCATGATGACTGCGGCAACTTCGTACATAACATTTATAAAATGACTTATAAAGAAGACCTTTCGGGAGGAGGTCCTCCCCTATTAGTGGACATGGAAAGGGGCAGGAAGAAGATGAGGGAGGGAAGGTGGGGTTGGGAGGGAAGGAGGGAGGGGGCTACGGTTGGGATACAAAGTAAATAACCTGTGATTAATATAAAAAATAAATAAATTTAAAAAAAGAAAACTTTTCATACTCAGGAAGTAAGAAGCCTGAGTATCTCTGTGAGTTCAAGGCCAGCCTGGTCTACAAAGTGAGTCCAGGACAGCCAAAGCTACACAGAGAAACCCTGTCTTGAAATCCTTCCACCTCTCCTCCTCCCAAAAGAAGACCTTTCATAAAATAAATTAACAACCTTAGGCTGGATAATATTTAGCCTGTCTTTTCACTTATAAAACTTAAAATTTCACCAATATCAGTTATTTTGTTAATACATAGTCATTTGATAGGATTGCATATTGTATTTCTGTGGGAATATGTTTTTTTAATCAGTTATACATATATTTGTGATCAATTATAATACTGAGAGTTTCATTGTTTTATTTATTATATGAGATCTCAGAAGGGTGAACTTCTATCTGGATTTTCATATCCATTTGAAACCTCTTTATTAATTGTATGTTCATACTCACTGTAAGAGTTTTTGGTGTAAAAAGCTAATCAGCTCCTTGCACTCTGGTTCCCAAACCACAATGAATCCTATTATAAACACAAATGACTGCAAACTTCAAACAGCCTGCATCTTTGAGATACCACTATTAAAGAAAGTGATGGGAAACCTTTGATGTTATCACATGTGATGGAAACTACTCATTTGTAAATCGTGTAGCACTCCCCCAACCCCTAAATAACCTGAAACCAATTTCAAGTTTCCAAAAGCTCTTCAAAGCAGTCTTCCTTGGAAGTAACGCTGATGGAATTTCAGATGTCAAGAAGGCTTGTTTCTTGCATCTCTTTCTTGACTTCAAGAAGATCTGAAATTCTGCTTTCAAAAAGGAAAGATATTACTTACTTTTACTGAAGTCACTAACCTCTTATTTGATGGGCAAAATGTCACAGGTAATGAAATTACCCACAGCAATGAAAAAGAAAAAAAAAAACTATACATAACTATGCAGCTGAGAGCCTGAGCAATGCAGAGGGTTGTAGGGAATCCTGAGCTCTAAGATTTAGATACTTCATGCTGCAGTCATTCCTTATTCTGTCACTGATCAAAATTTGAAATGTAAATGGTGTGGGCCATGTGGTCAAGCAACTGTACATAACCGTAACTAGTTCATGTGCTCCTGAATGGAGTGTCTGTGAAGCTCAAGACAGCCCTGCATGTGTGCTAGACTCCAGTGCCCACAGGGAGCCTGGGCCACATAATTCAGAACATTCATACTATGAATAGCTCCTGTAGCAAGAGGGCTGGTCTGTGGCTTCTTAAAAGGTTTCGGATTTGTGGTTAGTAGAAACATTCATGAACCTATTCAGTCCTAAGGATGCAGTGAACCCGGTGAAGTTCCACCGGCATTTAATTAGGTTTCCAGTAATTACTTCAAGTAAACGGGAGGGGAATGAGACCTGAGGTTATCATCTCGGGACACAAAATATTTGTACGTGGTTTTAATATCCGTGGCCCATTTGTTGCTGTTCTGCCTTTCAGAAAGAGCCATTATAGTTAGAAGCAAATATACGCTGCAGTTTTATCAGCCCTTCGGTGCCTGTAAATTTCCCGCAGCAACTTTAAAGGAAGGAGTTTTGTTTCCCGTAACTGGACTTCCACATAAAAAGGATATGTTTTAGCAAGATAGGGGGACGGGGCACGAAAGCACTACACATTGGAGAATAAGGAGAAAAGGAAGGTGGGTGTCTGGAAAGAAGGCTGTATTTCTTTATTTGAAAACAGATTTCTACATGTTAAAGAGAAAAATGGCAGCAAGGTTGGAAAACTGGGACCTGAGGAGGACCCATGAAATAGAAAAGCGGTGATTTTTTTTCCCCCTAGGAAAACTGTTCTACTATTTAAACATTGATGAGTAGAGTTCTTTATGTCCTTTTCAGAGCTGGATGGAGGGTGAGACTATGACATTTACCTGAGAGTACCTTTTGAAAACTGGCTAGTAAATAAATATAAAGGGATTAATTATCCTCAAACTTTGAAATAATAATAAATTATAAACATTTGATAATAAAGTTGTCTTTTCAGGATCTTGCCTTGTCCTGGATATATGATACATGTTTTCCTAGGCTTCTGTATAATTCAGTTTTCAGGAGATCTAAGGGCCTATGACTCAGACCCGATAGGTTCTTAGCAGAAAATACTGCTCATTCCTCCATAAGAGGACACCTATCTCTGTTGGGTACTTATGAATTTCTCTAAATTCAGTGAAATTATTTGAATATATCTTAGGTATTAAAGAAATATTTTGGGTACCCCCTTTCAAGGTGTCCTGAAGCCATGTCTTTTCCTGTCACCTATGATAAAAAAATATTTTTAAACATCATAATATTCTGTAGTTTACTAAACTCTAAACACATGTATGTGAATGTATAGATATTATCTATCTCACATATATATATTCAGTCATCCTCTGCCCAAGTCCTCTACTTTTAAACATCTCAATGATACACACGGCTTTTAGAAAGAAATCCAAAGTCTTAAGCATTATATACAAGAATTCTCCAGTGTAGCAAACACCATTACTTGGCAGGCTTCCTAAAATGCCATAAACTGGGTGGTCTCATCCCCAAGTTTCCTATTGATTGAATCTGGAGTAAGGTCTGAGAACTTGCATTTCCCATAGGTCTTTGGGTGATATCACGGAAGGCATTCTAGGAGTCCCACTAGGAGACTTATTGGAATACAAACATCAAAACTGGACCCTTTCTTGTCTGTATTTCCATTTCATACCACTGCTCTCTATGGCCAGTGTTCAGTGGTCATTTCAATTTCTAATCTCATAATTTTCATTACTCCTACCTAAATGTTAAATACCTCTCTACATATAATATAAATAAAGTAACCCCTATGGGATCTTTCATAGTAGACTGAATTCCCTTGAAATTTTCTCTCATCTCTATACAACTTCTTTGTAGAATTGAACATAATTATTCCACATTAGTAAATAGTGTTATCCCATTGTTAATCTGAGCCTTCTTCACCATATATATCATTGACTGCCTATACTTCACTAAGGTTGAATGAATAAACTATCTCATTCATTAGAATTTTACAAGTGCTTAATAAAATATCTTTAACATAACTGATACTTGATAAAGTATCAATGGAAAAATGAATGGATTGATGCATATAACGCTAATAGACAAAAGCAATTCATCCTGTCATTCTGACTGTGTCCATAGATGGCTCAGAGCAAATTCCCTTGCTCCCCTTGGGTGGTCCGCTGTTGCTCTCAATGAACACTTTATTTTGGATATGTGTATATTCACTCTCCAGGGGAACTGGCAGTTGCCCACATATTTCACTCCAATAATCTCCCCTGGTCAGTGCAAAGAGACACATAGCAGAATGAATCTCTGAAGTTACCTTAACAGCTCAAATAAATACCACTGAAACAATAATCCTACATCCTTGGTTCACTTTTTGTTACTCAGGACACAAGAGGTTGAAATTATTTCAACACTGTAGCTGAAAATACTTCATTGGGATTTCATTACAATTACAGAGGAGCATGTGAGATTCTAAATGTTTATTCAGAAAAAACTTTTTGAAATCATATGTTCTTTGGTTGATTGAAACTTAATTTATTTCAATAAAAAGTGGTGGGCTGATTATTATATTTTAAACACATCTGTTAAAGTGGTTTTTAAATGATGTCTTCTGATTTTATCAATTTAGGTTATTTTCTTGCTTTTTTGTGAAGTACAGGGAGACCCTGTTGGGAAAGGCTGTTTACAATACCTGGGCATCTTAACCCCAACCTACATAAATAAGATAGAATTTTTAGCAAACATGGGAGACAAGATGATACCATTTTAGCAACAGACGGATAGAGCCTGGTAAGAGATGAATATTATCGAATTAGATAGGAAGAAATGCTACTTTGTGGGGTTATAAACCCATCCCCACTTTCATCTTCTGATGAATATTGAAGACATGAGAAAGCCAGTGAAAGAACAACTATGTATAGTACAGTAACAGGAGTCCTCAGGAAATGAGAGGTGAGAGGCAATATCTGGATGGCCATCAGTGGCATCAAATGATAGTGGAGGCATCTCCTTTCTTCACTGCAGGTCTTCTCTTGACTTGAACCTGTGTTTCTCTTGTCAGGTCTCATTGTGAGGGAAGTGAGCATTGAGATTTCGCGGCAGCAGGTGGAGGAACTGTTTGGGCCTGAAGATTACTGGTGCCAGTGTGTGGCCTGGAGTTCAGCAGGCACCACGAAGAGTCGGAAGGCATACGTGCGCATTGCCTGTGAGTCACTGCATGTGGACATTCTTGGGTACAGAGCTGATGGGAATGTGCAGAAGCCTAGATAGTGGTTGATCTGGCATCAAAGAACTCTAGGCTGAATTCTAACTCAAACAGCTGCCCCCAGAGTTCTGCACTTGAACCATAGTTCCTCTGAAACCACCTTAATTGTTCTTTCAAAGTACTGAGAAACCATCAGAAAACTAACTTGTTTCTAGATCTGGTGGCTGTCAGGCTATGGAAGAATTGAGTGCTTGTTTGTTTGCTTTTTTGTAACTAATTCTTCTAGCCTGTTAAGATAATGTTCAACAGCGATTCTACGAGAACTAGAAGTCTCCCAGGCCAAGGTTCTCTACTTGCACTGAAGCTGTATTAGTGTACTGGAACACACTCCTCAAATGCTAATTTCTAAAATGTACAGTTCAGAAAGGCATAAAAGTACCTCTCAAATAAGGACCATCAATTGAATGTCAGGACTATTTCTGGTTTAGATAGTTACAGAGATTTCATTATAGAGTTTCTTTCGTTCATTATTGTGCTAATGGAAGGGTGGGCTGGTTCTTCCACAAAACCCCTTCTGAGCACACAGCCCTTCCCACTGGAGCAGTGTGAAGGCTGATAGGGCCTATATTACATTCCACATTGACACTCTTCCTAGCAGACAATGTGACCCCTGGAACTCATGTTTTATTTGTTGAACTCTTATACCCCACAGCATTTTACTAAATCATATTTTGTGGCAGATGTCAATACCACATTAATGTGTCAGACTTTCTCTTCATAATTGACTGATGTCATCCCTGATATACACTCATCTCTGCCTTCTCTTCCTCTTTCATGCTTCCCAGTAAGCTATCATCTTCTGGTCCCCACTTCAGTGTTCTCTTTGATCGGTGCAGCCTTCCTAAAACATGGACCTCATCTCGTCTCACTTCCACCCCACTTCACAATAGCAGAGACCTGTCACATAAAGTCACAATTCCATTTCAAAACCCCAGAGATCGTGGGGCTTAAACTCAGAGGTCTCCTTTGTTGTCGTTTCGAAGGCTAGAAGTCTAAGATCAAGGTGTCACCAGGCCTGGTTTCTCCTGAGGCCTCTGCATCTCGCAGACAGCTGCCTTCTTGCTGCGTCCTCAAAGGACTCTCGGGATCCTTCCTGGTATCTCTTTATGTCTCTTCATTTCTTTTTCTTACAAGACACAAGTCAGGTTGGATTATGACCCATCCAGACAGCCTGAGTTTAAATCAATCACCTCTTTGAAGGTGTCATTTTCCCAGTGCCATCACATTTTAAGCTACTGGGATTAAGCTACTGGGATTAACCCTTTGAGCTTGGGGGTGGGGCACAGCTCGGTACATAACAGCTATATGTCACAATCCATCTCCTCCACCAAAGCCTCCAGTCTGATCACTGAGGATCTCTACAATGTGGTCACACTAGATGTGAATTATTTCATTTCCTTGCCCTTCACCTGTAATTCAAGCCTACGTATGAATTACAGCCTTTATTTGCCTTTGTGATTTTTAAAAGTTAATTTCTTCAGCAAATATCTAATCAAGATTTTTTTTTTCTGTCCTTGGACAGTTTTATGCTTTGGGAGTGAGCTGGTGAGACAAAGTAAACGCTATGTAAAGTAAACAATGAACAGGTAGGAGCAGGGGACATGTGCCAGGTTTAAACCAAGCAGCTTGGGAAGATGCTGTGCTTGGGGGAAAGAGGTCAGGGAGGTCTGCTGGGGAGCTAAGCTCCGCTTCTCTGCTAACCCTGAAAGTGAGGGCAGGGTGGGGGTGGGAGCCAGGACTGCAGGAGGCTAGCACAAACACTATGATCTCTAGGTGACCAGAGAAAGGTAAGGCCTGGGTCAAGAGAAAATGGGAGGGCGAAAAGTTAGGACATGGCAGATGTTGGACATTTGGGTGTAATATGACCTGGAAACACAGCAGAAGCCATCTCTCCTCTATTCACAGAATCACTGATTGCTTCACACTAGGGAGAAGGCTACCTCACCTTCATTCAAAGAATTCCTGGCTGCATGCTAGTGAGAAGCAATATTGAAGGACAAGGATAGAGTTACAAGGTTTCTCTTTGGGCTTTCGTGGGGCTGACATAGCCGTGAGCAGTGAAGATGCTGAGAACAGGATTCTGCATAAATCAAAAGTAGAAATGAGAGCTTTTCTGAGCTAAAGCTGTGAATGAGAAAGAAAAAAAAATTATTCAAAAAAAATCCTGTAAGTCTTGACAGTGTTCTACCCCTGCGCTGAACCTATATCAAGCTCTCTTTGTCTGTGTTTGTTTGTCTTCACTTGCTGTAGTGTTTGTGTTTCACAGCAGTGTGACCCTAGCAGTTGAGAACTTTATTTTACACAATCTTGTGTCTTCAAGGCTTAGAAAAATGCCTAAGATGCATCATATGTCAAGGAGATGTGTCTGAACACAATTGCTGATGAATTCTCTGTGCGGCTTACGGAAGCACTGAAGAGTGCTCCGACTATAGCTAGAGATATGTTTGGTGTCCTGAGTGGCTTGTCCATTGAGTCGCTGTGATGTGAGACACTTAAAGGACACCTATTGATGAACAACATGCTAGGCTCATTACGGATGTTAGGTGGAGGACTGAATCAGTAGTATTGGGCATGGGAAGAAGAGAGCAATACTACAGGAAGCAGGGGCTGGGATGGCCTGGGGAAGACACAAAACAATGGGCTTCTGTTCTTCCACATGGACTGGTCTAAGGATCTGAGTTGCATCACTTCCTACTCCAGCCAGCTTATGACCCAGGCTGAAACAGCTTCTACATCCAGAGCAGTTTTCAAAGGAGAGAGGATTTCTCCTCCAATACTGCCAACAGCTGGGATCAGGCTTGAAAGAGACCCCTGTGAAACAGCCCTCTATCCTCCATGCAGGATTTAGATTAGGGGCTAGAGAGAAAGCTCAGCAGTTAAGAAGACTGCCCGTTCTTTCAGAGGACCCAGGTTCATTCCCAGCACCCACATGGCAGCTCACAACTTTCCATAACTGCAAGAGCTGACACTGTCACCCAGACATACATGCAGGCACTTAAAATACATACATACATAATAAACATACATTCTTAAAAAAAAAAAATTTAAAGCTAGGTGCAGTGGCACACACCTTTAATCCCAGCACTCAGGGAGACACAGGCAGGTGGATTTCTGAGTTGGAGGACAGCCTGGTCTACAAAGTGAGTCCAGGACAGCCAAGGCTACACAAAGAAACCCTGTCTTGAAGAAAAATAAATAAATAAATAAATTCAAAATTAACTTTGAATTATAATGAAGAGAGAAGTGTGATGGAAATTAGTTTTTATTCTATTCTTCTACATACTAATGAGGATCAAACACAGTAAATATTCAAAATTGCAGCCTAGACTCTACACCAAATTAATCTATAGCTGTTACTAAAAGGCTGCAGAGTTCCACCCATTTTACTCTTATATAATAAGCTTTGAAAGTCCATAGATTTTTGAAAGAAAAGATTGCTTCCAATTCTATACAGAAACGTGTATACGCGTATGTATGCATGAGTGACATTTTCAGATGATCAAAGAACAAACTATTCCCTGGCACTTTTTCCTCTGGTGATAATTCTCAAGGGAGATTTGCCTATAACTTCCAAATTAATTGAACTCACATGCACGTGGCCAAGGCGTGCCACCTTACTCACGACTGTTCATTCACACAGATGCAGATCATAGTGGTAGGGTGCTCCCTACCAAGTCGATTTCCCTTGGCGACACAACATTGGTGGAGTTTTGAGGCTTCCACACGCCAAATGAGCTGTGTGAGACAAAAATTCCAGTTCATATTTGTCACAGGTGAACGTAACTGCAAAGCAATGGTTAAATCCGTGTACTCAGATCTATCCTAAATGGTTTTTTTGCTCATCCATCATTCTTTCATTAAGAAGCTCCGTTTTCAGAACTATATTAGGAAGAGTGAATGAGCCATTAATGTTTATGACCAATAATTCACATACCCAAACTCTATCAAGTAGAAAATTATTCAGTGACACAATCTGAGCAGAGGAAACATTAGAAATTTACAAGTAAATATTTGGCAAGAAATTAGCTAAGAACATACCTTCCCTAATCAAACTCCTTCATTTCTACTAAAAGTGTCATCAATCCCAGGTGTGTATGGGGCAGGGGGCTTCCTCTGTGGGGGAAAATGTAACCAGAGAGCCCCAAGGGCATGCCACAGAACCTTCTAAGGAGAGAAGGGTTTGTTTCCCAAGTGTTTCAGAGCCAGTTTGAGAACCCCAAAGTATAAGGCAAGAAGGGGAATCCAGGCAACACTATACAAGAAAGACTTTGGTCAATATTCTTGCTGTTATAGATGCTGCTATATTAGTGGTGATGGTGGTTGTTCTTTGATTGTTGTCATTTAGGAGAGAAGAGAGTGATATGGGGGAATAAAAAACTCTAGATGCAACAGTGAAAAGCATTTGCCTCTAGACCCGGCTTTATATGTTCAAATCCTCCTTCCGTCACTGACAAGTGAGACATTGGTCATGTTACTTAGCCTCTCTGAGCCTTAATTTCATAAACCATGAAATGAAAATGATAGGGCTATTTTGAGATTTAAGGAGATAAACTTTCCAAGCATGTGGCAAAGTGCCAGGACACAAATCAAGAGCTCAGTAAGTGATAACAGCTGCTCATGCTGCCAGCTACCACGGTTGCAATGGCCCTGTACGCTTGTTTTAAAACTTACACATCCTAAGCAAACTTTGAGGGTGAAAAATCACTTCTTCCTTCACTCCCTTGTGTCTGTCTAGGCTGTCAATCCAGAAGGCTGGAATTGTCTCCTGAGTCACACAATATGGGTCATAATTTCTCCCCAAGCCTGAGGATACATGATAACTGCTCTTCTACAAATCTTGGGTGATAGTGGGATGTTGAGTACATAAAGAATCCATCTTCTTACAAATGTCGGGACAGTTCCTTGAGGTTCCTCTTGAATCGTGTACCTGTAAGTCACAGTAGTCTCACAGAGGCCTGACACAGTCAGGCACCAGAAAGTTCTTGGAAAGAACTCAGGAGAGCCAAGGTGACCTTCCTGCCCTCCTCTCTTTTCCTCCTCTCTTTTGAGCCACCTGGCAGTTTGCACCAACCTTGCTCGCATTAGTGAGTCCATAGTATTTAGCACACTGTCTAAAAAAGTTGTGTCTAATAGAAATATGATGCCAGCTACATCTGTCACCTAAACTCTGTTAGTGTCTATGTTTTCAAAAGTAAACACAGTCAGAGGAATTTAACTTTTAATACTGTATTGCACTGAGTCTCATCTGTACAAGAGCATTTCAACAATAAATGCAAGAAAACATATATCCATGAAATACTTAGCAACCTTTCATGCTAGTCTTTGGGATCTGTTCTATGCATACTTATAGACCTCTCAGTTAAGATCACCCTCAGAGCAAGTTCTCCAGAGCCCCATGTGGCTAGAAAGAACACATAATCTGAAGAATGAACATATAATTATACAAAGGTGCTACTGAAGCACTTCATATATAGTAGCTGTTCAGTCCTTGCAAGCACTGTGTGATGAGTGAGATTATGATCCATGCTTTATAGGTAAAGGAAATTGAATGCAGAGGCTAAAAATTCTGCCTGAAATCCTGCAGTTGGAGTAGGCAGAATCTTGTCAATCCAGGAGCCAAGTCTGTATCTTACCCAACACACTAAGAATAAATAAAGGAGGAGATGATAGCATTTATTGTCACTTCTTTTGGCTTTGGCTTTGGTCAGGTGGAAATTCTCAAAATTATCCTTTCGTCTTGATGAATCCTTGCATGCTCCTTGTTATTTACAGCATAAAAGTATGGAGGAGACCCAAGGCTTCCTAAATTTCTCCTCTTTGCATGGCATATATAACCACGCCCATTTGTTGCTGTTGTTGTTGTTCCCAAAAGATACTAGCCTCATTCTCCAGACAGCCAATTTACACAACCTTTTTTTTTTCCTATCGCAAATATTCTCCTCCCTATTTAAGGCCAGCTCCCTTGCTTATTTTATTTTCTACTGAAATCACCTCTTCAGCTGGCTCTGTCACAACCCCACCCCTATGATTCTCTTAAGCACATATTTTTCTTGATAGTATTTTCCTCCTTTTTAAATTTTCTCTGGTGTTGATTTTCTCCCGTGGAAGAATGCAAAAGCCCCCAAAGTTTAAGGACTTTTGGCTCCGGTGTTGTAACCCCAGTGCGTAAAACTAGTTCCTTGCATGTATGTGGCTGCAGTAAACAAAGGAAGATGGCAAATAAGTGAAATTAAATTGAAAACATGGAACAAATTAATGGTGCAATGCTGGATTTTTTTCCCCATTTAGTAAAATCGGTTTCTTTTCTAAGAAATTCAAGGATATCTCTGGGAAAGGATTGCTTCTGTAGTTCCCCACAGACCCCCATTAGCAACCCCTTGATTTCTTGCTGCTTCTTATGGCACTAGGGGACATCTACTAAACATTTCTTCATCTATTCTATGCTCATAGTTTCTATTGTATCCCTCATAACACCTTTAGAATCCATGTAGAGAAAGATGTTTTATTGCTCAATTATTAATCAAAATTATCTAGAAAATATTCCTGGAACAGTGTGGGGATCAAATGTCACAAAGCAATGAATACATTAGCAGTTTTGTGTTCAGATATCTTTTGTTAAAGATAACTCTCATGAGTTATCATGTTTGTTTATATATTTATGAAAATCATATCTTAGGGCCTTTCATGCTACCCCTCAACTTCCTGCTTGGTTGCAATACTTATTATAAAAATATTTAAACAATTTAACCTAATAATGTATTTCTTTAACTAGCCATTCTTAATGGCATGGACCATACCATGAACTTAATATCTTACTACTGAATGTCTTGTTAGAACATAACAGATTTTCCAATGCCAAAACAAATAGTTTATTCACTAGTGTGCATTTCTGAATTATGGGTCTAGTCCTGAAACCATCATTAAGCCCCCAATGCCTGTTACAAATGGCAATGTCCATATTTTGATTTAAAAGAGGTTAACTATATAGTTTAGACATTGTTATATAAAGGAGGGATTTTTTAACAACTTACTCTTTGTTTTATTTAGATCTTAATAGTTAATGTAGCTGTAAACAGTTCACTATGGTTTATAGAAGCTTAAAAGCTAGAGCCCACAGCTGAATGTATTTTCCCAAACATGTATGCTTTTGTGTGCGGGTAAATGCTCTCAAATTTCTTGGAGGCTCACAAATTCACAGATATTTATAACCCAGATTTATTGGGGGAGGGGACAGACAAGTAAATGATAGAAAACTATCTCATACAGTTAAATTCTAGGGAAAGGTATCCATCCCCTATGTTATAGGTAAGGTGTGTAACCCATGGGACTGAAATTTGACAGGGAATTATATTTTATGCCATACGAAAGGGGAAGTTTATGGCTTAAATGCTTAATTGCCTAAATATTATCAGCAAGCATTGAATTCTTTTTGTACTCAGCAAAGAAAGCCTTAACGTTTTGGAATGTCAGGTTCCCCATCCATAAAGTTGGCATGTTTCTTATTATTTATCCCTAAGACATACCTTTAAAAATATTGAGATGACATCTAATCATCTTTTTCTGAAACTAAAGATGCAGTATGAATATAAAAGTGTGGCTTGCATGGCTATTACTCTCTTCCTCTTCTTTGTAATGGATGTCATTTGGACTTCTAACTCTAAAATATTTTTTCTAAAAAACCCTTTGGCAATACTGTCTGAATACAAATATATTTGTCCTATAAATGCCCTAAAGTCAAGAAATAAAAAAGAATGGCTTGATGGCACATTTTTACTTCAGGGACTGTTCACTTGAGATTCGTCAGTTTAAATGGTCTCAGTGCAATGAAGGAGAGCAGTTCTTGGTACAATAAAGACATTGTCTCCATTCCTCCTGCCTAAAGATACTGGCCTCACCTCTGTCCTCAGGTATAAACAGTGGTATAGAAGTTTTTGTGGTCAATTCTTAGGAAGGGCCAAAAACTTTAGCTCCTAAACAGAAAAATGAGGTTACAAAGAATGAAAGTTACAAAGAAAATAGTCAAAATCTATTAGCTTCTCTCTTTCTTCTTAAAACACTGTGTTGGAAGCCAACAGCCCTGCATTCATACTCTTTGCCTAACTGTGTTCTAGCCCCTTCCATTACCCAGGAATCCTGTGAGGCAGGTCTTGTCATTGCCCACATTCTATCAATAGTAAAGTAGAGGCGTGGAAGCATCAGGAATGTTGCCTGAGTGTCCCTTTTACCTAGTGATGGATCTGAAACTTAAGCAAGGTCTTCTCAGTGCAATCTGCCTCACTGCTTACAGTTGCAGACACGGGAAGCAATTGTTGGCTTCACAGTCTAACACTTGTAGCAAATGTGAGTGCGCAGTTGGCTTGGTTTGGTGAATGGCTCTTTGCTTATCATTTACAATATCTAGAAAGGAAAGACAAGCGAAAATTCGAAAACACTTTATATTATAGTCCTTAGATTTTAAATTATAAACACTCAGTTGCTTAATACAGTATTTTTATAATTAAAAGAAAGACGGAACAGATGTAATATTCTGTCTCTGGGAGAGAAAGCAATGGTGAACTCCAGGCCCTAAGGCATTAAGTCAGGCATTTTTCACTTTTAATAAATGCTGAAAGCTCTGAAGACTAATCTAACTCTTCTCAAATATGCCCTGTTGCAGTTATGTCCTGTTAACAGGCAAATTTTGTGATTTAAGCATAAATTCTACTCTACTATGACAACATAATTAGCCCCTTCCATCATCAGCGAAGGACAGGTACATTTTTTCCCTTTATGAACACAAGTATGAATGTCTTATATAACAGAGGAATTATTTCATTTGATAAAGGAGCACTTTGAAAATACAGTGAAACATTTTTTTTAAATCAAAAGTGTATGCAGTGCCTCTGTCAATTGAACTTGTAAAAGGAATTAATTAAGAAGTAATTTAAAAGTTAAAAACTGAAACACAGTGGAGCCACTGTGTTTGCTAAATGTGGGGTCAGACATCCATCAGAAGTACTGAAGATAGCCTGCAACACATCACTGCAACATACAAGTCTTGGAAGTGTAGGGTTTACATAAATCTGGAGCCATTTTGTCAAAACAAACTTAGTTTGAAAGGCAGGAAGCTTAATCCTAATGTTTGAAGTTCAGCCTCTTGGCAAAAGTTAAATGAGTTAATTGTGTGACCCTGACTCTGAACACTACACAACTATACTGACTTCAGGGGGCAAGACAGAAGAGTATCTAAGAGATGGCATCCAGGAAGAAATGTTTAATGAAGATGAACTGTCTTTATATTGTTGCCTTATTTAATTTTCAAAGCCAGTACCCATTACAGTAATCATCACTTTATGCATGAAGACTCACAAGTGTAGGAACCTAACCCAGGGCTGATCACAATCGAACCCAGGCCAGGTGGACCCATATCCATGTTAATAACCAGTGTAGTAGGCTTAAATGTGATCCTCCAATCACTCCTCAACCCCCTAAAAAATTATTATACCCTAATCTAGAAGTTGCAAATATTGGAGAAGGGTCTTTGTTGATCTGATGATAGACCCCCAGACTGGATGTTATCTAGTAGAAAGAGTGATTCAGAGGGAGGTTGGATACAGATGAAAATTCAGAAGCAAAAGCATAAAGAAGGGAGATATAGCCACAAGTCAAAGGACACTAACCACCACCAACACCTGTGACAAAACTGTGAACACTTCTTAAAAACCTGGAAGAATTGCTACCTTGCTGATTCTTTCATGGTGAGCCAATAAAACTTCATTCAAATCTCTGCTTTCTAGAGCATGTGATGCTCTGTGCCAACAGGGAAGAACTACACCCAGCATGCACCTCCAGTTCTTCAATACACATGTGGAGTAGCCCATTCTAAGCAAATGTGAGCTTCAACAAGTAAATTAACCTCTCAAGACCTCAGATACACAACACATAAAGTCATGGACTGTACTGTGAGAGTTGAAAGTTTACACCATAAGAGAAATAGTCCCCCAGCCCTAGAGGAGGCTGCCAGGTTATTTTGGGCCATTTACTCTGACTGCATATTTACTAAAGAGCTACTGTGTAATATGCACCATCTGTGAAAATATGTTTGACCTCAGAACACTTTGAGATTTTAAATAAACATAGAGTTGGGTCTAGAGGTGCAGTATATGATCCCAGCTACTTATCAGGCTGAGGCAGAATTGCCAAGTTGTAGAAAAGGCTAGGCTGCAGAAGGCATTTAGAGACAGCCTGGGAAACATAATGAGCCCCTTTATTGAAATATAAAGAAATGTAAAAGAGTTGGAGATGTGCCATAGTTATAGAGTGTATGTTTACTTAGTATGTGAGGTTCTAGGCTCAGTTGCAATATTAAAAATAAAATAGTACCCAAAAAGTTGAGGATGTTGTACCTCATTGAAAAATGGTCTGACTGGTGTACTTCCCACCCCCCTCCCTCAGGTCAGGAAGCTTTATACAGTAAAGATCAGGGTAGAAACCAAAGCATCACCTCATAACTAAAGCTACTGCTTAGCTCTGGCCTGTGGGACCCCTGCATTGAGAAGGCTATTGAGCACACAATCAGATTTCATAGACAGGAATAATTGATTGGTTATGGACATCTGAGCTGTAAGGGAAGGCAGTGGTACCAAATATTTGCCATTCCTACTCTAAGGAAGAAAAAGACCGTAACTGATCATGACAGTTTCCTGATGTACCTTAAAGAGCTTCCGGCTTCTGTATGTAGCCATTAGAGCAATTAATGGCTCTCATTCAGCAAAGAATGTGGGGACATTTATATCTTATGTCATCATCAAGAATTATAGGAATGACAACTTGTCTTTTCAGCCATCTAAAACTCATTTTCCTAGCTCCAGTGTTAATAGTCCTACATCTATTTAAAATGTCACCCGTCTTCTGAACTACACCTGGTTCTTGTCTAGTGTCCTTTCTGAAAGCAGGTAGGAGAATATACATTAATAATTATGAAATACTAATTAAAATATTAGACAATGAATCTTTTATGAGATCAGCCTACCTTTCAAAATATCTTGGCCAGTTTTCTTGGTTTTGTATCTAAAATTCATAAATAAAACAGCTATAGAGATAAGTTTTGAGGATTCTCTCCAAAGCAGTAGGCAGGGCATAGGAAACATTAATTTTCAGCATTTTCAACATGTGTTAGACAATGATCTCACAATAGCAGTCCTTGGGCCACATGGGGCTTATCAACTAGTCTGTTTTACCCTCAAAATATTGCCCTACTAACATTTTTTAATAATGTTTTAGGTATTTTCCCACATCATAAACAAAAACTTGCACAAAAATCCACATTCCAAATTTGAATTAGCAATTAAATTTAGGGCTGTGGCCTTCAGAGCACGTGTTCCTTTAAGTCGCACGGAGCAGAGCTGAGCAGCGAGATAACAGAAGTGTTTTGCTGTGTCTTTGTTTTTCTACTCAAATCTGTTAAAATTTAGAAAAAGAAGTGACTCAGGTGAGTAAGGAGTATCAAGGAAGAGAACTGATGTGCCATTCTCTGCTAATTGCATTACCTACATAGTCTCTGTAAGTATGGGAGGTTCAAGCCCTGTGTTAGACAGTGTCGGCTATCAGCCAGTTAAGAAGGGAGTTCTGGTGATGCTGTGGAGTTGCCAGCAAGGACTCCTTTTCAAACCAGCTGGTTAGAGCTACTATTCAAGACCACGGCTTCCTCATTGCCCAAAGCTTCCCACAGTGTCTGTGGTATTTGGCACTGGGCTACATATACCATGGCAGACCAACCGATTATCAACCTGCGATACTCAGATTTGAGTTGTTTGCCTACACCCAGTGGGGATGTCAGGACCAGGGTCTGACCTGAACAGTTGTCTAATTTTATCAGTCGTAGCTTGAACTCCTTAGCTTTCACCTTGTGACGTTCCCATCAATATTAGCCATTCCACCTTTGTAACAGCCTTGTCTCATATTAATGTTTAAGTAATCGTGATGGTGCCAAATGTTGATATGCCATGATAAAATCTTCTCCTGTCATGGGGAAAGATGAGGTGTAGGGTTAATGTTTGCATGAGCACTTGCTATACGCTACTTATGACACTAAAGATTTTGTAGGTGCCCCTGCAGCTTCTGAAATCCTTCTTACAATATTCACTTTTTTTTTCCACTGAAGAAACCTAGGTAGATGTTTCCAATGGTGGGGTCAACACCTGAAACCACATTTCCTACACCAAACCCTGTTCTTGGCCATTCTCCCTTCCAACTGCTTCCAGACCCATTCTACAATGACCTACAACAGCAACAATAATAATAACTGTCATAATCCACTAAGCATGTACTTGCCTCCTTGATATAGACTCACGTGCAAATATCTGTATATATACAACTATACATTCAATACCCATAACATGATTCATAATGCATATTAATTTTTTATTCAATTATACTTCCCTAGTGCTGGATTTTAATTCTCTGACAAGAATTTATCACGCTTCAAAGGGCTATGACAGGGTTTTAGTGTGATTCAAAGTGTAAATTTCTATCTCACAGGACACCCAAGTGAATATTAGCTTTAAGTGGATTGTTTCCTAGTACCACTCAAAACTTCTACTTTCTGACTAGGTAGTGTGAATGTTCATTAACAACACCCCAGACCATGGGACTATGAATTCAGGTGTTGGTCATGTCTCTCTTCTTGCTACAATACACAAGACATTCGACACCATCCGAAACAAACATAAATGGTGAAGGAAATAGATCTCCTTGTTCCCAAAACAAACTGGATTCCTAGATAAGGTTTCATGTAAAAAAAAAAAAATCAGAAGTATGTAAAGCATGTGAGAATTTTGTTTGTGATTAAAGACTGTAATAATTTTTTAAAAGAGCAATAAACCTCATAGTCTACTGAAGAATAAATCATTAGCAAATTTTTCTGTTCACAGAACCAGTCTATCAAAATACTTATATCTTATTTTCTAAAATTATGTTTCTATAGTAAATATAATACAGAATGCTAGAGTTTAAAGATAAGTAACATATGGTAAAACTCTATAACAAAATGACATTTTAAAATGCATATGTGAGTCATTATCTTCTAGAATTTTCTGTATAGAATGGTTACAATTACTTATTATATATTGTGTTTTAAAATCTTCTAAACCCTACTAACATTCAACATGTATTTTAATATTCATACAGCCTTATGGGGTTTAAATGAAGACAAAACCCAACTAATACTAATAATGTAATATTTTCTTTATATCTTACTCTATGTAAATTAGAATCTGAATTACAACTAGAATAGTCTACTGAAGAATGAATCTTAGTGAATTTTTCAGTTCACAGAACCATTCCATCAAAACACCTAAATCTTCTTTTTTAAAATTATTTTGCTATAGTAAATCCTGAAAGACTGGACACTTTAAACAAATGTAGATTGTTCCTTGAAGCTTGGAATTACAAAGCATTTGTCTTTTGAAAAGACAACAGCATTGGTCACCTGCCTGCTTAAATATGATTGGAAGGTCTTTTTGCTGACAGCTTCTCTTTCCCTTCTTCGCACATCAGCAGGGCTCTCAAGTGCATGAAAGCTAGTGTGATCCATCATACGCAAAGCCGAGAACTGTGCAGCCTCAACTTTCCCATCAAAGTGAACATTCACCCATTTCAGACTGTCAGGCAGTGGTGCCTGAAGGTCATCCCTGGGAAAGAGACATGTTGCTCTCACTCTTCTTAATGAAGTAGTTAACATAATGGACATTCGTGTATGTTGGGTATGGATTTCTCTGTAATTCTCTAGTTTTTTCAAAGTAATTCAGGGTGTACATATAATAATCAAAATTTCAATGTTCTTCTGTTTTGTGTTACATATAGCTCTTAAATTTTTATATAAGACTTTGATAATTGTTTTCTTTTATTTTTATGATTGTAATATAATTACATCATTCCTCCTTTCCCTTCCCTCCTGCCAAATTCTCCCATACACCTTACCCCTCTCAAATTCATATCTTCTGTCTTCATTAATTGATGCTGTGTGTGTGCATGCGTGTGTGTGTGTGTGTGTGTGTGTGTGTGTGTGTGTGTGTACAAATACATACCTAAATACAACTGGCTCATTCTGTAAATGCTATCTTTATGTTTTCAGGCTGACTATTTGATATCAAATCACCCATTCATATACTCTTCCCTGGGGAAGACTATTTCTCCCATTCTTAGCATTCTCTGTGTAGTCCTGAACCTGCTGGACTTACCTGCTGGACTTTTCTACTTTAGCATGTTTATTTTTTTTTTGTCATTGTTTAGTTCATGTTTAGCCAGTCATGTTTTTGAGACTTTATCAGTCTAGTTTCTGATATTTTTAATACCTGACATTCTTGAAGTCACCTTTCTCTTCAGTTTCTCTTTTTCTCTGACCCAAGTTACAGACCCAGGTGTCAAAAAGTTCAATGAAAGTAAGGTTAATTTTTCTAAGATCTATCTACACTTAGAATTTACAAAGTAAAGTAAATTCTTCTGGGCATTGCTAATTACAACCAAGTGGCATCTTATTCCATGGAGAATAAGATTCCTGCCCTCTTAAATACATACTGAAAATATGCATCTATAGGTCTCAATAGGTAATAGCACCCTATAAATAACAGACTTTTATTTTTCATTAATGAGTAAAATAAAGGCCTAAAAGTCTACTTTTTAGCTAGCCATCTCTTGATTGCATCATCATAGCCTCCACAATGCTTGCAAAGGTGTGAGGTGGGTATTTTCCATACTATACATAATTTGCAACCACAGTATTGTACAAATCTTCACTGAGAGCCACAAAACACTAGGATGACAAATAAGTCTTTTCACACATGTGTATATTCTAAAAGCTATTCCTTGATTGGGCATAAATGGTTGATTGAAATCCCTGTCGTTGAAGCTCTGACTCAACCTCTGCTAACTGGATTTCAGCTAATGGATTTAGAAAGCCAATCTTCATGTTCAGGGTCCACCTGTCTCTGGAGCCTTGCTTACAGCAACACTGACTTTTCTTTTAATTGGTAGAATCAGTAACTAAATCATAGTTAGACCAAGTTAACTTTGCAGAAATAACCTGTTACGCTGACTTTGGTAGCAGCCTTCTAACTAATGGAAAGAAACCAGAAATACAGAATCCTAAAGGCTGTCTGAGAGTAAAATCTATCTTTTTTCCATGACATGAATTCCCATATTATTCTGAGCCCTGTTTTGCATTTAATTCTTAGCAGACAAGTACCCATTTTTCTATCCCCCTTGTGTTCGCTCTGCCTGAAAGACGTCCTCTCTATCATCTCTCTCTGAAGGATAAAGGATGTTAGTCACCCTGTCTGACACTGCCACAATATAATAGATTCTATGTTCCTTATACAACCCCAAAGCAACGTTTGAGGATGCAAATTAAAAGAATGTGTTGTTTTGTGTTTTTGTTTTTGTTTTTGTTTTGTTTTGTTTTTTTCAGAAAGAAATAACTGCTTTCTGGGGTTAAATATGATATTATTTTAGAAATTCGATAAAATTTATGCAGAATCTAAAGCTCAGCCATTATGTCAAAGTAATTATGTAGTATTTATTTATAGATGATTTGGTGAGTAGTATTTCTCAATTAAAAAACCATGACGATAGGCATGTTTTATTATGTGTTATCATGCAGAAATCTAAATATGGTGTCAAAAGTTGTACTCTATCCCAACAGAAATTACAGCTTGCTGTACTCTAACCCATTGTCCCTTAACCATGGAAAAAATAGCAGGTATTCAAAGTGTTCATTTCTTCATTTCTTCCCAAACAAATGATTTGTCTTTACACCAGTGCCACATTGTGGCTGTTGGCACCCTGCCCCCTCCTTAAAACTTTAGTTTCCTTGTGCTCCCTCTGCCACTTTCTTCTTTGGGGCTTCCGCCCACCTCTCCATTCACTCTTTGTCATTTTTGTTGGAAGCCCTTCTACTTCAATATTTCTGCCTGCTTTCTGTTCCCTGGCAGTAGCATTTATTTCTAGTGCTTCAGCTACTGCTGAGACAGCCAAGCCGACTAAGTGTTTCTCAGAGCAGGAGATAGTCATCCATGTGAACATTTGGCATTTTCTACATCCACTGATTTTTGTCACAGCAGAAAAAGGCTCTCCTTGAATATAGTGAGCAGAGATCAGGGATGACAATAAGCATCCTGTGATGGAAAGAACACCTTCCCAAATGAAATGGCACAGCTCCTGAATTCAGTAGTGCTGAGGATTATAAAATAGGACCTAAATGTACTGGACAATTTTGTTTGAGCATCCTATAGAAATACTAAACTCAATATGTATCAAGGAAACGTTACCTTTTTCTTCCCACCCTTTGCTGCTCATGTCAGTAACTGTGCATTTTCATTTAATGAAGTAGCTTCAAATATAACAACAGCCTTACCTGCTGAGAGTCTCTAACTATGCAAATACTCCTGAAGGTATGATCTGCATACATTGTAGAATCTCCCTCCTCTCCTGGTGTAAACTATCTACTGAGTCTATTACTCTCTCAGCACCATCAGTTTACACAGTCTGGTCCCTAACTCTGATTCCTCATTACTACGTATTCTATCTGTCATCCTAAGGGTAATGTGCCAGTTGACCTCAGTCCTTTGCTGTGGCCTTGGAGCTCTGTCCCCTGCTTGCTGGGATATTTTTAAGGTCATTTTCTGTAAATAAGACATACCAAATAATTTTTTAGCCTATAAAAGTTATTACCTACTGTAGTTTTCATTGGCAGCCATATTTGACAAAACCTTTACCTCAATGCATATTAAAAATAAAGAGAATTTTTTAATATACATATTCCTGTTGGAGCCCAAACAGATGAGAAAGGATTAAGAGGACCTTGTGGGATGACAAGACATATAGCATCAAGGGCTAGCACATCCCAATTTTATACCAATGATTTTGCTGTGAGGTTGTGGGTGACCTAATGAAAATTTTCCTCATTTGTGAAGCAGGAATATAGTTGAGATATCTCTCAGTTTATAACAATAATCTGGATTCTAAATATTCCTTTCAAAATTACACTTAATTTCTTGATTTCTTAATTTCTTTAAATCATATTTAAAATGTCCTTCTGGAAGCATTTTTCTCATCCTTTAGAGACTCTTGTCTTACCTCAGCCCACATCTATCCATCATTTTCTTATAGCTACCAGAATCTTAGAAAAGTTTCTTCTGTCAAGATATTTCAGCAATATAGCTAATATGTAAATGAATCTTCCCTTGGTGACTTTTTCTACATAGTACTTTCTGGACGGAACCTATTATCACATATCTTCACCTCTAGAGTCTTTGTGTTTCCACCTAGTAATTCAGTTGGCTGAAATGGTACTTCCAGATTCTTATATATTTGTCATGGACATAGATGAAAGAACAGAAGCATTAAATTATTGTTGAAACCCACCCTATAACCTAAGATAATGCTGTGAATTGAGCTGTAGATGCCACATAAACTTCTAGAGGTCCTTAAGAAATGACCTCTAGAATTTTAAAACCAAATCTTTGAAACAAAACAATTATATCTCTTTCAAGGATGTGTTAGTTAAATCTGTCTCCTGCTGTGTGTACCAGTGATGGTTGTAAGATGATAGGTTGTTTTCTGACATTTTCATCTCTGCATAGTTTCCAAAAGCTGCTGTATCTTGCTGTAATAGCTTTAGCCATACAAGCACATAATTAGGTGCCTGGCATGTTTGAGCAGAAATGAATACTTAATCTTCTCATTGAAAGTGGCTACATGATTAGAAATTAAATTCTTTCTAGACTATTCTCAGTAGCTCCCCTGTGTTTTCCCTTGAGTTTTTAAGACATTTCCAGAAGTTATGTGCCTTCTTTGTGGCTTCTCAAACAGTCCTATTTTCTAACCTGAATAGAAGCTTACTTTTGATTTATGAATAAAAATATCCTGGAGTTACTACAGCCTTATAGCCTTATAATATCAATTGCAAGAAAAAAATGCTTATGTACATAAGGAACTCTCCCTGTAAGATTCATGAGATTGGGGCTCTCTTAGTTAAAAAAAGGTTATCATCATAATAGATTACAAAGAAATATTGAAGTGTAATTAGTTTGTTTCAATAATTATTAAAATGCTCTAATGTTTTTTATTGAAGCTTAAAGTTAGTACAGTTAATAAACCTTTAACTTTCACATTTTCTTCCACATAGACTAGTACTTCTCAGATTATGGTATAACATCAACAGATGGATAAAATATGAAGATGTAAAATATTAAACTGGGGAGCGTTGGGACTACCTGCAAGATGTTGTTTCCTGTTGACATGTACTTTATCGCCTGCACCTTCCAGATCTACGGAAGACCTTTGAGCAGGAACCCTTGGGAAAGGAAGTGTCCCTGGAACAGGAAGTCTTACTCCAGTGTCGGCCACCTGAAGGGATCCCAGTGGCTGAGGTAACAAAAATGCATTGCATTTAGCAGTTGGCACTCACTTATTCTAACAGAGCCTAATCCATGGCTAATGGTGCAGTGAATTAGGGCATGGCATGATGAATGGTTGGTAATGGAGTCCTAACTGCCTGCTGCTGGCAAAACAGATTGATTAGGAACTGATTAATGACTTGGGAGTCAATTAGACTGGCCCCTTTGGACAAAGCCACAGGCAGCATGGTTTAATTTTATCATTCTCTTTCAAAACATCTATAGAAAGAGATGCGATGACTTAATGCACCATCAATTGTAATACTGTTCCAGATGATGTTTAAAAAACGTTAGTATAAAAAAGGTGTGTGTCTGTCCTATGAGCTGGCTCTTCACGTGTGTGTTTCTCAGTCTACGGTATCATTGTTGAGATCAGAAAGCCATATCTACTGTCGTAAACATGTTCACTTTCATCCAGTTATATTCTACCAGTTCATTCAATGTTTTGGTTCTGCTTAAATGCAGCATCCGGATTGCTAATGAAATGCTATGAATCAGATTTTGGCACGACTTTTCATTAGCAACAATATATTGCCCTTTGAAAAGGGCTGGATTTGAAAAAGTTGCCCTATGTGACCTGTAGGAGAATGCATGCTCTTCGGGGACACTCACCATTACACTCCAGCATCCTGTTGATGGAAACTAATCCCGTGTCTTTCATTTGTTACCAAATAACTTTAAACTCTAACCCAATCTTTACTTCACATGATTAATAGAAAACTATCTCATATTGCCCAACATGATTATCATAGCTGCTGCAGAGTTCTACAAATCCAAACACACTTTTATTTGACAAGTAACAAGATTTGTTGATGGTCCTTACTAGCCTCTGAATTCCATGAAGTCATTGAAGTATTTACTGTATTTTGCATGTGTGCAAAGAGGTATAAGCCTGTTGTTCACACCTATATATGGATCCAGTGGACATAAATCTGCTCATTTTTCATGCAATAAAATCTTGAAATTTTGTCTCTCTAAAAATCTAAAAATAATAATATTGAAATTTTAAGTACCTAATTATAAAAATTAATTTACTGTTTGATTTCTAGTAGCTTTTAAATCCTTTGAAGATTGGTACAAGGTAGAAATTAGCTAGGGTAGTTCCCCCCCCCCCCGACCCCAAATAACAGTAAAACAGAGCATCTCATTCTTCTGAGTTAATACTGGCAACAAATTATTTGAAAATATGTTCAAAAGGACTCTACTTTTTCTGCCATAGCATTTATATCTCTGTTACTCAAGGCAGTCACAATTTCCTATTTTATAATTTTTTAATTCATTTTTTTTATTTATTACAATTTATTCACTCTATATCCCAGCTGTAGCCCCCTCACTTTTCCTCCTGCCAATCTCGCCCTCCCTCTCTCTTATCCTTGCATGTCCTTCTCCCAGTGCACTGATAGGGGAGGTCCTCCTCCTCTTCCATGTGACCCTAGCCTATCAGGTCTCATAAGGACTGGATGCATTGTCTTCCTCTGTGGCTTGGGTAAGGCTGCTCCTCCCTCAGGGAGAGGTGAACAAAGAGCTAGCCACTGAGTTCATGTCAGAGACAGTCCCTGTTTCCCTTACTAGGGAACCCACTTGGAAAGTGAGCTGCCATGGGCTACATTTGAGCAGGGGTTCTAGGTTATCTCCATGAATGGTCCTTGGTTGGAGTATCAGTTTCAGAAAATACCCCCATTCCCAGATTTTTTTTTTTTTTTTGGCTCTGTTGCTTTCCTTGTGGAGCTCCTGTCACCTCCAGGTCTTTCTATCTCCCCCTTAAGATTCCCTGCACTCTGCCCAAAGTTTGGCTATGAGCCTCACCATCTGCTTTGATACATTGTTGGGAAGAGTATTTGAAAGGCCCTCTGTGGTAGGCACCTGTCCTCTTCCCTGTTTTCTCCCTCTTCCAATGTCCGTTCCATTTGCCTTTCTGAGTGAGGAGTGTTCATCTTGCTAAGGATATTCCTTCTTGATTAGCTTCTTTAGGTGTACAGATTTTAGTATGATTATCCTATATTATATGTCTAATAGCCACATATACGTGAGTATATACCATATGTGATTTTCTGTTTCTGGGATACCTCACTCAAGATGATCTTTTCTAGTTCCCACCATTTGCCTGCAAATTTCATGATTTCCTTGTTTTTAATTGCTGAGTAGTATTCCATTGTGTAAATGTACCACAATTTCTGTATCCGTTCCTAAATTGAGGGGCATCTTTTTTTTTTTAACTTTGAAAAAATAAAACCATTTTCCCTTGTAATTGGCATCTCAGGACTCTTTAGCACCGTATCAGAAGTTGCACGATTATCACTCACTATCACAGAAGTTGCACGATTATCACTCACTATCACAGACCTTGCAGACCCAAAACACAGCCTGTGGTTTAGTGTGGCCGAAATGAAGGACAGTTTTCAATACAACGTTTCATTTAAGTTACATAATAGTACATCTGCCTCTTTACTTGTAGTTCTAAAGCAAACCTGTTCAAAAAGCCACTGTGATGTTCCAAACATCCTATGAGCAGCATGAACATCTGTGGTCTGGCTTCTATTCAAGGCAATGTAAAAACAGCTACCCTGGAAAAATCTTACAAAGAGAATATCATGCTACTCTTCTTTTTTAAGTCTCAACAAAGTAGTTCACTTTGTCAAGGAGTAAAGATTCATGACTTCAAACTAATTGGCTATGAATTTTATGTGTATCATCACTGGGGAAGAGTCTAATTAACATTTGGCAAGCTGAAAAATCATATACCCATTTGACATTCAAAGAACTATATTTAATACATATTACTTTTTCATTTTTTTAAGTCAAAAAAGAGATCAAACATACATGCTTAAGAGAAGGCTAATAAACTCCTCTGTAGATTTTTTTAACACCATTAAAATCACCAAGATCAAAAATCCAATGGATGACTTTACATGACACTTTCCAGCTGCCGTTTGCTCAAGAGCAATAGAAAAATGTAAAGAGAAAGGGATAAAAGAGAGCTTGGGAGACTAAGAGATTATTTGATCATTTTATTGTCAATATAAATACATTCAGTACTTCATTTTCATTTATGTTTACGGAATTTGAAGGCATAACTGTGACATAAAATAAAGTGTTCATCTTAACATAAAATCAGCAGGTAAAAATGCATGTTTTATTATCATTAGTTTAGCCCCAAGGAGGTCAGCCTGGATAAATAAGTGCTTCACTGCTATTTAAAGCAACTACTTTTGAGAGGAAAGCACAGTCAGTGTTCAGTGAACACCTGGCTGGTCCAGTCAGATGATCTGTACTTTACACACATGTAGGTGGTTTCATGAAGGAAGATCCTTTGCAAATTATCAGGAAGCAGTAATTTTCTTCTGGCTATCCAAACCAGGCATCTTAAAAAAAAATCTAACCTCAAATATAATCATACTGCATTTGTGCCTATAATGTCATAGGTGTTGCCATGATGGTAACAGTTGGTCCTTGCCAGGATATGGGCATCCTGTAGTCTATTTTATGAAACAGCAACTGATTTTCTTTTCAAAATCCAGGTTTAAATTCAAGCATAATCATGTTTTACTCTCTGACTTTAGACAAGACATTTTAATCTTTTGCATCCAGATTTTTCAGTCACATAAGGAAGATATTATTATTTATACACTAAATGTTTGTGATATTTAATAACAATAGTACATGAAAAGCACTTAATCCTATCTAGATCCATAGAGTACTATCAAGCATTATTTACACTCTTACTATGTTATATTATTAATTCCCAGAAGATTGAACTCAATATTATAAAATAGCCACTGAACTTTGCTTACCCTAAGCTCTCTGGGATACATGATGGAGGAACCTCTGCTATGTGAAGAATCAACAAGACACCTCCTATATTCTACAGCCATTGGTTTGCTTGGAGGCCATTAGTGCTACAGACAAATGTAACACTTAGAACCCAACTTTGCCTTCTACTAATGCTAATCAAATTGCCTGACGTATTCTTTTTCTCATTGCTGTCACCAAACACCTGACAAAGAGCGACGTCAGAGAAGAAGTGTCTGCTTTAGGCTATAGTTTGAGGGGATCCAGAAAGTATTCTTTCCTTTCCTTCCTCATGGCATTTGACTCCATCTCAATAGCCTGTCTCTCTTCCATGTCCCCAAAGAAGCTAGAAAATTAATATGCTATAAAGTGGGTGCTGGGCCATTCCCAAGGCATAATAGCAGCCCTCTATGAAATTAATCGCTCTCCGCTCATTTGAGTTCATGCCTAGAAAAATGTTACTATCACATGGCAAGCCTGGGCTGCCTTATATCATCAGATTATTCCTTCAGGGGATCACTGGATCAAACCATCAATGGAGTCAAGGGGTTTTGGCATGGTAGGAGGAACAAAATGGAAAATTTCACTAAAACCTGTGATTTGTTTCACCTTTAACAAGGGGATAATTGCTTCCCTAATTATAATTGAGCTATTTCTCATAGGAGCTTAATTGGAGGAACAGGGCAGCACAGTGTTCAACTTATTGACCCAGTTGTACTTTAAAAAACTGTCTTCTTATTTATCAACATTTGCATCTCTAATTAGTGAGTGGGAAAATATGGGGTGAAGTGTGAAAGAATAGATTGTTTTGCTGAGTTTAGGCATGATAAATAGGAAACAGATATTTTTAAGTAGATACTGACAAGACCAAAACCTACTGGCAGCTGGAGGCACTAGCGAATGTGTAGCATCAGGTGGCTTTCTGTCTAATGGCTTACTAATATGGCCACTGAAAAGTGCCTCGTGAGCCATGCCACCCCTCAGAATGGGTGAAGATGAATTTCCTGCCAGGTGTGTTGTTACCAAGCCATGAGTCATGGTTTTTCTGGGTAAAAGAGGCTTAGAGAGAAACAAAGAGCTTGGACTTCATTTGGGAGGGAACCTTACTTTCAGTGCCTATAATGTCGGAATTTTTCCTCTTCTGTATAACACCATAAAAAAACCTAGAAAATAGTTTTTTGTTTGTTTTTAAGTCTTTTGTTTCCAGGCTAGTCATTTTAAGCTTTGCATTGTTCCAAGAACATTTTCTACACCTTTATGGTATTTTTCTCTTAACCTATCTCTAGTACTTAATACACTGAGCACAACACAAAGCCATGCATCCCTCTATATTTAAATTAATGACAAAATTAACATTCAACACATCAATTTATACAACAAATATAAGCTATGAGATACATTGTCTTACCAGCTCCTGATTCAAGGGTCAGTATTTGAGCATGCCTGATGATTCCCTCAGGACTATCTGTAGATGCAAAATGCATAGTCTATCTTCCATTGTCATTCCATTTATTCAAGAAATATTTCTTGTAGATTCACTGTGTACTCAATAATCTTATGATTTTCCTGAGAAAGGATAAACAAAAAGAAGAGGCAGAATAAAGGTGTTTTCAGTCAACCACCAGTAAAAAGCAATACAGCAAGGTTGTATGGGAGTGGGGGAAAAAAAGGTCATATTAGGAGGTTATTGGTGGTTGAGAGTGTTCAAAGAAAGTCTCTCTGACAAGATAAATTTGCACTGAGATCTGGGCAAAAGGAAAGAACCACTCTTGAAAAGAACTGGGTCAGAAAGATCTAGGCATCAGAGAAATGGCACAAATCCCCTCAGGAGCTGATAGTTTTGAAAGACCAAGCTGAAGGCTCTCATCTGAGAGCCAACGACAGGAAGATATTCCATGTCAGGAAAAGAAGACTTCAGGGACTGTGGACATAACAAGCCCCTTGGAACCATCTTTAAATGTGTGGGATGCCACCAGAGATTTTAAATAAGGAATTTTCATGACCTGATATGTGGCTTTAAAAGATCACTCTTACTACTTAATGGAAAACAGATATTTTTCCGAGTATTAGAAAGGGGACAAGAATAATATTTAGGATTCTTGCTTGGCTGTCTTGATGCTCAAAAAAAGAAAATAGTTTCTTTTCCTAAGATAGAAGTAGAAGGTAAGAAAAATGGGAAAGCACAGGACAT
Source organism: Psammomys obesus (assembly GCF_907164565.1). Taxonomy (NCBI): domain Eukaryota; kingdom Metazoa; phylum Chordata; class Mammalia; order Rodentia; family Muridae; genus Psammomys; species Psammomys obesus. Next base: position 28,726,481 of record NW_026596095.1, read on the forward strand.
ATATAGTTTTTTTTCTGAATATGCTATTTAAATATGATTTTCCAAAATGAATAAAATCTGTCAGTTATTTGTTCTGTCATGAGAAAGTGACATCTCTGTATGTTCACATTCAACAGGCCTACTTAGCAGGGGCTCCTTCTAGATCACCCAAAACCAAAATAGAATCTGTTTCCACATATCATTTATGCTTCAACAATGAGCAAAGTCTTAAAGAGACTTATAATCACTAGGCAGAGGTGTCTTTTATTTTCAAGACCTTGATTTGTTGCAAATAAAAAGTTATTTTGTATTTTTGATCCCTATCTTGCTTTGGAATTCCAAAGACTCTCCATATGCCTACAGTCTGTACTTACCTCAGTCAGCATGAAAGGGAAAAGACATCTCTAGAGAACAGAAGGTTTGCATTTCCTGGTGATGGTCAGACTTAGCACAGTGTTGAATACTTTCCATTGGCAAAAGAAGGCTAAGAATTGCGTTGTTTATCTGAAGTCAAATTCTTGGCAAAAAGTAGTAATAGACTAGTAACATCAATAAGCTTGTCAATTTAGAGCCCTTTTTACTGATTTAAAAAAATAATCAGCCTTTTAAACACAATTCTGGGCTGATTTGTTCTCTTGTGTGGTATTGTCATATATAGTCATTCAACTTTGGGACTTTTTTGGTTTTAAATTTTATTTCTCAATTAGACTTTATTGCATTACATTCTTTGTCCATTTGCTTTTATCTCTTCACGGTCTAACTTCAGTTTTAGAAGTTTACAGAACTGAAGATGAGTTCGCCTCCGCAATATGGTCTGTGTACATTCAGCTCTCAAAAGCAATGAGCCAGACATATGTGCAATTAAGGGAGGAAAACAAATTCCCTTTCTTGGCAAATCCCTTCCTTCTGCAGAAGTTACAACAACTGAGCAAAATGTCACTGTAGTTTCCATTTGAATTTTTTAATTCTTTGCCCATTTTATTTTTACAATTGCCCAAAGATAGAATTTCAACTTGCTTGAATACTAACACTTCTTAGAACACATAAAATATCTTTATTTTTACAGACCTACCAAAGGTGTAAAGAATACTGAATAACACCATCAAAGAAGAAGTAAATGATTTTTTTTTTTTTTTTTCAGATCAGAGCAGCAAATAGTTGCAAAACCAATGTGGCCTTCTCTTCTTGGAATGCTTTCTTGATTATTTGAGATATTCAAAAGAGACTTGTATCTATTGCCAATAGAGCAAACAAAAAAGAGAGAGAACCCCAGAACTTCAAGCCTGTGAGCAGGCGGAGGCAAACATTCTTTGTGGGGCTATACAGAATGCTTGTTACCTATAGACATCTTTTAGAATTGTCAAAGCTTTGTTCCCTTGGATGTGGTACACATGACCCATGTGGACACAGTCTGAGAGTTTCTCAGATAGGCTCTTAGACACTCCCACCCCACACATGACCACTTCAATGGCATATGCATTTTACAGTCTACAAGTGTCACTCATCTGGAAAACCTGACAGTAATGTCCCACTCTTAAGTACAGATTAACAGGTACTGTTTATGATGTGATTACTAAAGGTTGTAAAACTGCCCATATTTTCTATATTATAGCATATTTTAAGAAGGGGAAATTAAGCAAATAAGTTAATAATAATAGTAACAACAATAATACTTCAGACATGTCACTTGTAAACAAGTCAGTGAAACTTGGCAGATTCCCAGAGGTTAGCTAATGCACCTATGAGAAACTTAGCTTGGCCAAGTGTGCATTTGATAATTGCCCAATAATTGCTTTTCCCATTTGTTTGATTAATGTACCTATATAACAATTCCCTACCAAATCCCCACTCTCAAAGGTGTGCACACACTTCAGAATTCTGTTGTGTCACTTTCCAGTGCGATGTTCTGGCACAGTGGGCCCAATTTCCTACTAACAATGTAACTTTTCTGATAGATGTGATTTTTTCTGCATAATGGTTACTGGAGTCACTTTTTCATCTTGGATGGCATGTGGCAGTTTCCTTGGTTAATTAGGACAAATGTGCCAATTATGTTAATGTTTCTCCCGATACCAATCAGTGAATAATTAGACACAACACATCTGTCTTTCGCAGGGGAGGAGAATAGGAGGAATAAGGTGCCTGGCTTCTTATATTGACATATATGATTAGACAAGACCTAAATCAATCTCTGGGTCAGCAAGTTTTCGTTAGAAGGGTGCAGGTTGCCACTGGCCACTGAGGGTCTGAATACCTCCAGAAAATGACAAGTTTCTACAAAGAATGGAAGCCATCTTTTCTTCCTTCAGAACAACAAAATTACATAGCCCTATTGGTAGAATGTAGTTAGGCTATATATTTATTTGTCTCTAATCTACCGAAATATATAAGTTCTTGTATAGAAGTATTTAAGCTCTCAAAGATAATTTGGTTTTATTTATATTAGAGATTACGCTGAAAGAAATCACAAGATTCAGCCTGTGGGACCAGAGCGAAAGGATTGTGAATATACATGAGCCACCATGATATTTCAGTTTGCCACAATCTCTGTTTAGAACTTTCTATGTATCTAAATCTCAGAGACTTCTGGTTACTGGAAAATTGACGTTATTTCCATTGTAATGTTACTGGCATTCACATTCCGTATTTGGTAGGACTGTAGAGAGAGATGAAGTTGTATCTAAATTATTTAGTACCATAGGCAATATCTCCATCCTTGGGTTGACACTGCAAATATAAAGAAACGTCTTATAAAATCAACATATTATAATCTGTGAAGTAGTCACAGAATATCCTAATGTAAAAGCTTGTGTATTTGTTTAAAATTCAAAGTTTCCATTTCTGAGTAAATATGCTTTGTTATATCCAACACTTAATAACATTCCACTATGTATTTATCATCCAAGGATCTCATCAGATATAATCCTAAAAATTGTATTATTGAGGTTTCAAATATAGCATCCCAACTGTTTTTTGAGAAACAGTTCGTTACACAATAAATCTACAATGTCCACTGTAGTTTTTCTTTTACAGTGATGCTTTTAATTGAAAATAACAGCTCAGAAAAGACATATAATAGTTTTGAAAAGAAGTTACATTTGCTAACACTGGCCTTCAGTCTTCCTCATATATGATGTGTTGTTTTTGTTTTTTGTTTTTTTGTTTTTTTCATTTTCTCAGTGCACTGAGAAGACTAGAAAACCAAGGAAGATGCTATGTTAGTCAGCTTTATTTATTTATTTATTTGTTTGTTTATTTATTTATTTATTTATTTATTTATTTTTACTCTACCCACAAGTATTTGAGTTTGATTCTTCAGTAGTTAAACAGGAATATAGTTAGATTCTTAACAGAAGTTTTAACATAAAAATCACGGAACACTACTAGAAATAAATTTTGAATGACTATCTTATTTAAATAACTTCCTTTTTTATTACCCTATTAGCTATAAGAACACTATTAGCTAGAAGTTTGGGGTCAGTATTGGGTAGCATAACTATTGTGATATTTGGTTAGGAAAATGAGGGGTGAATAAAAGTGAAAAAATGAGTTTTCAAAATTGGGATTCAGTTTGAGGGTTTTAACTTATCCCATATCTAACTGTGAGCTTTAAATGGATAAATTATTGGGAACCATAGAATTTTTTTCTGTCTTTGTCCATGGTGTAGATTTTATAAAAATCAATATAAAGTATTTAGAAAGAAGATAATAGGCAATGTTTAAAATGTGATGGTTGTAAAATGTTGAAGTGACCTCTCAGTAGAACTTTTGGAAGTCTGGGCCATTGAGCAGTGGTTTATAGCAAAGCCTTGCTTCCCCTGACAGTACGGCCAGTAGTACTGACTTTTATAAAATACCAGTCACTGTGAAACTATAAAACCATGCATCTAAGAACCATAAAGTTTGTTTCTTAAATCAAACCACACAAGGAAAGTTGGCAGTTTGTATACACCTTCTCAAGCAACATACAATAGGGACAGCATGCTTCAGTCCTGAACATAATCAAGTTGGAAATCACTCATCTTCATCACTAAAATCATATTAGTGTTGGGAGAATTCTATAGGCAATCAACTGAACTGTGGGATGAGAGTATTGGGGGAATTCTTAAGCATGTGATCTGATCCTCCTACAGCAATACCTGGGAACCCACCCCTATGCACGGAGGCTGGAAATGTAACATCTATTCTGGACAAATACTGTTGTGGCTACCCTGGCCTCCACTAGGAGAGTTTACTAAGTGAGGATTTCTAAGTTCCATTTATTTATTTTGTTTGGGGTGTGAATATGACACAGCCTGTGGGTGGACATCTGAGGACAACTTTCAACCCTCAATCTTCTTTTTCCAACCTCTGCGTCTCAGGGATCAAACTGAGGTCACTGACTGTGAAGCACCTTGCCTACTGAGCCAGCTCACTGGCCTCCAACATGAGAACTTAGCAGCTGGTATTCACGGAATGCCTTACAATGGTATAGTGAAAGTGTTTGCTTTCCTGACTGATATTGGGAATTTAAAAATATGTACTCATTAACAGACATTGAGGGCTCTGGTTCATGTTTAAAACAGCCTATTTTGACATTAGCCTCTGGGTCCTAAGTTTAGCACCAGGGAAAAAGCCATTTAGACTGTGGAGACGTTCCTGATTCCATATACTTCCCGTCTCTTACCTCATTAAATCTTCCAGCACCCTCTCACCGGGTAGCCCTTCACCTTGTAACAGGTAAAGACTGTAACCAATTCTGTTCAACTCTTACATTCTTTGTTACCCCTAGTAACAAAATAGTTTTATTGACTATACATTTTTGAAATTTGGCTCATTAAAGTGGTACAAATTATGTGTGGCCTTATTTGATTGATTTTCATAAGCTCTCGGAAAAAAAATATTTTTAAAGTGTTGGATTGTTTCACCAGCTTTATAAAAGTATAGTGAGGCCATTTTATGATATGGTATATTGTTACTATCCGGACATACTTTGTTAAATAAGGAAAATCAAGATGCAGGAGAAGAATTAATTAAACTCGACTTGAAAGTCTGCTCCTGACTCCATTATTATAAGATAAACAGTAAGATATCAAGCTGAAAGAGAGATCAATGTGAAAAGAGGTTATGATTGATCATGTGCTTATTATGCTTTTCATATTTGTTGAACATCTAGATGGAATTAAGTAGAAAGTACTTGGAAAGATGCGCAGAACTTAACAGAAATTGAAACTAATGTTGATGGTTTTAGCATTATCAGCCAAAAGCGAAGGGAGGGTATGGTCATGCAGTGTCCAGGAGCCTTCAGGTCTCAGGCCAAGTTGCAGTCAAGCTTTCAAAATTCAGTTACTTAGGCCCTGCCCTGTAACAGATAAAATCAGAGCCTGTCCGATGGGCTCTGGGTACAAAGATGCAGGACAATTCTGTCGTGCAGTTAAGAACCACTGTCATAAATGAGAGAGGGCATAAAATGGGAGCAGTGAGACACTTTCATAATGGCATGCAAACATCAGAGAGGGTTTCCTGAGGGCACCCAGGGCAGCTCCTTGCAGTAGCAAGATCAATAACCAAAGACGCCTTTGCATTTGAAAATTAAACAGGACCACTGATTGCCATTGGAAGTAAAAATGGAGCAGAACAATGGGGGTTACTCCAGAGTGTTGCCACCTGAAGAGTGAATGAGCAAGTGATGGGGACCAACACGGTCGTAACTTTTATGAGATAAAAAGGTTGAAGCATGACTGTTGAAAAGGAAAGACACACAACATGTGCTTGGACTAAGCAGGGAGTTACAAAAATATCGAGTACTGTGTTGATGACCCAGGGGCTCAGAAGGTCGAAGCAGTAAAATAATATGAATCACCAGTGGCTGCAGTTTCTGAAGGTAAAGTCTCAGCAACCTGGAGTTGCAGATGGCTTTTGAAGTGGTACATAAACCTTCAGGTTATGTCTTCTGGATAAATGTCCTCTCTTGCCTATTTGCTAACGCTTTCAGCTAGAATTGTATGAACGTAATTTTGTTTGCTGTTCTTTGGTTGAATGTTGAAACAGGACTCACAATGTGAGGTTTTCTTGGCAGAACTATACCATGTTCTCATTCAGTATATTTGCCGCAGAGCAAGAATATCACAAGCCACAGGATGTCCAAATTTCACATCATGAATTTCAGTTCCTCTGTATCTGCAAAGACATGGTGTCTCTAGGACAGATCATAATGGGATGCTGCTTGATTTAAAAAAAATAAACGTACCCATTGAAAATATTTTTAGATATCTTTCATTTTGAAGTGACTAGCAGAAAATATCTTCCCTGAAAGCCTACTTAAAATGATAAAGATCATGAAAGGTGTACCATACCTTAGAGGGATGCCACAAAGAACAAGTGTTGAATAATTACTTGAAACACATATGAGTATATATTTATCATATTTCTTACATTTATTACAAAAATAGAAGTGAACATTAGGTTTAATGTTAGGTTTAATATTGTTTAAATGTCCTCAATTAACAATGCGTTCTACACATGCTTTTAAAAAGCAATTGTGCCAGTTAATTAAATGTTATATTTTAATATCAGCCAAATAGCTATTGGTTTATCCAATGCTTACTTATATAGTGCTCAGCTATTATTTAAAAGTAAATGGAGGTGACTTGACAGGCTAAATCTCAGTGAAGGGTAAAGAACTTAGATTCTAGCACGTATCGTATCAAGCTTTTTAGATTAACATTGTTTCTTTCATATTTTGAGTCTTTACATGCCTCACTCTCACCTCCATAGGTAAATTTTTATTTAAATGTTCACGACAGTTTTAAACTATTCGTTGTATGTTAGGCATAAGGCATTTGACCTCCAAATCCTTATGAAATGTGGTCTGGAGTAATTCTCATTTTATAAACAAGCAGACCAAGCTGTAGAGATGAGCAACCAACTCAAAGAGACACAAATCATCCAAAATGACCAAGTTCAGTTTGAACTCAGATTGTCAATTCAGCCCTTTTCTTTGAGACTTTAGGAACTGCCATTTACAGGAGAATATATGTAACAAGAGAATATGCAAGCAGGACATTCTAATGTTGCTTCTTAACTATTCTTTTCATCTTTAATGAAATTCCATGCTTTTTAAACGCTAGGGAAAATGACATCGAATATGTCACCCAGTGTAGCAAAAGGCTACAGTTACTGAACCCATGAACAAAAAACCGAATGCTGTTGGTCTCACTACACCATGTCAAGTCGTGGTCTGTGGCAGAAACCTTTTATTGCTTTCTGCACTTCAACCTATTTTCCTGTCTTCTTGAGTGTTTTATACACAGTTAAATATAACTATGTACTGAGAGTTTCTTGTTGTATAAATCAGTTTACCAAATGGGAGAGATGGAGTATAAAGGAGAAAAATAGGAAAAAAAACAAAATATGAAGTGAATTAGAAGCCAAAGAGGGTACTGACACAATTTATGCATTGTGCATAAATTTTATTGGAACAATTTAATTACTTACTATTCAATATGATAAAAATATAATACATTCTATATGATAAAAATAAAATACAACAAGGGATGCTATATATTTTTCATAATTTTGTATATAATATATCCAAGGAGTTACTTCAAAATGGAGGAGTCATTTTCTCTGGTATTGTGGATTCTGGAATGAGCACATGAAACATTTTTAAAAATTAGATGTTACAGCTCTTGCATATTGATTTCTCTTGCTGACTCAGATAGTCTTATACATGATAAATAGAATTACTCTCATGTATTTTTCTCTTTCATACATTTAAGTTTTCATGATTGCTCTAACATTTTGTCTAAGCCAAAAATAATAATTAAATATTATTTTGGCCCACTTGTACTGTAAATATCCTTTTTTTTATAATTTTTTTTCTTATCAGTTACATTTTATTAACTCTGTATCCCAGCCATATCCCGCTCCCTCATTCCCTCCAAATCCCACCCTTCCTCCCTCATCTCCACCATGCCCCTTTCCAAGTCCACTGATAGGGGAGACCTCCTCCCCATTCATCCGATCCTGTTTTATCAGGTATCTTCAGGACTGGCTGCAAAACCCTCCTCTGTGGCCTAACAGGACTGCTCCTCCCTTGGGAGGTGGGGAGGTCAAAGAGCCAGTCATTGAGTTCCTGTTAGAAATAGCCCTTGTTCCCCTCACTATGGGAAACCAATTGGTTACTGAGCTACCACAAGCTGCATCTGAGCAGAGGTTCTAGGTTATATCCATACATGGTCCTTGGTTGAATGTCAGTCTCAGAAAAGACCCTGTGCCCAGATATATTTGGTCCTTGTGGAGCTCCTATCCTTTCCCCATCATACTAACTCCCCTTCTTTCATATGATTCTCTGTACTCTGCCGAAGGTTTGGTCATGAGTCTTTGTATCTGCTTTGAAAACACTGCTAGTTAGAGTCTTCCAGATGCGCTCATTAGACTCCTGTCATACGTTCAATGCACATCCCATCTGTCTTTCTAAACGAGGATTGATCATCTTACCCCATGTCCACTCTCTTCATTATCTTTTTTAAATGTATAGATTTCATTATGTTTATCATATCTTATAGGTCTATATAAGTGAGTATATACCGTGTTTGTCTTTCTCCTTCTGGGATATTTCACTCAGAATGATCTTTTCTAGATCCCACCATTTGCCTGCAAATTTCGTGATTTCCTCCTTTTTGATTGCTGAGTAGTATTCCGTTGTGTAAAATACCACAATTTCTGTATCCATTCCTCCGTTGATGGACATCTGGGTTGTTTCCAGGTTCTGGCTATTTCAAATAAAGCTGCTATAAACATGGTTGAGCAAGTATCCCTTTTGTGTACTTGAGCAAACTTTGGGTATATACCTAGCAGTGGTATAGCTGGGTCTTGAGGAAGCACTATTCCTAATTGGCTTAGAAAGCGCCAGATAGATTTCCAGAGTGGTTGTACCAATTTACATTCCCACCAGCAGTGGAGTTGGGTTCCCCTTTCTCCAGAACCTCTCCAGCATGTGTTGTCCCTTGAGTTTTTCTTCTTGGCCATTCTGATGGGTGTAAAGTGAAATCTCAGGGTCGTTTTGATTTGCATTTCCCTGATGGCTAATGATTTGCATTTCCCTGATGGCTAATTTCTTTAAGTGCTTCTCTGCCATTCTATATTCCTTTGTCAAGAATTCTCTGTTTAGCTCTGTTCCCCATTTTTTAGTTGGATTACTTGGTTTGCTGCTTTTCAGCTTCTTTAGTTCTTTGTATATACTGGATATTAGTCCTCTGTCAGATAAAGGGTTGGTGAAGATTCTTTCCCAATCTGTAGGCAGTCATTTTGTTTTGATGACAGTGTCCTTTGCTTTACAGAAGCTTTTCAGTTTCATGAGGTCCCATTTATTGATTGTTGCTCTTAGAGCCTGTGCTGTTGGTTTTCTGTTCAGGAAGTTGTCTCCTGTGCCAATGAGTTCTAGGCTGTTCCCCACTTTTTCTTCTAACAGATTTAGACTATCTGGTTTTATGTTGAGGTCTTTGATCCACTTGGACTTCAGTTTTGTGCAGGGTGATAAATATGGATCTAGTTTCATTTTTCTGCATGTAGACATCCAGCTGGACCAGCACCATTTGTTGAAGATGCTGTCTTTTTTCCATTGAATGGTTTTGGCTTCTTTGTCAAAAATCGAGTATTCATAGGTGTGTGGGTTTATTTCTGGGTCTTCTATGCGGTTCCATTGATCCTCCTTTCTGTTTTTATGCCAATACCATGCAGTTTTTATTACTATTGCTCTGTAGTACAACTTGAGATCGGGGATGGAGATACCTCCAGATGATCTGTTGTTGTACAAAACAATTCTGTAAATATCCTTTTAAATCAATGTTTTGTTTTTAATGTTAAGATAAAGCTGACACTTCCAAAAAAGTCATCAGAATTTAAGTGTTTCACTGTTTACAAAAAAAAAAAAAAAAAAAAAAAAGCCAACGGAATTTTGAGTAATTAAACTGTATGGATTCCTTATGAGATTGGGCCAAACACAAATCATTGTTTTGGCCCTCAGATTGTTTCTACCTTTGGTAACAATGCTCCACACGCAGATTCCTGAGCTAGAAACTGCAGAGTCCCATTCGTACTCTGCTTTCTATATGCCATCAGCTAAGGCTCTGCAGCTGCTACCCAGGCATGTGCTCTTCCTCAAGCATCCACATCACCCCAATGCCCTTTGCCTTTCAGTAATCAGAATTCCATCATCAAAAGCAAATGCAGATGTTCCTCCTCCTCAAGGTCCATCCTTAATATGTTTCAGTCTCAGGTCCTCTTTATTGTAACATGTGTCCTGTTGCAATTGTGCTTATGTGCCATCCCCCTGTTCTGCAGAGAACACTATCAGCAGGTCCCTGCCTCTCCGTTGTCCAGCACTTGACACAGAACCTGTGCATAGTCTGTTCTTAAGATTTGTGGATGAGTTGAAACCACAGATTAAACTTATGTTCCTTTTTGAAATAGTGTTTTGTATATCCCAGGGGAGTCTAGAACTCATTATATAGCCTAGGATGACTTTGAAAATCTGCCCCATCACCTGAAGGCCTAAGGGCTTCTCTTGGAGTTTATGTACCACTTACATTTGGTTTCTGTAGGCTAGAGATCAAAGCTAGAGCTCAGTGCATGCTAGACATCCAGTCCACCAACTGAGGCACATACCCTCTTCTTTGTTTGTTGGCTTTGTTTTTTTTTTTCTTTAATTTTAACTTGCTAGAGCATGAACCCTGGTTCTCACTCACTCTAAGTCAGTATTCTATCACTGAGCCACAGACTCAACTTCTTTTTTTCAGTTTTTTAATATAATTATTTATTACAATTTATTCACTTTGTATCCCAGCTGTAACCACCACCCTCATTCCCTCCCAATCCCACCCTCCTTCCCTCCCTTCCTCATGCCCCTTCCTCAGTCCACTGATAGGGGAGGACCTCCTCCCCTTCCATCTGACCCTAGCCTATCAGGTCTCATCAGGACTGTCTTTCATAGTCTTCCTCTGTGGACTGGTGCCAGACTCAACTTCTTTTTTTTCAATTTTTTATTAATTATACATTATTCACTTTGTATCCCCCCTGTAGCTCCCTCCCTTCTCCCCTCCCGATCTCTCCCTTCCTCCCCTTTCTCCACGCATGCCTCTCCCCAAGTCCACTGATAGGGGAGGTCTTCTTTTCCTTTCTTCTGATCCTAGTCAATTAGGATCAAAATTAGCTCTCCTTGTGGAGCTCCTGTCCTCTCCAGATCTTACTATTTCCCACAGGTAAATGGCGGGAACTGGAAAAGATCATCCTGAGTGAGCTATCCCAGAAGCAGAAAGACACACATGGTATATACTCACTCATATAGACATATAACATAGGATAAACCTACTAAAATCTGTACACCTAAAGAAACTAATCAAGAGGGAGGACTCTGGCTAAAATGCACAATTCCCATCCTGAAAGACAAAGAGGATGGACACCAAAAAAAGGAGAAAACAGGGAACCAGTTTGGAGCCTGCCACAGAGGTCCTCTGGAAGGCTCTGCCCTGCAGACTATCAATGTAGATGCTGAGACTTATGGGCAACCTTTTGGCAAAGTGCAGGGAATCTTAGGAAAGAGTTGGACTCAACTTCTTAAGAAGCTATTTTGCAAACAGATTCTGTGATTTCTAGATATGTTTGTAGAAGTTACTCAACCAGCTTTTTTTTTAATTCCCCAGAAGTTATAAGGGTTTAACATATACTGTGTAGACATGTCACCTTTGAGGAAAGACTCACTGACGATAGGAAAGATAGACTTGGATTCAGATGGCAAGAAGGCACTGGGAGGTTTTCCTCAGGGTAGCTGGAATTCATTTTCTATTTCATACTTCTCTGCTAAAGCCACCTAGAGGTGAGGCAATTATCTTCAAAGGCATTGGAGATTTGAATTCTCAATCCCAGTAGAACTCTAGCCATAGTTAAATCTACTTAATTAAAATCATGTTTTAGGGGATGGTCCTCCCTAAAAATATTTAGTCTTCATTCTGACATACAAACATAAGTCTTCTTATAAAAACCTAAAATTGTGTATAACAAATTTCGCTCCACAATGTGTTCTGTTTTCATTCATATGTGAGAATATCTTGGCTAAGCATTGTCTATAGGCCAGTTCCAGAGCATAAGATACTGCAGTGATAGAAAGAAAGAAGAAAAGAAAGAAAGAAAGAAAGAAAGAAAGAAAGAAAGAAAGAAAGAAAGAAAGAAAGAAAGAGGGAGGGAGGGAGGGAGGGAAGGAAGGAAGGAAGGAAGGAAGGAAGGAAGGAAGGAAGGAAGGAAGGAAGGAAGGAAGGAAAAGAGAAGGAAAGAAAGAAAGAAAAGCTTGGTATGGTGACTAATGCCTGTAATTATAGTACTTTAAAAAAAATATTTGTGCAAGAGGATCATATATTCAAGGCCAGCTTGAGCTATGTAGCAACTAAATAGTAGATCAAAAAATCCATATAGCTTACATGTTAGGAAAACAGATTTAGTAAAATTTTAGCAAATGAGATGGAGAAAATAAAAGAAAGAAGGGTACAGGTTGGGATATAGGAATAAACAGGGTCTGAAAGTACAAAGGCTGACCAGGAACAAATATACTGAAAACAAGAATATGCTCAGAGGTGGGAGAACGACACAGCATGAGGGATGTCAGGGAAGGTTGATTCATGCAGATGTAGAGGCACGAGCAGATTCAGTATCTTCCTGCCAAAAACACACCAGTTAGCACTGAGGCTTTTGCAACAAGGCCTACGTACTGAGAGATAATGACATGGGAAGAGGAAGAGTCAAGCTCTGAAAGAGCAGGGTTTTCTGGCAGAATGGGGCTCCACACTAGTTCGTTGTGAAGACCTGGGGTTGACATTGGTTTAACTAAGGAGATACTGGAGATCTGGGGATATGGTGTAGCATGCTTTGGGAGATTCGAATGTCTCCCCAGATATTGAGGAGCAAGAGTAAATGTAGAAGGAAAGATGTAAGAATCTTCTTGCAATTAAGGAGGGAAATAGAGACTGAAACTTGGAAGGAAGTGGGTAGTAGGGGGTGAGGAGGAGTTAGAATCTTGCTGTGCAACAAATAATTAATGGTCAGATAAAGAAAGAATGCAATAGGCACCCAGGGAGCATCTTTCACTAGCTACAGGCTGAACATGGCCTTGGCTGGGATAGCTGAGAGGATAGGAAGGGCAGGGTAGAACAGTCTGGTTAGGATACTATCAGATGACTGAGCACATTACAAGGCAGCAGATATGAGCCCAGAAACCAGGGGTGAAGTCTGGATTGGAAATAAACTCGAGAGTCATCTGCAGCAGATGCAATAAGCTCATCACAAAGTGAATCTGAGTAGAAGAGAGAAAGAAAGAAGAAATCAAGGTGGTGGAATACCTTGGATCTAGGATGTTGAGGAGGATGAGTGAGCTAGAAAGACCCTGGACTCTGCTGTCATACAGAAAGGATAGAAATAAAATTGGAAGGTAAAACAGAGGAGACGTTCTGGTGAAAGATGTTGAGCAAAGACCCCTAAAGAAAAGAGGTATGGGTGATAGCAAAATGGTGAGAGGAGAGGATATTGGACATTGAATCCACAGGTGGGTGACATGTACTGGTAAGGACAAAATTTGTACCAACGCTTCCAAAATGTCATTGTGCAAAGAGGTGCCCAGAGCTCTTTTCCAGATGCTTGACATGGATCAATGAGTCCAGTTGGGCAGAGCATGGGATTGTGCATTCCATCTTGCTCCTGGGGTAGTGCTAGCACTATTAGTCTAGAGATCTCCCACTGAAAGTCAATAATCTAACAGTAACATATAACCACTGAGAGAGATTTAAGAACACTGATCATAGAACCCTTTAGAATGAGAATCCTAAATTTTCTGGGGAAGATTTACTTTCCGTGTCAAATTTAGAACTGATACATTAGAAACAGTCTCCAAGTTATCCTATCGTGAAGCCAAAGTTGAAAACTTCTACAAAGAGGATAAAATTGTTTGTTGCAGATAGATCCAGACTAGGGGCAGGGCCAACAAGTAAGATGTCTCATCAGAAATTGTGCTGGATAAAATAACTATACCCAGAAACCTCTAGATGACTACAAAAAAAAAAAAAATGAAGATATCAGATGATACATGATGCCTGAGAAGAAAAGCAGGATTGATAAGAGAAAATAATCTGAAACAACAGTATAAAATACAGCCCTTACCCAAACCCAGGCTCAACTGTTTGACCCGCTAAGGAAACCAAGTCCCTTCCACTTGGGAAGACTTCAGAAGAAACACTGATGTCGAGGCATGAAGTTTAGATGGGGAAGAGAAAAAGTAGACATTGTAATAAGGTAGAATTCTAGAGGGTGCTGCTGCCTATCACAGCAGAAAAGCCCTGAACTAATACCGGGGTGAGATCTCAGAGCAGAAGCTGTGATGACAGGGCTACAGGAGTGCAGGGAGTGTGAAACTTTGTCAGAGCCTCCCTCTTCTTTTCTGTGGCATGTTCTGGTACTATTACCCACCATTTGTTGCAAGGGCGCTATGTAGGCCAGCACAGGAAAGTGCTCAAAGCAGAATTCTGTGGTCAAAACAATCATTAGGGGAGAGTGCGAGTGAACTTTCTCAAGTACAGGAGACATTCAGTTCAACAATGGCTCTTCTCAGGTCCTATGTGTTCCAACACTAATGGAAACACTGAAAGAATATGTGTCTGTATGTATAAAAACAAAACGATCATACACCAAAGAGTCAAGCCAGAATCTCAAAATCTTTTGTCTACTGTGCAAATGGAATTCTTTTTTTTCCATGTAATAAACTCTTCAAATAAACTAGAGATTTGTAATAAACCCTTTGTATCTCTTTATGCCAATTGTGATTAGGATAGCATCACTGTTGTTAAATAGTTATCAATCTACACAGAGGAACCAGAGGCAAGTCATGAACCTAAGGGTTGAATGTAAGTCATTCTTTAAGGAAGCTCCCCCCATCCCACCCCACCCCCAAAAAAATGAGCAGGGAAAACACAAGCCAAAAAAATGCAGACAAGGAGACTAAAAATTCAAACAAAATCTCAGAAGAAAGATTCCACATGATCTTATGGCATCAGAGAACTGCACCCCAGAACTCAGTTGATATTTATGAGTCTACATATATACAGAACAGTGACTGACAGGGATGTTGTGGGGAAGAATATGAACTCAAGACATATCCAAGGAAAAGAGAATCCATATGTCTGAGGCATGGCATTCAAGATTTCACCTTACACTGATCAAAATGGCTAAGATCAAAAACTCAAGTGACAACACATGCTGGAGAGATGTAGAGAAAGGGGAACCATCCTCCATTGCTGGTGGGAATGTAAACTTATACAACCACTTTGGAATCAATCTGGTGCTTTCTCAGACAATTAGGAATAGCGCTTCCTCAAGATCCAGCTATAACACTCCTAGGCATATACCCAAAATATGTTCAAGTACACAACAAGGACATTGCTTAACCATGTTCATAGCAGCTTTATTCATAATAGCCAGAATCTGGAAACAATCCAGATGTCCCTCATCTGAGGAATGGATACAGAAATTGTGGTAAAATTACACAATGGAATACTATTCAGCAATAAAAAACCAGGAAATCATGAAATTTTCAGGCAAATGGTGGGAACTACAAAAGATCATCCTGAGTGAGGTATCCCAGAAGCAGAAAGACACGCATGGTTTATAGTCATTTTAAATGGATATTAGACATACAATATAGGATAAACATACTAAAATCTGTACACCTAAAGAAGCTAATCGAGAAGGAGGACCCTGAGTAAGGTGATCAATCCTCACTCAGAAAGGCAAACATCAGAAGAGGGAGAAAACAGGGAACAGGACAGGAGCCTACCACAGAGCCTTTCAAAGACTCTACCCAGCAATGTATCAAAGCAGATGCTGAGACTCATAGCCAAACTCTGGGCAAAGTGCAGGGAAGCTTATGAAAAAAGGGGGATAGAAAGACCTGGAGAGGAGTTCCACAAGGAGAACAACAGAACCAAAAAATACAGGCACAGGGGTCTTTTCTAAGACTGATACTCCAATCAAGGACGATTCGTGGAGATAACCTGGATCCCCTGCACAAATGTAGCCCATGGCAGCTCTGTCTCCAAGTGGGTTCCCTAGTAAGAGGAACAGGGACTATCTCTGATATGAACTCAGTGGCTAGCTCTTTGATCACCTCCTTCCGAGGGGAAGCAGCCTTACCAGACTACAGAGGAAGACAAGGCAGCTAGTCCTGATGAAACCCGATAGGCTAGGGTCAGATGGAAGGGAAGGAGGACCTCCCCTGTCAGTGGACTTTGGGAGCAGCATGAGAGATGTGGGAGGGTGTGGTCAGGAGAGGACGAGGGAGGGGGCTATAGCTTGCATACAAAGTGAATAAACTGTAATCAATAAAAATAAATTAATTAGAAATAAAAATAAAAGATGAGACAGTATCTTAGTCAAATTTTCCATTGCTATGAAGAGATACCATGACTATGGCAACTCTTATAAAGGAAAACATATAACCGGGTGACTTACAGTTCAAAGGTTTAGTTCATTATCATCATGGTGGGAAGCATGGTGACATACAAGCAGACATGGTGCTGGAATTAGCCAATAGTTCTACATCTTGATCCACAGGCAGCAGGGGAGACAGTGAATGATCCACTAGGCCTGAGCTTGAGCTTTTGAGACCCCAAAGACCATCCCTAGCAAAATGCCTCCTCCAGTAAGTCCACACCTCAAACAAGGCCACACCTCCTATAATGACAGCCTCCTATGAACCTACGGGGCCCTTTTTATTTAAACCATCACAGACAGGTAACCAAGTCCAAGACTAGACCATGAAATAATAAAGCAACTATCAATATTATCAATTAGATATCTAATAGTAAATGTTTTAGGACCTTATATTCACACACATATAAATATATTGCAGCTAGCCACAGGCATCATGTATGGGCTGCATCTAACAACAAAACTCATATTTAAAAATCCAGTTTTAAATAGATCCCATTCTCTTTCTCCCTACCTTTGGTGCATATATCACAAATATTTAACTGCTTCCAAATTGACATGTTTGCAGATAATGGCTCTCATCTGTACCCCATCAACTTCTGTTTCTCAGAGTATGGTTGCCTGTTGGTTTTCCCTTTGAATGCTGGTTTTTCTTCTATGGATTTAAGAATTATATCTGACAGTCCCTCGCACTATAGACATAACTTAGATCTGTGCTGTGTCAAGTCCACTGTCAGATTTAGAGATTAATTTCTAAACTTCTTACAGTGCTGAAGAAGCACTTTAAGATTTTGAAAATGGCAACAGTACTGACTCCTTCCTACTAAAGGTTACCTGTGTCCACATTCACTGTAATGCAAAAGGAAAGTTTAACTGTAGTAAATATCACTCTTGTTTTCTTTTATGGAAAATCTGGCTCACAGGGAAACAGATCTTGCCAGAATAAAAAATAGTTTGCCCTCCAGAAAGACAGTTTGCATGAGACTATTTCTCTGCCATCATTTAGCAAGGACACCACCACTGTTGTTAAATCAATAGTATTCGCATAGCAAAACAATGCTTTGATAGTGTAGAATAGTCATGTCTTAGGCCAGATTCTACAAAAGCAAACTGTGAGCCAAAGATTTGAATACCAGAAGTATTCAAAAAGTGACTTGAGTGTGACTTATGGGCTATTTGGATTGTGTTGGGGTTGGTGGGGAGACTTCCCCATCCCCAGAATATTTTGGCTTATGCCCATCTCCAAATTTGTGTTTGGCTGCTTTTTAAGGTGTGTGCAGTTCCAGGAAAATTTAATCCATATGTTGCAGAGAAACTACAGGTAAATCATCTGAATGTTGCTTTATTAGAACTTCATGATGTCTGAAATGCCTTTTGAGCTTCTTTATGGCCTCACATTCTTTTCTGTAAAACAGCGGGTAAGTTGCCAAGAGTAAACAAATCAAATAGCAAAAGGTTTGGGTTCATTTTGAAATGCTCTGCCTGTTACTTTTGATTGGGTTCTCTCTTTGGCACTGCTCATTCTCCATTCCTGCCTGCGGGGCAAAGTGAAAACAATTTGAGCCTTGTATTTCCCACCTGGTTCATTGACATTTGAGAATAATGTAGTGCAGACAGAGTCAGCAGGTTTGGCAGGTGAGTGATACCCAATATGACCTCGGAAAGTTGCTTTCCTCTGCTTGGCAGCAGTTCAGAGCATGAAACAATGTTATAGACACTACAAACCCCAGGTCAGGACAAGCAGCCATGCAAGGGGCCCAGGTGGGGGCTTTATCAAATTTTCTTGTGCATCTTCAGGTGGAGTGGCTAAAGAATGAGGACATAATTGATCCTGTTGAAGATCGGAATTTTTATATTACTATCGATCACAACCTGATCATCAAGCAGGCCCGGCTCTCAGATACGGCAAATTATACTTGTGTTGCCAAAAACATTGTTGCCAAGAGGAAAAGCACCACAGCCACTGTCATCGTGTATGGTAAGAGAACTCTCAGGGTTTCTGTCCAGTACCTGTCAAGCTGTTTGTCCTCACTAATTAGCACTATTTTGCTTTCAAATATTCAGCTACCAATACTTTTAGACTCCCACTACTGTTCCTTCTATCCTCATGCATGGTCAGTAAGTTTAAGTATTTCCAGGAGGCTCTTAAGAGTGATGAAGCTTATTATCTGTTGAGCCTTGGAAGTTTCTAGAAACCTACCCAAGTGCCTGCTGTTTCTCAGAGGCCTCATTTCTCAGGGAGGACTAGTGCCAGCAAGACCTAACTGAGTTTTTGGGAGATAACAAAGGTCAAGACAGACCAACGACATTTCTCTGAATCTAGTCTCAGACCCAGGAGAACAGACACACAAGAAATATAAAAGCCAACATATTCCATCAACACACTTGGTGCCTACCTACACCGATAACTTGCTTTCTAGCCTCCATCCAGGGACTGCAGAGCTATAATAAAGACATCTGTGGTAAAGGGACTGTCATTCTCCCAGCATGGCCAAGGATTTACCACACTCTGGGCCCTCTCATTCTGCTCATCTCTTGAATCTATAGATTCTCTTCAAGTGTCTAGCGGGTGCACAGCCCATTTTGGTGTGGCTTCAATGCCCTTTCTTTCCTAGGCTGCCAGCATTCGAAGCTCCGCTAGCTGTTTCACAGTGTGACTCATCCCCCAGCTATGCTTTGAACTCTTTTGTACAGTAAGAGGTTACACTGTGCATTTACATAATTCTTGGAACATTGGATCTTCATTATATTGATTTTTGTCACAGAGGAAAATAAACCCCAAGTATTTAAGATGAGTTGTCCTCTTGAACAAGTATTTGAGGTGAAGTGTCCTGTAGGACAAGGAACCCAGGCTTCACTCTACTCAGAAAATAGTGAAGCTGTCCCTTCCTACTTGAGCAGTCTGCAGTATACCTGGATTCTGGTGGCCTGTGAAGGGAGGACTGTCTATAGGACTATCCTGGCAATCACTCCAGGAGATAAGACTAAGGTAACATGAGGTGCCAAAGAATGTGTCATTTCAGCTGTTTGACCATTTTAAGTTGAAGGCAATTCAATAAGAGCAGATCCAAAGAGATCACCCTGAGTTTCCTCCTTTGCCTTAAATACATGAAAAGTTGCCAGTACCCATACACTAAAAAGGACAGAAAATTCTCATCACTGAGGATAGAAAAGTTGAAAGCAGGAGAGTTCTGTAGAGATCTTATTCAACTAACTCTTAACTCTTAGTAACCTTTACCTATCTCACATTTCCTGGGACCACTTCCATACACACACTTAGTGCTCATGGCCAAGTCTTCATGATGTCCCTATGAGGTATAAACATGTTTGGGATCCACATGTGTGTTTTTTACTTGATCCATCCTATCAGTTTAAGTCTCATATCAAACTGAGAAGAAACCTGAAAATATAGAGATGAAGTGGTTTCCTAACCGGCAGGACATTGTGTGCTTGTGTACTGCCAAGATGAGGAGTCACAAAAGCAGAAACCATTGTGATATTCCAGTGGCTGCACAGAGTAATACTTGAAAACCACCGTTTTAATTACAGGACAAAAGCATTCTGTTTTATTTTATAATTCTCTGGTTACTCTGGGATTTAATTTACTAGTCCAGATGATGGCTAAGTTGAATTGTAAGGCATTGCATTTCTTAAATCACAAGAAATTGTTTTGTACTTTTTATCTGAATATAAACTGCCTGAAACACTTGAATAACAGCATTTAAAATGCAGAGAAGCAATGGGGACCAATCATAGTATGTGCCAATTGCAAATAACTAATGAAGCACACTATAAACAGACATATTCAATTTCATATAGATGAAAATCTCTTTCTAGATATAGCATGATTTCAATACCTGCAAATGTAATGAGTACATTGTTATTATAAAGGATAATATACAAATAACATCAATTTTAGACTAGAGCCAGGACCAAAGATGACGCAGCTACACCTTGATCAGTAACCATCTGGTTTTTGAACCTATAGTCTTAGAGTTTTTTTTTTTTTCTGTAAAATGAGGGGATGTTTCTAGTATCTGCAATAAATAATGAATGAATGTCTAAAGGTTTCTGATTTTTCACTTCACGTTGGAATATCAACAGACTGGTAATTGTAGCTGTAACTCATATTCTTAGCTTTCCATGTTAGTAAGCACCATACGTGACAACATCGTGACATTTATGATTTTAGAAAGCTGAGTCGGGAACTTGATTTGGGAGCTCCAGCTGAAACCCTACCTGTCAACTGTTTGTGCTTTTCATGGCTCTATAAAGTAAATTGCCCAAGGCTCATGGGTTGGGTTTCATAGTCCACAGAAATATATATATTATATATAACATAATATATTATATTTATATATAAATATATATATTTACTTTATATATGATATTATTATTTCTTCTGAATCTGTTTCATGTTTGTTTTTCTGTCACTTTTGGCTTATAAATATATACCTAATAGAGAAAATTTGGAAAACACAGAAAAGGTCACAGAAGAAAATGTCTTTAATCCTGTCATCTACAGATAGTGTTTTCAAAATTATTATGATACTATTAGTATTTTGTATGCCTAAATAGTACATTAAAATAAAACCTATACATGTTTTTATTTAATGTTCAATGTTAAACACTCGTGTTTTATTAAATAATTATCCTTCCATCATTTTAATGGTATGAAAATATAGAATTTAACATTTTCCTTTTTTACCATCGTAGATGCTTCTAATTATTTATTACTACTACATTTAAACATATGTTACAAAATACCTACACAGTCATATTTATTTTTTGATGAGTAAGTAGATTTCTAGAAAATATAATTTGTGGCAAATTATTTGCATGTATAAAGTCTATGTTGCTTCAGTCGGTCACCCTCTTCTTTACCCAGGAGACAGAAGTGTTTGCTCCACAGTGTCTTAGCTACAGGCAAATAATTCATGGTTAAAATTGCTTCATTGAAGACATTACATAAACATTACATACATTAGCAAAATAATTTGTTTAAAATAATGATATCTTTTCTATAGGGAGATGTCTAGAAATGAATAGTATGTGTAGGATGGGATTCTGCTTTAACAGTCATACATATACGGACCTTCCATCACATACCTTGATTATCCTTCTGCACGAGATGTCACATAGATACTGACCCTCCATCACATACTATGATTATCCTTCTGCACCGATGAGTATCCATTTCAAATGCACCAACCAATTGCCAGCTCAATCAGAGTGACAGTTTGTTGAAAACTTGAATACTATAAGATTTAATTCTGTAATTGGGTTCACATGTGGGTTTGTGTAACTGGATAAAATTCCTTGAAAAGCTGTGAAGTCTTCCAAAACTGAAGAAAAATAATTAATCGTTTGTTGTTTTTAAGGAGACAAAGTGATTTTATTTAGTTCCCATGCTTCAGCTCCCAGCCTTGGCATCAGGAAGTAAACATTTATAAATGAGAGATAAACTGTCAAATGTAAAATTTTTTGGAGTTTAATTAGGTAAGGGGATGTATTTTCTTTAAAAAAAAAAATATTCGCCAAGGAAAAAAGAACATAGTTTTATTTATTTTTATAAGTGTATTGCTCATGGAAAATAATTTTATATATCTGTGTTTAGATTCTTCAGCTACACAACAAATCTCTGAGTTGGTATCTGTGGCTTTCTAGCACTGAGATCTCTCTCTTTTATGGTAACATGAGGAATGACTCTGGTCTGTATGCTGTAGGTGGTTTGTGTGTGCTGGACATCCCCATGTGTTTAACCCACCTTCTCTGGTTTGTCTCCCTCAGTTAATGGTGGCTGGTCCACCTGGACAGAGTGGTCTGTGTGTAACAGCCGCTGTGGGCGAGGATATCAGAAACGCACTAGAACATGCACCAACCCAGCCCCACTCAACGGCGGGGCCTTCTGTGAGGGCCAGAGTGTGCAGAAAATTGCATGTACCACATTGTGCCCAGGTAAGCAAGCAATCCTCTCTTTCTAGCAGTCTTCCACTGTTCTGAAAATGTGCACTAGAACTAGATGTGAAAACCCAACCTTGACTGAAACATGTGATAAACATTTAAATCCATTCTACATTAAGCATTTACCTTGCTGAGATGTCAAAGCTTCCTCCAAAAGAGTTCTTAACTTTATCACCTAAACATGCAGCATGCTATATAAGAGAACCAAACACCCATTAATACAATCCTATGTTTCTCAGTGAAACTGCTAAAGACAGGTTTGCAATCCTTTAATTCAAATGATATGAATAGCATTGAAAACCACAAATGTTAGAAATAATGATCCTTGATCTTCAAAAAACCATGAAAATTAATAGGAGCTGAAATTTAGAAAATGTTTTTTGTTTGTTTTAACTGGAATAGTTGATATGTGGTGTCAGTTTCTGGGCAGTGGCAAATAAAACATTTGGAATGAATTAAAAGAAAGTCTAAGCTTTGTGACATATGAGATAATGGATTTGAAAAATACAACATAGCCAGCTCTTCATTATCTCTACATCTTGGTCATCTGTCTTATAAATTATTTGCAGTGGTTTCTATACCAAGATCGTGTCCCTCTGCCACTTGGAATCATCTTGTAGTATTTCATATTTCTATCAGCTCTTGACTCTAGGTAAATTTGGGTTAATAGTTAGGCAAATCCAAACCAAATCCAAGCCTATTAAAATACCTAGCCATATAACATATCCTGAAGTTAAGCTAAAATAGTTTCGAAGTAATCCATAAATACAGTGTTCTCAATAGTTAGGAATTCTGTTATCAAGGTCAGTGTTTGAATACACAGCTCCTTAGCTCTTTTTGCCTTGACCAATTTGTTACTGTTCACCCTTTGATAAAACATTCTTCAGAAGTGGGGAGAGAGAAACATGTAATCTACGGGTTATATTTTCAAATATTGATTCCAAGCATCAAAATGGCTTCCTGCACTGAACCGCTGAGGGCACTTATTTATGGAGCACATTTTGACTTGTAGGTAAGCTTAGAAGTTCGGGTTTTATCAAACAGTGTCCCTTATTTCTCCTGGGTTCTGACTCTTGTAATTCAGAGTCCATTGACTAATTTAAGCTGAAAGAACAATGTGTGTACACACACAGAGAGAACATGCGCACATGTACATATGTGCCAGTAATTTAGGTAACAGGCACCCATTGTTGTTTTACAGCAAAGCAAATATTGCTTTGGGTAACTGGAAGTTGATGTATGGCTGACTTGGTATTATGGAAACAGTAATGTGTTCCTTAATTTTGCACATAGGCATGTTTATATCCTAGTACACATTATGAATAGTATATTTACTCAGTAATAAGACATATTTGCCAAACACTGTAAGCTACTAAAATTTATATTGTTTTTTTTTCCTGTGTTCAGATTTGAGAGATTTAAAGGTTCAATAAATGATACTTGGCCTCGTTTTTTGTGGAATTTTAGGTAATCATAATCACTTATGTATTTCATGGAAAAACAAACTCTTTTAAACTTGGTTTAACATTTTAATATTATTTCTTTGTTATACTTAAAATGATTCACTTTGAAGTATGACAATTCACTCTATTTTTCAAATTAGCATCAAGTTGTATATTCTCAAGATAGAGATATCTCAGCTCATTATTACTGATCTTTATTACAAGTAATCCACCAAAATTAGAATGTAATTGGGTCAATTCTGAATAACCATATCACTGTTAAAATTGTGGATTTACTGAAATATTATTTCAGCATGAATAGAAATGTCTACACCATCAAATAGGAGTAGAATCATCAAATAAGCTACAACTAATATTGTCTTTACAGGAAGGAATAGCAAAGGTTTAAGCCAAATTAAGAGGCCTGGATGACAAAAAGAAAATATAAAGAGTATAGAAGTCAAGGGACAGGGGAGAGGGAGAAGAAAGAGAAAAGAGAATGAATGTGTTTCTTGACCATTACACATCCTTTGCTGCCAAATCTCATACATGTTTGCTTCCACTCTTTACATGACACTATAAAAGACAGAATCTTTAATAAAAAAAAAAGCCAAACCTTCTAATCATCAACACAATATCCAGACATCTCACTCATAATGGATAAAGCAGAGTGTAACGGCTTTCTTACGTAGCTCCTATTTCTCAGTATGCCTTCTGTGACCCATTGGATGGGAGGAAGTGCACAGAACTCCCACAGACGGAACATGACTCATTCACTAGAGGCTAAAGAGGATGTCAGGTTCCCACTCATGTACGTTCGTCCGTTCTTATTAGTATGTTGGACTTGAGCCGTGCTTCTTTTACCCTTTAAGTACCTGCCTTCTGACCTCATGCTGGCTTTTCTCATTGCAGTGGATGGCAGGTGGACCTCTTGGAGTAAATGGTCGACCTGTGGAACTGAATGCACCCATTGGCGCAGGAGGGAGTGTACAGCACCAGCCCCCAAGAATGGAGGCAAAGACTGTGATGGCCTGGTCCTGCAATCCAAGAACTGCACTGATGGGCTATGCATGCAGGGTAAGTCAAAGTTAAGAAATGCAGGCACCTGTGCAGATGTAATCCATGACAGTTGAGTGTCTAAGTGGGTTACATAGTAATGGGAAGAGGGACTGCCTCTGATACAGTCTGATAGGCCTGGTCTTTGATCACCTCCCCCTGAAGGGAGAGCAGTCTTACCAGGCCACAGAAGATGACAATGCAGCCACTCCGGATGTGATCTGATAGACTAAGATCAGATGGAAGGAGAGGAGGACCTACCCTATCAGTGGACTTGGGGAGGGGCATGCATGAAGAAGGGGGAGGGAGGGTGGGATCGGGAGGGGAGGAGGGAGGAGATACAAAGTGTAAAAAAGTAATAAAGAAAAAAAATGCTCACACCTCTTCAAAAAAAAAAAAAAGGAAATGCAGGCACCAAGGGGGCTGAGATCATGCCATTTGGATATCTTGAAGAAATATTAGTAGTAACTGAGAAGGTTAAATAACAATAAAATTGTAGTGGTACAGCTCAGCCCCAGCTTTCTTTCATAACTGGTAAAAGCCAATCTCTCAGGAACTAGAACGAATAATAAATGACTAAATTAACAATGTGACATATAGTGTTGCTTTCACCCAAGCAAGAAACAATTCACCCACAGCCAGGGAGGGGTGGTCAATCTTTCTAGACCAGAGAACCGTTAAACTCAGTTTTATTACCTTTAATGTAAGGGTACCTTAAACTTCTCATAGAATCAAAGCATGTCTTCCAACAAGTGAGCTATTTATTTGTAATTCATGCCTGGCAATGAACCAGCATCATGAAATATAAAATATACAAGGACAATAAATGTTTCTGCAGGTAGTTTTACGAATGTACAAAAAATCTTTAGTAAGAATATCTTCACAACCACTTGAAAGTGCAGAGTCTCTGCTAGAAATTATATCATGGGTACAATTTTGATTATTCGAGGAGAATTTTATTTATAAAACAACTTTTAATGAGTGTAGAAGTTGGCTCATGTGATATGCTGGATGGAGTGGGCTCTACTCTCTTCTTTTCATGTCTTATGCATAGAATTTTTTCAGTGAAAAGGGTAGCTTGCCTTGAATACTTGCAAACACCCAACCATGTGTTGAAGAGCGCTTAGATGTTCAGAATTTATCATCTCTTTTCCTGACCATGAAAAAAAGTGCATAGAATTGTTCAGGCAAATGGATTAAACCATGTGCTGTTGTGAATCTGAACTAATGGTAGCCAAATGTTGACATTCCTCCTACACAGTGCATATGTAATGAGACGCATTCACAGAGGAGTATTTGTGTTTGTTATTTAAGGACAAGTATTTTGTTTTCATATTTATGCAACTTTGTTTACTTTTCAGAGTCTATATACAGAAAGATCTTTAAAAACACATCTTACTTAAAGTACAAATACCTAATCATGTTGCTCACATTGAATGAAAATCCAGGAGCCCCTCAATTTGTTCTACAGACATTGCCATATTGCTAAGCTTCTGATGGTTGAAGACAGCTACCACATACCACACTATTCATGCCATAAACACACAAAAAAAAAAAAAAATAAATGGAAGACAGCCGTTTCATTAATTGTTTGTCTAGAGATACCTGCTTCATCTCCAAGCATAAATTTTGATTGAGGACCAAAAACAACATCATGAATATAACAGTTGGTTGTGTTTTTTTTTAATTTTATCTTTAGTGTGAAACAAACTGATTGATGTAATTGCGAAGTATAAATATCTAGAGAGTTGTGAGGGATTGTAATCCTAGCTGAACATAATAACTCAACAGAGTAGTACAATATCTCATGCTTCTACTCCATGTATTTAAAATTCTGGGCAACATTGTTGACAATGAATACAGTATAACATTGAACCTTTGTTATACGGAATACTTACTAAGCTTTAACTTTGTCAAACACAAGACATTCAAACTAAAACCTCATGACCAGCAAGCAGTTCCTCAATATCTAGATCATTTCTCATAGCCATAATGTGAATTTTCCTCATGATTGGATATTTGCCAGCAACAATGGCTTTCAGCGTGCTTCTAACTATGAAAGATGATTTTGGCAACAAGTGATGGTGGTTTTGGTTTGTTTATTTTATTATTTTATTTTATTTTATTTTGCTTTTGTAAAATCAAGTCTCTTGTTGAACAAAATCATTTTAGAGTTTGGATTGAAGTCATTCAAGTAAAAAGCCGTAGTTTCTTGCTGTCGTGATTTCCTATGTTAGCAGTTCCTACCAAGTCAATAAACTCTCTCATCTGGCCTCATAGATCTACTTTGGTCGAGCAGAGAATTGTAGTCTATTCCACTATTGATTTCCTAGAGGATAGACCAACGACAGAGATATTGCCTCGCTATATAATTACAGTTTTTTACAGTGTTTACCTCTCAGCTTAGATTTTCTGGTGAAGTATTGCTGCCAAAGTTTTGCAAAGAAATAATATTACCTTTGGTTAAAAAACAAAAGCCTTTTCAATGAGAAAACTATAAAGCTTGGAAGAGAGACAATGTCCATGGAAAGAAAAGGGAATGGACTAGAACAGAAACCCACAGAGTTGTAATTGCCAATGAGGAATTTATCACCTAATATGCATTTGCTTTGGAGTAATTCCTATCTTGAATGTGTTCAGTTATTTAGTAACACAATAACGTTATGTCAAAACAGAGATGGTCTACTCAATGTCAAACCAGGTATGAAATAAAATAATTGAATCTGCACAAAAATAATATAATTCTGTTATAAATATTGGTATAGTGCTGGGTTAAAATAAAAGTTTGGAGTTCCTCATGAACCTGAGTAGAATTCAAGAGTTCCCTGATACCACGGTACATTGTTTCTCAATAAACTAAATTGGCATTTAAAATGTGAAAGATGAGAGAAATGGAAAATGCTGCTGTCAATATTTAGTCATTATTTTCCTCAAAACAGCCAAACTCTGACACACATTTCTTCACCACCTAAATATGAGCACCTTTGGTTTAAAATGTGTAAGCATATTAGGGAAAAACGGTCACAGAGTTAACTATCATTATACACACACAGAAAGAGAGAGGGAAGGTAGAAGAGACAAAGGCAGAAAAAGAGACAGAGACAGACATGACATAAAGTAGGGAGGAAAATCTACAAGTGCCAGGAAAGCAGTTGCAAAGCAAAGGGACAAGTGGCTGTTTGAAAGAGGTAGAATGTACAAGAGCCAAAGTGGATAGGATTGGGGTCTTAGAATACATGGAATTTGGCTTGGGGTCAGAGGTTTTGTGAAAAAATTGGGCTGAAACTTGTAACAAGAACTCTGAATAAAACTGTAATTCATTAATTGTTGCCAAGCATAAAAAGCAACTGGAATATTTTTGCCCTCCATTTGAAGGAAACCACAGGAAAATCATGGTAGAAAAAAAGGAAAATGAAGTCTTCATTTAAATAAAGTCTGTAGTAAAACCACAATGCTCTACCCAGGTGTGGTGAGGAGCTCAAGATATTCTGCAGGGAGTGAAAACCAGAAATATGTGTAATTAGCATCCTTGGAGCAGCTTCTGAGGCAGCAGAGCAGACAGCAAGCTGCTATACAGGTTCCTTGTGCAATCTAAGTTCATTGGTCTATGACAAAGAAAGACCATTCCTGAAAAGTACGTGAAATACACGGTTTAAAGTCTCCCAAGTTCAAGTGTAAGGAAAAACTTAGAACAAAACAAGTTAGCATTGTAATAACAGGGACTCAGGACAATCTCAATTAAAATATATAACAAGTAAAAATATAAAGGCAACTCGATTTTACAGTGAAAGCATAGAATATTGTTATAAGGATGGGTACATTTGGGTGAATCAAATGGAATGGTGAAAAAAATTAAATACAATGGTTAAAATTTAAAGGTCCATGAAAGATTAATAATCAGATTAGATGTAGGTATAGATAAGAATGAAGAGAAAAATCAAGAGACTGGAAAACAGATCTAATAAAACTGAAAGAAACAAATGAAATTTAAAAAGTGGCTGTGCAGGGGCCTACCCTTTTCTGAGAAGTAGGGGAGAGAGAAAAGGGAGGAGTGAAAGGAAGAATGGGACTGAAGAGAGGAGGGAGGCAGCTATGATCGGGTCGTAAAGTAAATAAATAAATATTTTTTAAAGTAGGCTATGTGAACAATAGTACAATTGGCAGTTAACATGAGGAAATATGACATTTATTAATCAAGAAAGCAAAATTGAAAGAGATTGTCAGACAAATAAGAGACAAAGTATTCATTTGCTTCTCATAAAACTCACTTAAGTGAACAACAAAAAGTAAACTAAGAATTTATGTGATCAAAGAATAATTGAGGGCTAGCTAAAACTAAGGATAAACTAAATGATATTAATATGGAATGTGAGAAGCTATGAACTAAAGTAGGATTTCAAAATTCCATTTCTTATTCTGGAAAAAGATAGTAATGCTTTTCGCATTAAATTTTATTGACTCAAGTGATCAAGATATAATGCTAAGACTGTCTACAATCGTATGAATTGAGTTTATAAATTCAAGGTAAAAAACATTAAGGGTAAAAAGAAGAAAAAAGAAATACAAACCATAAGTAAGATCCAGAAATAACTGTATACATTCAATAACTACAATATAAATGATTTAAGCTCATCTTGTTCATAGAAATTTTAAACCTATAGAAATCCAGTTTTAAGCTTTTATGAGTTCAATACTTAAATTGTCCTGGAAAATATTAAAAATTAAGACAAAGAATTTTTACTATCTCTTTTAAATTGATGATTAATATCTTTAACTATCTGTTTTGATCATTCTTTATTTAGTTCCATTTCTCATTATGCCTAAGTACATATTAGTTATTGTTTTATTCGTACTTCCAATTTATAGAGTTAATTTGCTTGGGCTCTGTAGGTTTAAAATGTTTAATTTCCATTTGAAGTAATTTTCAGTTGTTTACCAAGCTACTGATGGTTTCATAAGAGGTCTTAGTGAAGAGACTATGTCTCAGATATTAAAGTTGACAACAGAGGAAGTCATTCAGTGTTGACTTCTGACCTCTGTAGACAAACATACATCTCTCTCTCCCTCTCACTAACTGGCCCTTTCTCTCTCTCACACACACACATACACATACATACACACACAATGAATTTTGAAGACTGGTTGTAAAATTATCTAATACTTTGAATAAGTAATTAGCCAAATCTTGATGCATGTGTAGTTGAATCTGTGTTTTACTGACAGATATTCAGAGCTTCATAATTATTCCAAGAATAAAATTTTAAACTACAATCACGTAACCTACCAATCTTACTTGAATGAATACATTGCAAATAATTAATATAAACACTGTATATATATATATATATATATATATGTATATGTATATGTCAAGTATATCTATATACTTGCATTTCTTTATGTCTTATTATTATAAAGACCTTTTTTCATTCTTTAAACATTTCATGTCTATACAAAATATTCTGGGCTTATCCTCCCTCTAGCTTCTTCCAGCACCTCCCTCCAGCTCCCCTCAACACCATACTCACAACTTTATGTGAGTGAGTGTATGTGTGTGTGTGTCTGTGTGTGTGTGTGTGTGTGTGTGTGTGTGTCTGTGTGTATGTGTGTAAAGCTATTCAGTCCAATTAGTGCTGCTCATATGCATATGTGAGATGATTCCCTGTGGCAACCTACCAGTGGCCACAGACCAAAGAAAAGTAACCCTCACTTCTCAAGCAGCCAGGGATAGCCAAGAGCTCTTCAAGCGGGGGTGAGGTCTCCGGAGTCCCTTCTCCATGCAGGAAGCTTGCGCTGGGTTGGTTGCGCAGGGAACAGCATAGCTGCTATAAGCGCGTGTGCACAGCAGCCAGGCCATGTCCACAAGACAGCGTTACCTTCTGACTCTCACATTTCTTAGAGCTGAGATACATGTCTCTACAAAGCTGAGCACTCACAGTCAGAAAGAAAACTTTAAAAATTATAGTGGTTAAGAAATGCATAATGATGCATGCACTAAAATATTTTTATGATCCAAACCTAGAAAAGCAGGTTTGGGATATATATCTGCATTTTTCTATCACTATTTAAAAGTGAGCTTAGGAAAAGATTGTTGAAAATTATTCTGTTTCTGAGCTTATGAGATTATAAGTATACTTTTATTTTTCTATATTATTCCTGTTCTGCACATTTATTTTATGCTTGGTAATCTGTTATGTTTCTAGTTATAAATGACATTTTTTAAAAGAAATGTTGAAGGAAGGATAGTGTTCCAGCATGTTCTGACACTGAGTCCTCTGAATTTGAGATATAGCAATATTGATGGTTTAACTTGAGATCTTGGTCATGTTCATTCAAAATAGATTATTAATAACAGTATTTAATAAAATACTCACAGAAAAGTCTAGTTGTAGACAACTCAGGGTGGCAAAAGATACTAAAAGCTAGTAAATTGTATACTTTAAAGACATTGAGATTCGGAATGGAATTATGGTTTTCCAATATTTCCCAGTTACCTGTCAGGCACAGATCATACAATGCTTGCATCCAGCCTGGTTCTTAAAATGTTTGATATATCAAATTATTGTGCAATGATGTGAAATGGCATTTGTGCAACAGGATCCAAATATTTAAGATGTTATCAAAGCTCCATTTAGCAACCCATGCATATCAATTCATTTTAAGAAGGCACATACAGAGCAGAGAAAAGAGGACGTGGCTTTATTGACCTAAAACAAAATAAGCGGTTTCCACTTTAGAGACAATCATCTATTCAAACCAAAACCTTGAGAGACAAGTGTATTATACTAAAATACACTGTCAAACATAATTAAAGGCATCAGAGTCTCTAAATTACCCACAAAGAAGTTGGACTTTTTTTATAGGCATACTATTAATCTTGTACGAGAATGCAATTATTTCAAACACTAGAGTACTTTGATACATTGAACCTCATAGGTTATATCAAACAACAGCAATAACAAAATACAAAGATAAATAAGAAAAACATATATCTAGTTGTTCTGACATGAGAAAAAAATAAACTTCACAGCAAATTTCACTGCTTTCATGTACTAATGCCTATTCAGAAGGCTGTGCTGTTAGGGCTGCTGTACTGACAATCTATTAAAATATTTCAATTTCTTTATTATCCAAACATTATATGAAGGAAGCTGCTCCCTGTACTTGAAATAGAATTATATGAGATGATTTGATGGCACAGAGCAAGAAAACGAGAAACAAAGAGACAGAGAGAGAGAGAGAGAGAGAGAGAGAACAAAGGATAACAAAGCCCTTAAGAAATCTTTTAAAAATGCTAAGCCAACAAATAAACTTATTTTATGTTGAAATATATCAGTAATTTTAAGAGCAAGTAATGTTTTGTAATAGTTTAATCCATGTTTCTCTTCTTTGGAAAATAGTAATCCAAAACTAAATGTAGTCTGGTTCATAAATGTCTACTGATGGATTAAATATGCACATTCCTCCAAACATTCCTGTGAATTTTACCTTTGAATCCCACTTGAAATTTGAATTTCCACACTGGTGCATGTAAGAGGTCAAACATGAATTTAGAATCATTTCTTGCTGAAGAGAGGTTATAATATAGAAGACAAACTGTAAATTGTAATTTCCAAACAAGAACTGTCTGGAATTGTGTCTACATAAGTGAACCCCCTGACTAGGGAAATTAAAATGTTATGCACTATGCAAGTTTAGCACTTTCTACTCATGAAAACATTTGCATGTCACAGAGCTCTTCTGTCAGTTCTCCCCAGAGGAAGTAGAACTCTCCGCATGTAAATTTCAGTGTGGAGGCACTGCATACTGGGGCTCCTGCAACCTCAAGTGTTTATAACATGGGGAAGTGATTTACCTAACAAATCCCCTTTCCCTGGCTTCGGGATGATGTGATTGTAACTGCCTGTGGTGCGCACTTGCCAAGGTGCTAGGCACTTTCCAGCAAAATTCTTGTCAACGCAGCAGTTTGGTAGGAAAGCGTAGCTGAGCGTGTTAGGCAGTGAGCACTCTTCTCTGCAGTTAGAAGTTGATGTCAAAGCTGCGTTGCCATAGCTCTTGATATGCACGGTGTCCCAGATGGCAAATAAATACTCTGTTCGTGGACTTCCTGCCCAACACAGTCCTCGATAGTCTCTGATATAATCAGTGTGGTCTGCCTTTCTACCTTCTGGTAAAGCATTTTCCTGCTTTTAAAAGCAAGGATGTGGTCAGAAACTTTAGGCCACAGAAACCTGATGAACACCCTATTGGAACCCAAAAAGGTTAGTGTGAGAGGACAAAAGCAAGAGCTTTCACCTTTATTGAAACTCTGGGGGAACCAGGAAAGATGCCTTTATACAGACTGAGCAAAACATGAGCAGAGCAAAATGGGTTTAGCACAATCGTGTTCAATTGACTTTTATTTTAGTATAAAAAGTCATCACATTGGCTGACACTCTTTAGTATTAAATCACCTTAGCTCAGGATTTCACATTATTTTACTTCTGTCTTGTCTTTGTTATGATGGGGACATGTCGAGTGTTACCACTCCTGAAAAAAGAATGTTTTATTCTTCTTTTAAAACATTTATGGTTTTGGATTGTCCGGCATAAAAGCACTTGGGCAAGTGATGGCTACATAAGTTTGATTTTGATGAACTGAGATGAATTTCAGGCATTTATGGTGCATCCACTGTGAGTCCTGAGATAAGACCATTTTCCTGCTGGGTTGTTAATCATGCTCTGCCTGCTTTCAGAATGTGTGCTGGCAACTGTTACAAACAAGGTTGTGAACCAACTTCGTGTGACACAGCCAGTGTCCCCTAAACGATGGAGCAACAGATAGCCAAAGTGACCTCAGATGACTGACGGCAATGATAAGAAAAAAGCTCCTTTCCACTTTTGTTGTCATGTCTTAAATTTTACACTTTTGTTTGCTAGGATGTCTGTAAGACCCGTCAATAATGAACTCTCAGAAGAGAAGGTGAATTATAATAAACGACCTTGAGTGTTTTTAACGAACCTGACCTTTGACATCATTAGTGCTCTGATGGGTTTATAAAATAAGCCCTGACATGGGAGGGGAAAAAAACAGAAGCTGGGCATGTTTATTTTTGAGTCACTCTTGGGGCTTTACAAGAAACTTTGCATCAGAAGAAATGTGATCAAGATGCGAATAGCCCACATGTTAGGTTGGCCTGTAATCACTGGCAAACAGACCAGGCAGAGAGGTCAAGGAAAGGGGCAAGTCTACCTGGATCAGATGCTACTAATGATGAGATATTAAATGAAAAAAGAGAGAGAGAGAGAGAGAGAGGGAGAGAAACTTAGAAAGTTTTCTAGTGAGTGTACATCAAGTAAATAAGTACAACTAAACCTAATGAAATTTGGTGACTTTAAAACATGAGTTTGATTCAAGTCTCTGAAGAAAGAAATTGAAGAAGATATCAGAAGATGGAAAGATCTCCTGTGCTCATGGATCAGTAGGATTAACATAGTGAAAATGGCCATTCTGCCAAAAGGAATCTAGAGATTCAATGCAATTCCCATCAAAATATCAATACAATTCTTTACAGACCTTGAAAGAAAAATTCTCAACTTCATATGAAAAGACAAAAAAACCAGAATTTCTAAAACGATCCTGTACAACAACAGATAATCTGGCGGTATCTCCATCCCTGATCTGAAGCTGTACTACAGAGCAATAGTAATAAAAACTGCATGGTATTGGCATAAAAATAGAAAGGAGGATCAATGGAACTGCATAGAAGATCCAGAAATAAACCCACACATATATGAATACTCTATTTTTGACAAAGAAGCCAAAACCATTCAATGGAAAAAAGACAGCATCTTCAACAAATGGTGCTGGTCCAACTGGATGTCTACATGCAGAAAAATGAAAATAGATCCATATTTATCACCCTGCAACAAAACTAAAGTCCAAGTGGATCAAAGACCTCAACATAAAACCAGACACATTAAATCAGTTAGAAGAAGAAGTGGGAAAGACCTTGAAACTCATTGTCACAGGAAACAACGTCCTGAACAGAACACCAACAGCACAGGCTCTTAGAGCAACAATTGATAAATGAGACCTCATGAAAATGAAAAGCTTCTGTAAAGCAAAAGACATTGTCATCATAACAAAATGACAGCCTACAGACTGAGAAAGGATATTCACCAACCTTATATCTAACAGAGGGCTGATATCTAGAATATATAAAGAACTAAAAAAATTAAAAAGCAACAAACCAAGCAATCTGATTAAAAATGGGGTATGGAGCTAAACAGAGAATTCTCTGTAGAGGAATATAGAATGGCAGAGAAACACCTAAAGAGATGCTCAATGTCCTTACCATCAGAGAGATGCAAATCAAAACGACTCTGAGATTTCACCTTACACCCATCAGAATGGCAAAGGTTAAAAACTCAAATGACAACACATGCTGGAGAGGTTGTGGAGAAAGAGGAACACTCCTCCATTGCTGGTGGGAATGTAAACTGGTCAAATACTTTGGAAATCAATCTGAGGCTTTCTCAATTAGGAATAGTGCTCCCTCAAGATCCAGCTATACTACTCCTAGGCATGTATCCAAAAGAAGCTCAAGTACACAACAAGGACATTTGCTCAACGATGTTTGTAGCAGCTTTATTCATAATAGCCAAAACCTGGAAACAACTCAGATGTCCATCAACGAAGGAATGGATACAGAAATTGTGGTACTTTTACACAATGGAATACTACTCAGCAATAAAAAACAAGGAAATCATGAAATTTGCAGGCAAATGGTGGGATCTAGAAAAGATCATCCTGAGTGGGTATCCCAGGAGCAGAAAGACACACATGGTATACACTTACTTACATAGTCCTATAAGATAGGATAAACATACTAAAATATGTGCACCTAAAGAAGATATACAAGAAAGAGGACCCAGGGTAAGATGATCAATCCTCACTTAGAAAGAGAAATGGGATGGACATGGGAAGTAGGATAAAACAAGAAACAGGACAGGAGCCTACCGCAGAGGGCCACTGACTCTACCTAGCAGTGTATCAAAGCAGATTCTGAGACTCATAACCCTTCAGTAGAGAGCAGGGACTCATATGATAAAAGGGGGAGTTAATATGACCGGGAGAGGACAGGAGCTCCACAAAGACAAAATATATCAGGGCACAGGGGTCCTCTATGAGACTGTTTCTCCAACCAAGGACCATGTATGGATATAACCTAGAACCCCTGCTTTGGTATAGCTCATGGTAGCTCAGTATCCAAGTGGGTTTCCCTAGTAAGGGGAAGAGGAACTGTTTCTGACATGAACTCAATAACTGGCTCCTTTACCTCCCCCTGCCACCCTAGGGAGGAACAGCCTTGCTTGGCCACAGAGGAGGACATTGCAGCCAGTCCTGAAGATAACCTGATAAGCTAGGGTCATATGGAAGGGGAGGAGAACCTCCCCTAGCAGTGGACTTGGAAAGGGACAGGGAGGAGATCAGGGAGGAAGGGTGGGATTTGGAGGGAATGAGAGAGGGGGCTATGGCTGGGATACAAAGTAAATGACCTGTGATTAATATTAAAAAAAATAAAAATTAATTTAAAAAAAAAAAACATGAGTCTGAGCCAGGTGTGGTGGCTCACACCTATAAGCGCAGCACTCTGGAGGGTAAGGCAAGAAAACTGAGGGAGACTTGGGCTACCTAGTGAGTTCCAGACCAGAATGAGCCACACAGTAAGATCTTCCCTCAAACGTAAAAAATTAAAATCAAAGGACTCCAAACTTGACAAAGAGCACAGTTAACACTCGTGTGAACTGTTGAGGGATGATGCGCAACTATTGCATTGTAGTGATATAATGCCATTATCATCTCAGAAAGAACTGGTCCCCTTTCTAAAGGTCTCTCAGCATCCCGAAGTCCATTATACAAACTGTCACCATAGCAGGTGACAGTAAGTAAAGCATGGAGGCAGGCAAGAATCCTCAGTTCCATAGCATCTCCATTTTGACTAGCTTGGTTCCAAATGTAAAGAGCTTTACAGCGTCTATGTGTATGCTTTCTTTTAAGAACTCGCTAAGTCTGGAGCAGTAGTTCTTAAATTTTGTAGAACATGAAATCATCATATCTTGTTTTTATATTTAAAGGAATTTCAGTTTTAATTTTAATTCTATTCTGTTTTAATATCCTGAAGCACTGTTAGGCTGGAGATGAAATTGTTCCTGATTGTACTCTTCAGTGTCAGACATGGACAAATGGAGACAAAAAAAAAATAAATGACTGAAGTTCAATTTAATTAATACTCAGAAGATATAAAAATAACTTCATACATATATCTTTTGACTACCACTAATAACTGTTCTATTATGTAAAGACATTGCAACATTGAATAGAAACTACTGACCCTTCTGAGACCCACAGACAAAAGTTGGAGCCACTATATAAACCCAATTCTATCTTTTTTTTTTTTTTTTTACTCCTGTTACAAATGGGTTCTTTTACCAGGTCTACTGCCTTCTCCTGTTTCTGTTTGATGGTTCTGGGGCTGGGGGGATATTGTGGAGACCTGAGGGGCCTGAGTGCTGATCTGCAACTCATCCCAGGGCTGGGATAGAGACAGGAGGATTTCTAGGGTGCGGTGACTAGCCTGTGTATCTGAAGCAGTAAGCTCCAGGTTGTGAGGAGAATGCTACTACCCACACTAAGGGTAGGTTTCCCTAGCTTAATTGCCTTTACCAAAAGTACCTCTCAGGGATGTGCCCAGAGATTCATTCCATGGTGATACTAAATCCGGTCAAGTTGACAATCGAAATTAGCCATCATAATACTTTTCGTATGAAAATGTTGACGAGATCAGGGATACAAGACACATACCAAAATATAGTAAAGGCAATATACACAGCAAGCCTACAGCCAGCATCAAACTAAATCGGAGAGAAACTTAAATCAGTTCCGCTGAAATCAGGGACAAGGCAAGGCTGCCCATTCTCTCCATATAAGATACTTTTGAATCCTAAGGAGCCTTGTACACATGGCTCAAGACCTCCTCTTGTTTTCAAGTTGTTTTTTGCTTTTTCAAGTTTAAGTTTCCTTAAACTTTTCTCCATGATGAGGACCGACAAGGTGATTTAGCAGCCAGATGACCTGAGTCTAACATGCAGATCCTATGGTGGGAGAAAAGAACTGTCTCCTGAATGTTGCCCCTTGACCTCCACACATGTTGCCTGTCACCTAGGCACCAACACTTACACATACAACATAAATCCATATAATAACGGCCAATCAATTTTTTTTCTCCATAATGAAACCTTCAATTTCCAAGTTAGGAAAAGTTCCTCCCCAAAAAGAAATTTTTCTTTAAGAATAAAAAGTTGTTTTTAAAAGAGTTTATAGAGTGTAAGTAGCTCCTTTTTAGCCTGTCCTAAAATTGGGTCCATGTAGGCCCAAATGCTAAGGTTACTGCAATCCTTCCCTGGGCCTCCTGCCTGTGACAGAGAAAATAGCAATCTGAGTAGTGTAAGTTTATGGAGTGCATTTTGTTCCCAAGAATGTTCATCTTTTTACAAGACATTTAGCATCCCTGGACGTCAGTTACCAAATGCCAAAACAAGCCCCCCCCACCACCACCACCGAAATCTTATGAAAATCCAAAACATAAAAGCCAATACTGCTGCCCCCTTCTAAATCCCTTGCTGAGAAATGGAGCACTCTCAGTTGAGAAATCAGGTCAGTGTCAATTTTCACTCCGCTCCTGGAAGCTTGCTCCTGAAGCATGTCACTGTCCGGTTGCCAGAAGCCACAAAGGCTGAGCACAACCACTTTTAACAGGGACAGCAAAAGTGTATATAGTACTTAAAAGAGGGCATTGCTCACGGCTTCTCAGAGAAACTGGGCTCCTTGGCTGTCCCGTAAACAGGGAGCTGAAATTCAGGCAAGTTTTCTGAGAATACTCATTAATTAGGCCACACTCAATGTATAAAAAAACAATCCCTTAGAAGTCAGCTCAGCCAAACACTGAGCTTCATAATGATACTGGTTGTTAACAGTTTGTCATTTATTGATTGACTATAAGCAATATAAGTTAAGTCTGATTTATCTTTTCTACAGCTATGGAAGCAAGTATCTATAGTCCTCTACCCAGATCAGGAAACTGACACTTGGGGGAAAAGGTCATTTGGCGAGCATCTCATAGCTTAAGAAATGGTGGAGCTGGGATTCAAACAGTTCACCAGGCTGGCAAATTCAAGTCCATGACCTTAAGTACAGAATGTTGGCCAGGATCCCTGGCATTCTTTTCTTTCATTTGGCTTCACTTTAAGTTTCAGAAAAGTTAAGTGAAATCCCTGAGATATGAACTAGTTTCCAAAGTGACCCTATAAAACCATCATTTTGTACTGTGTTGTGCTGGGCATGTTATTTTTCATTATTGCTAGGACTCCACTCAGCAGGGCCACCTCATTACTGAAGAAAATGTCCCCTGTTATTTCAGAGACAAATCAGATGGAAAAGCATAAAAACAAGCTCTGGAAAAGGTTTCCTTTGTTCCCTCATTTACAGGATAGAGTAATCGCCCCTGCTCGACTCCAGCCTCCTAAGTAGAATTTTTCTTATGTAGTTGCAGAAGAGTTTAGAAAGGGATGGAGGTGTTTTTTTTTTCAGAGTTGCCATCAAAAATTCATTATTGGGGTGCTTCCATAAAATAGTATATTGGGGTATTGAGCACACTTAACATTGGTCTGTTTCAGGTTTTTCCATGTAGGTAACCAATAGTTTGCCTAGATTGGTCCTAACTGACTATGAGAAATAATTAATAGTGAATGAGGCATTCAGTTTTATAATATTATGTTTTAGTAAAAACAACTTCAAAAGTAAGTACTTCATTAAATATATTGATATATTAAAAGCTGTCTCCCAGCTACACGATAAGAGAAATATTATGGCTGTGTTCCTTCTGCAATTCATTCAGCATAAAGAATCCAAAGTGACTTTTTCATGTTTCAGACACAGAGTTTTCCTTTTGTTTGTAATAAAATTAAAACTTCTTTGTAGACAGGAGGCGTACATGATTTTCTGCTGCTTAAATATCTAATGAGACCACATACTCTTGCTATCATATATATTATGAGGATGTGATGATGATGTCAGTGATGAAGATAACAATGTTTTCAAACAGTTCTCATGAACCCCAGACTATTCTTGAATTTGCTGTGTAGCTGATGATAACTTTGAACTTTGGATCTTCCTGCTTCTCAAGTAGAGATCGCAAGTGCCCATCACCCAGAGCTGGCGCTGCACATATGCAGTGCTGGAGGTCAACCCAAGGCTTTGCGTGGGCAAGGCTGCCACAACTGAGCTACATCAGCACAGGCTTGATGTTCAGTCAATGCCTTCAGTATTTAAAATGATTTGTCTATTATGTCATTTACTACACATTTCCTGTGAAGTGTATGTCAGAATGAAAGTTCCATGGCAACAGGGAAGCCTCTACCATAACTAGATTAGAACTCAGAATATAGTAGAATTCAAGTGCATCTACTGAATAAATGATAGATTAAATGAATGAATGAATGGATGGATGAGTGAGTGAGTGAGTGAGTGAGTGAGTGAATGAATGAATTCTCTGCCTGGAGTTAAATGTAAGTCTCAGAATCATACCATATTACACAAATGTAGTTATTGAATGAGCTAAATCTAAATAAATATGACATTAAGAAATAAAATAAAAACTATAAATTTTTATTAGTCTTTGCTTTGCCTGTCAGAATAGGAATTTTACTAAGTGGGAATACAAGCCATCAGGCAAAACCAGGAATTGCTTTATGGAGGATGTGCCTCAGACAGAGCATGCCCTTTGTCTCTGGACTCAGTCTTTTCTTTTGTGAGATTTAAAGTTCCTGCCTACTCAGGCAGGTAGGTCTCTGTAAGTGCTTACCAACATTTTCTAGATCACTTGCAAAACGGCTCCAAGCTTCTCTTTTCTACTCATATCCTTGTCCTGTCGCATGCAAAAAATAATAGTAATAAGTTTCTCAACATTCTGTCTGGGTAGCATCCTCACTTCCAAGAGAAGGCCTTCACCCTCAGCTCTCCTCCTGTAGCAGTAAACTTGGTTTGCCCTGGGTTCTTGGGTTTCTAAAGCCTTTATTTGTCCCAATTGTCCTTTTATTGAGTTCACAGACTACAAATGAAAAAAGGCTATTACCAGACCGAGATGTTTAAAAATGAAAACCGAACTAATACATGGAGTCCGACAACTGGGATAAGAAATATAATATTTATAAAACCGAGTAGGAGGTTGCAATCATTGCTCTAAAATAAAGCATTAAATATTAATTCGAAGCAAACCTGTCTGTGCTCTGGCAAGCCTCGCTTTCATTAAAGTAGCATTGTGTGTTTCTCCGGAATTAACTCCCAAATAGGTAAATGTCTGCTGAGAAGTGAGCGCTCTGCTGTCTGCAGGAGCGCTACCTGCGGCATGGTTTAGAGTCTCTCTTAACCACTAAAGCCTTCCAGACCTTCACTTTGAACTAATTAATTGTGATTCTTCAGGTTCCTCTCTAGTTTTTTTGCCCTTGAGTATTGCTAGGAATGTTTAATTCACACACATGTTCATCTTCATTTGATTACTACAAATGCTGCTACATTATTTGATTAATTCACATGCTGCAAAATGTTAAATCTTAGGGAACATGGGTACCAGTTATAAGCTGGACTTACAGTTCTTTCCATGGCTTCATCATTTCAGAAATTTTCTGTCCTCATTTATTTACCTGTTTTGTGCCTATCACCTTCCATTTTTTTATTGGCATTTTTAGTCTTATGTTACTATTTCCTACCCAAAATGTACTCAAAAGGAAAAGAAACCTTACCTCACTACTTCTGCGTTTTCAGTGGGATGAGGTTTTTTAGTTACTATCGGCGAATGAATAACATTCCTCTAAAGACCAAAAATAAATAACCTTATAATCCTTAGTCCTATTGATTTTCAAATTATGATTTCAAATAAGAAACACCAGTTGTCCTTGTATTGACAGCCTGTGCAGTCCCCAAGCAGTCTCTATTGGATTCCTATTAAATGAAAGGGACGAGCAATAACCAAAAATCCAAAAAGTGGGTCTGAGATGGAGGAGAGGTGAGCACTGCTCAGCTGGGTAAATGGGTACTTAACCTCTGACCTGTGACGACAGGCCTGCTTTAGTTCCATGAGGCCAAAAGCAAGCTGTTATGATTAAATAAAAAAGAAAAGAGAAACTGTTCAGAGCCTTCTGAGCATGTCCTGGGAATTAAAGCATATGGCAAGGATAAGGAAAAAAGATTTTCCTTATGCTAATGATACCCGATGTCTGAAATAAATTAGATCCATTAGAGTTTATGCTCAATAAAAGAAAGACTTTAAGCACTCCAAAGTTAGTGACTCGAGACCAGTTTTTGCTCTGAAATTCAATCTGCCTACTTATTAATTCTTAGTAAGGCTCCAGAGCAAACAGGGGGCACAAAAATCATAGTTCTATACTGAACCAGAATTTTAAAGGACTATAGGTTTCTTTTCCTTTTTCCTTTAATGAAACCATTTTTTACATGTTTCCTATTTTGTCTTCCTTCATTAATTTGATTTTGTTCCCTTTTCTGTTTCATTGTTTTGTTTTGTTTTTTTCTTTTCAAGGATTCATTTATCCCATTTCAACTGAACACAGAACCCAGAATGAATATGGATTTTCTTGTAAGTTTGATGTTTGGGTTTTATGTTGGGAAATAATCCTTTAACATCATTGCCCCTGTTCAAGTTTGCCTTTCCTTGGCTCACAGATGTGCACACAGGAAATAGGAGCCTAATGTATTCTAACATGAAAAAACAAATTAGATTTCCAATGCTGAAAAGAAAAAAGGGTCATTTCAAGTCGCTGCCAGCTTTAAAAGCTATCAGTCTGCCATTGAAAGCATGAATTCCTGTCACTGAGAAAAGATATCATGAAATTGGCTGGTGTACATAAAGGGCAGGGTTCAAATACTCAGAAGGAAAGGTTGCGAAAATGCAAATCTGCTGTGAATCATGAATGTGTAACATAAAACATTAAGGATTAGAAATACTATTCTGATCCGGGTTACAAATTCTTCTACAGGGTCTCCAATAAAACCCCACAGCAAATTAGAGTCAGCATTTTGAAAGCAGTGTTCATATA
The DNA here is from genome assembly GCF_907164565.1 of Psammomys obesus. NCBI lineage: Eukaryota > Metazoa > Chordata > Mammalia > Rodentia > Muridae > Psammomys > Psammomys obesus. The sequence continues at coordinate 28,769,580 of NW_026596095.1, forward strand.
ATGAAGAGCATTGGGATGTTTGAGAGATGCTGTCAATATGGACTTGATTGATGGGAAAGTTAAACTACAGGGAAGGGTGGTATTTGTTAAAGAGGGCATTTTCCAACAGTAGATTCATGTAAACTGCCAGTGTAATTCAAGACTGGCACACAAGAGTGTGGGTAATTGCTGGCAACCCCTGGCAGATAAAATGCTGAGTTATTTCCACATGTAAACCATGTGGCTCCGTGTCTTAGGACAGAGGAAAGGCTTCTCAAATTTTAGAACACAAAACCTATAGATTTGAAAATTCCCACCCCTCTGGCTCCCCAAGTTTTATAAGTTGTTCTAGACTATCTGAAGCATCAATTTAACTACCTCTTTTACAGTGAGGAGACTGCAGCTCTGTTTGCTGAATATTTATGATGGGTCTAAAAACAAAGGTGTAACCGTCAAACTGAGGCAACAAAACTTTCATTTTATCTATGTTGTTTTAATAATCAGGTTCTGTCACCTTCTCCAGTCCAATCCAAGCATGTTTCATGTCACCAAAGCAACAGGCAACATTTATAAGAATATATATATATATATATATATATTAGAATATATATATTAGAATATATATATTAGAAATAACCCCCTGTGATAGCACCTTGTACTAGCCAAATGCTTATCCGACTCCTGATCATTGACCAAGACCTTTATCTCATACAGTACATCGGGGCCCTATAGCTTATTCCAGTAATGAGAAGCAATGGGAAGATCTAACAAGGGCCCACAAGAAGTTCAGGATTCTGGGAGATAGTAATGTGTCTGTATTAAAAGCTGGACATTGCATTGCTTCTGCCCCGAATCTGGGCTCCTGAAAGCACACCTTTCTGATCCAACAGGCTTCCTCCTTACATTTGTTTTCCTGTATTTGCATAGTCCCCATCCATTCTCACACTAATTTAAGAGGAAGAGAGGAGAGTGTGCAGGAAGTAATTTTATGATTTGGAATGGTACTTAAGGAAACATCTTGGTTGAATCCACATACAGATTAAAATCATACCAGATGTTTCTGAAAGTGTTTATGGTTTTTTTTGTTGTTGTTGTTGTTGTTCGTTTGTTTGCTTTTGAACTATCAGTCAATTAAAAAACCCTTCTAAACTTTTTCACCTGCAAAAAAAAATAGTAATAAAGTTTTTATTTCCAATGGTTTGGGATGTTTTGGTCTCTAGTTTCTTTAAATGCCTAGCAATAAATCATTCGTTATGCTGCCCAATTATAAGATAGATTAGTGGGTGGATTGATGCACAGTGAGAAAGAAAAAGAAATCGGTGATAATTTTCCACTGAAAAGCCACAGTCATTTTATATAGCTTTTGAAATAGACTTGAAATTAACCCATAAAAAAAAATGGCAATAAATGTCTGAAAAAATTACCACGATACGGATGTGTTCTACGGAAAGTTTCTAGAAGCAGTTGGCCTGATGTTGCATTCTCTTTCCAGCTGCTCCTGACTCGGATGATGTTGCTCTGTATGTAGGGATTGTGATAGCTGTGACTGTTTGTCTTGCAATCACTGTTGTGGTGGCCCTGTTCGTGTATCGGAAGAACCACCGTGACTTTGAGTCTGACATCATTGACTCCTCAGCACTCAATGGAGGCTTTCAGCCTGTGAACATCAAGAGTGCCAGACAAGGTCAGTAGGCTTTCCACCCTTTGAGTTATACATGGGAGTGAGCAATATACCCCATAGCTTCTGATTCAATGGCATTTGTGTCATTCAATTGAGTCAGAACAAAAGCTGAGTGAAGGCAGAGGTTTTGGCTGGCTTTATTTGTCATAGGAATAAAATAATTCTATATAATAAGTCAGAGTAGATGAGATGCACAGATCATTTCTGGTTTGTTTTTCTGACAGGTACTTCTGGCCTGCTTTTTAACTTCTATTTGAAAGAATGAGTACACTGGTTCAATGATTTTCTGCTCCCTTTTCCCTTTCTCATAATGCTTTTAATGCGGTGATGTACAGATAGATCCAAATTTAGCATATGCAAGCGAAACCATTACCAAATTGTCACTCAGGAGCTCTTATTGTTCTTTCTAATCTGTTGAAACGGTCAAATATCCTAAGTATCATGATTAGACCTCAAGGCAAAATACAGAAGGAGCAAGGTTACCCACTGACGGCCCATATCACAGTGTACACTGACACTATCTTGCGCTATTTTCCAGAGCTTTTGATCCCCCCATCTGTACTATTAGCCAAGCAGCATTGCCTTGGCTTAAAGCTGTGAAGAGGATTCTTGCTAATCTAGCTTGGTCTGAATGGAGAATGCAAACAGAATTCCTTTCTCTTTCTGACTCAGATCTCCTGGCAGTGCCCCCAGACCTCACCTCAGCTGCAGCCATGTACAGAGGACCAGTGTATGCTCTGCACGACGTCTCAGACAAAATCCCAATGACCAATTCTCCAATTCTGGACCCACTACCAAACTTGAAAATCAAAGTGTATAATACCTCAGGTGCTGTCACTCCCCAGGATGACCTCTCTGAGTTCACATCCAAGCTGTCGCCACAGATGACCCAATCCTTACTAGAGAATGAGGCCCTTAACCTGAAGAATCAGAGTCTTGCAAGACAGACTGACCCATCCTGCACAGCCTTTGGCACCTTCAACTCCCTTGGAGGTCACCTCATCATCCCTAACTCAGGTAATTCCTAAAAGTTTAAGTGACAAAGATGCAGCTTGAAAACATATTGGAGTCTCTAAAATCTTAACTCTGTCCTTATTGAACTTGAAATGTTAGATATCATCTACCTCAATTTTCCATTCAGTAGCTCTCAAACATTAAAATCTATACAACCATTTACCATCATCCAACCAACTCTGAATTCAGTTCCCCTGGAAAGAACCTTCTGCTGAGGTGTAATTCAGAACTGGCACTAACCATCTTGAAGGCACAATAGACCCGGGAACCCTCATGGTAGTCCCTGTACTTCAAAACAAACGAATTAGAAAATGCAATCAGTTGGTCCAGTGCGTTGTTTTCAAGGAAGCCATATTTCAGAAAATTATTTCTTAAATAATCAGAAATACAACAATAGATACAAATATAAAAACCTTCATTTATTAATTATTCAGTGTATCATTCAACAAGAGAATATCTTTTAGGTATTTCTTCTAGTCAATGATATATTGATCTACAATCTCAGCATCATTCAGTGTCCATTTGTAGTTTTACTTATGTTTAAGTTTGTTATATAGTTTATGTCTAAAGAATGAAAAGCACAACAGTCTTCCATAAGAACGTAAGTCAGTGGCTTCCAGTGTTGAAAGCTGGTGCTCATTTCTAGTAGTACTGATGGACTTGCAGCTGTAGGTCATTAGATAGCTAGTAACTATTTTCAGAGCACAGCCTAACGTTTCTGGAAAAGACTGTGAATATTATTCAATAAAATAGCAAAAATAATTTCACCAACCTATTGTGTTAATGTCATATAAATTAAGTATTATACCCACAACCGTATATATATATATATATAATTCCCACCAAGACTTTGGAACTAGGTCCTGCAGGTGATCCTGACACCAGCTCAAATTGCTTCAACCTTGTCAGAAGCCCAGTTCTCACACAGTTCATACCAAAAATCCCTCTCACAGGCACCATCAGCAACAATAAAGTGTTGCAGCTAAGTGAGATGTTGCTGCTCGTTTTCTAAAGTTTTACGTAATACATTCTTCCCATCTCTAACCCTGCTGTGCAATAACACTGAGGCTCACCAGATATTTCAGGAAAAAGCAAAACAACTTTTCTGATATGGCTGAGGTTAGCATTTCCCTGACTTTGAATTTCATGGGGAACTTTTTTTTTTATCAAAAACAATGCATCATTGCAGCTGTTTAAAATTTTAATAGCAGTTTTTGGTTTCCCCTCAATTTACAAGAAAAACAACAGTGGGACCATCTGTCTATTCCTTAAATAAAACACGAACTTTCAAAATGACATCACTCTCTTTAAGTAATTCCATAAAAGTTCAGAGGGAGCTATGGTGAAAAGCAATGCCATCAAGAAGGGAGGGCAACTACAGACCTTTACATGTCCTTTGGGAAAACTTAAAGACTAGTGCTACATGGGCACAAAATCTCATTCCCTTTTTACTAACTGCAAAGGCATTCTAGAAGTTTCTGTTTGCTTCATAAGTCTTATACAGTACTTCTCTCTTTTACTATTCAGGAGTAAGCTTGCTGATTCCCGCTGGGGCCATTCCCCAAGGAAGAGTCTATGAAATGTATGTGACCGTGCACAGGAAAGAAAATATGAGGTAAGTATGTTTTTTTTTTTTTCTGATACATTTTTTATCAATCTCTAACTTGGAGGAGAACTGCAAAGTAGAAACCACAGACCAAATATATTTTTGTCTTGAGTGACATACATTTGACTCTAGACCTATAAAAAACAAAAAAGTCAAAGTTTACTCCTCCTTTAGTTTGGAGCTTCAGATGGCGCATACCTTGAATGTGGATGAAATGTTAGAGATCTTTTCTATGAGTAGACACGTGGTTCTTTAGCAGAAAAATATGGCCAAAAACATGATTCATAGATTGTCTAAAGAGATGTGTGGATTTTCAGAGATAGGCTGGTTTCCAGTGACTTGGGTCAAGAATCTCATTATTGGGGAACTAAAGGTCACAAAAGTGGATATCCTTTAATGCCCCTCCCACCTCAGCCTAGAACAACCCATGTTGATTCTTTCCTTTGTAATTCTCCTCCAGCCCATTGGACTCATCAATCTTCCTATGCTTAGCTTTTATAATTAGACCTTTCAAAATGAGCCTAGTGTTGATTAAAACCAGACTGTATCCAAAGGTTCTATCTTGAATTTGAATGCATCATATTCATCAATATGAAGCTATTTTAAGTAAAAAATACTAAGAACAGGTTAGATGTCTTAAATTCAGTTTTAAGTTTAGCTTCTGACATAGCAGAGATGGTCTTTCTTGATTAGTTCCCACATAATGTGTTCTCTGTCTCTCTCTCAATCTTTCTCTCTCTTTCTTTCTCTCTCCCTCTCTATCTGTGTGTGTGTGTGTGTGTGTGTGTGTGTGTGTGTGTGTGTGTGTGTAGAAGCCTGGATGATTAATTCTTTCAAAATCACATTGAGATCTTAAAGCAAAAGATGTTTTGAAAATGGAGGTGCTCACTGAATATGTAGCATCACTGGCCTTGGGGAAAAGCATCCTTGGGCCTGGCTCTGAGCAGAGTGGTGACAAATGCAGGCCAGGAGACCATCCTCATGGGTGTCATCCCTAACTCTTATCCTCATCCTCAGGAAGCCAGCTCTTTTGAGTACTTGAGTAGCTGAAAAGCTCTTTTGTTGTGCACCCAGGTGGAGACATAGGTATTTATAACAGTGACCCAGAACATTTTTTCCTCTGGTAGTATCCTTTCAACTACACAAGCAATAGCCAGACTAAAAAGTAAAAAAAAAAAAAAGGCAATGAGTCCTTGAGCATCATTCCATGCCTTAAATTCAAGCCACAGGGGAAAAAAAATCATTAAAAGATTTGCATATATCAAAAATGTTTTTCATCACTAATGCAGAGCAACATTCATAGGCCCTTAGGGCTCCCTATTTGGGAGCAAGAAAAGTCATTAACAAACTCCAAGATTGATTTATTTCATTTTATTTTCTCTTGTCCTAAGCCAAAGTGAGCATTCAACTGACACTGACAACTAAGGCCTTTGATGCTCTGGGCAGTGCCTTTGACAGAAGTGAGAAGTGCTTGTACATTTTTGCCACAATGACGTGCACTGTTCATATCCTCCTTTATTCACCCAATTACCATGATCGCCAACTAAGGCCTAGACCATATTGGCTCACTGCCATGCCACGTTTTGATATGTCCTTCCTCACTCTCAACTAGTTTTCCCTTCAATCTTTGGGGGTATCTGAGTCAGAGCAGTGATTATCCATTTTGGATGGGGGGGAAGAAAATAGAATATTGATAAGGTCAAGCACCTCTTCCTTATGGTTCCAGAAGCCTTTAACTTTAAATAAAAGACACTAAAAGATACTGGGGGGAGGATTGCTCTATTGAATTTGGTTTTCATCAAGAAAGTTATACATATGGAAAATTCTCAAGATCTTTTTTTAATTTTTTATACAATATATTTTGAAAATATTGTTTTCCCTCCCCAACTCCTCCCTCACATTCATATAGCACATTTATATTTTCACGGTTGTTACATACATTTGTCTTTAAAAAAAAAAAAAAACTGAGCACTGGGGGCCCTGAACCAAGGACAACGCATGGAGAGGACCTCAAACCCATGCACAGCTGTAGCCCATGGCAGCTCAGTCTCCAAGTGGGTTCCCTAGTAATGAGAACAAGGATTGTTTCTGACATGAACTCAGTGGCTGGCTCTTTGATCACCTCCCCCTGAGGGGTGCAGCCTTACGAGGCCACAGAGGAAGACACACAGCCAGTCCTGATAAGACCTGATAGGCTAGGGTCAACTAGAAGGAGAGGATGACCTCCCCTATCAGAAAGCTCAAGATCTTAAAAGAAAAAAAGTGCAGGAAGTGGGAAGGGAAATAGCTCAGCATGTAAGGTGTTTGCCACAAAAGCATGAAGTCCTGATTTTGATACCCAGCACCTACATAGAGGCACAGCAGCACACACCCATAATCCTAGCATTAAGAAGCTAGAGACAAGAGAATCCCAGGGGCTTGCCAGCAAACCAGTTTAAATAGCCTGAGTAGCTCTAGTTTAAGTGAGAGATTCTGTCTCAGAAAATATAAGATGTAGAGCAGTTGAGGGAGATATCTGAAGTTCACTTTTAGCCTCCGCACATGAATACATACAACCCCCAAAAGAAAATACATGCCAGAGACTATGAATCAAGGATAAAACACAAGATGACCCCTCAAATAAATGAGGAGACTTCACACCACTAATTTTCTGCTACATCACACTGTGTGTTTTCTCTGCAGAATCACGGTGGAAGTGTATTTCAGAATGAGCATCAATGTGAACTATTGCTGACGTTCATTCTGCAGACTCTTATGTGTGCTTCCGTCTTAGAGAAACTGTTATGATGAATATCAGTTTATGATGAATATCAGTTTAAAGGTGACGGAACTTAAACCTCGGGGAATCAAGTCTCAACAAGAGGTCTTACACAGTCACTGAGCAGGGCTAAGCACAACCCAAGTTCATGTGAGCCCAGAGCTCTTTTGCTTTCCAAGGGACATCCTTCCCATGTACACCGCTCCAAAACCCCCTCCTCCACCTTCTCACCACCATACATTTGCCTACACTTGCCAATGCTCAGTGAAGACCTTCACGATCTTCACGCAGTTCAGATGAAAATTGTCGGAGAAGTCGGGGCAAGGAGATCAGGAGATAAGTGACACCTGAAGGCATTTGGGGCAGAACCGGGAACACTCTTTTTCTCCATTTCTTTTTTTCTTTCTGTCTGATTCCTTTCATTGCATCCAGAACTGGCTGTTTCCAGCTGGATGGCACCCAGCTGGTCATCTGCTGATGGGAGTTGTCTGAAGGGAGGCGTGAACTTAATTACATGTGGCATAGTGAATGTGACAAACGGGCCCCGTCATTACTGAATGTTCTCTATGCAGAGCACAGGCTGGCAGATGCTTGGCCTAAATGAGCCAGAGACAGAACAAACCATGTCTGACCAAAGAAGGTGAAGAGTTGCGAGGCTGACTTTGCAGGGATTTCTTCCTCCCCTACTTTGCACGGCTCTGGAAAAACTACAAAGCCTCAGTTTTCCCCATGAATACAATTTCTATGGCTCATGTAGGAATGTGGTCCTTTCTGTCTTGTTTCTATAATGATTTTTTTTTTTTAAATCTCATTGAGACCAAAAGGCCATTCTTTATCAGGTCTTGTGGGCAAAATAGTTTGAGATCTGAAAGTTAAATTTTCTTTTTTTTTCCCCCTGTATCCTATACTGCCTCATAGTTTCTTCAATCAAAAGGACTACAGTTCAGAAATTCCAAGTGTGAAAATGAATAGGACTCTCTATGTAAACTGTGGAGAGCCACAGGAAGTTTATGGACAGCTTAATGACACAGGACTAACACTTCTTTTTAAAGAGTGGCGTGCTGACTGCTGGTGTGACCTGCTGGAAGAGGGAGCAGTAGGTCTTCCTGAAGGTTCTGGGTTGGGCTGCAGACAGGTGAGAGAGGAGCGTGGCAGGCCTGAAGACAGGGGAGTAAAAAGTGAAAATTACTACAGAGCAAAAAAGTTTTGTTTTGTTTTGTTTTGTTTTTAACTAGCCAGAAATGTTGCGGGGGAGGTGTGTAGAATATGTTGAAGACAGAATGGTGGGAGGTATTAGGGGTGGGGGCAATGGGAAAATTCCCATTCTGGTTTATTTTTAATGAAACTAAACATGAAAGGATAAGGTGGGCACATGGTTTATATCTGACCCAGGGGTAATATATGATAGCTCTTCACTGAAAATACTTTGAACTAAAGGATAACTATGTATAAGGTATCCTTGTAAGCCATGATGTAAGAGAATCTCCTTTTTTTTTCTTCTTTTGTTTTTATTGGGACAGGGTTTCCCTGTGTAGCCTTGGACTGTGTCCTGGACTGGCTTTTTTGACCAGGCTGGCTTCAAACTCACAGAGTTCTACTTGCCTTTGCCTCCCTGAGTGCTAGGATTATGGGAGTGCACCAACCCACCTGTCTGGTATAAGAGAATCCTAAAAATCAAAATTAAAGAGGTGTTTGACAGTGGTGATGCTAAAATTGAAATGCAAATAATAATAAGGAAGAACCGTTTTTAAAACTACTAAGTTTGTCAACTATAGTATGTTGGTGGTCTTTAGCATTCTTCTCTTGGTAAAATCTATGTGACTAGTCTAAAGTATGAATTCGTGATGAGGTAATGAAAAGACCATATATATCCATATGTACCATAAAATGTGTAGTGATGTATAGATAAAGTCAGGTGGGCAGTAGGAATATAAGTTAATGGCATAATGAATTTCCTGGGATAGATAATAAATTGACTATTTCATTGCTTCCAGGGAGAAAGGTAGCCAGATGCATGATACATGTCTGAAACTTTAGCGCTCACAACACTGAGACCAGAAATTTACGAGTTCAAGGCCAGCACAAGCTATAGCGAAAATCTGTCTCAATAAACATGAAGAAGGAAAAAAGAAAAAAAAAAGGCTTCACTAAGCTTTCATATCCGCAGAAACAATATAGCTAGAAGTAGTCCATCTCTTTTCTCTCTGCTTCCTCATAAAGAACACATTTTGAGTCACTAAGATCCTGAGATAAAAGCGGCAATGAGTTTAAAGACTGTTTGTATTAACGACTCCCAAGGGAAGCAGACTGTAGTGGTACGAAGTTTACACTCAGTAAAATAATTCCACAAGGATTCAGCCCAGAGCACAGTGCATAGTTGTTCTTACTTAATCTAGGGACAGACTCTGTCTGTCTGGGAAAATGGCAACATGCCCTTCAGAATGGCTTTCATTTGTTTATTTTTTTTCCTCAATTGAGCTTTTGACAGGAAGCAAGTTGGATATTCCCTGTCAGGAACCCCAGAGTGCAAACATTTCAAATTGCCTGTTATGTGGGAAGGCATGTGCTTTAAAAGACACCTGAGCCTGGCATGTGATTGTCACCCTGAGGGACCAGACAGAAAGGCTTGCATTCACAGAAGGCACAGAGGTAGATGAAGGCAGATTCTTCTCGGATAGTCCCTAAGCTCATGGCCAGCCAGTCTATGTGGACCAGTGGGAAAGAAGAGAAACGATTTGCTTGTGAGATCTCGTGGTGCCGATCATTGGCCCTGCATCCTCCGGAAAGGGGTCATGTGATCACCTTACCTTGCAGATGTGCATGGGCAGCTAAAGCTGCTGCTCACAGGATCATTTTCCCATGATGCTCTTCTGCGTGGTCTTCTCTCTGATAAAAGCCACCAGCAGCTGAAAGCAAATCTCTCCAACAGAAAACCAGCTTCTCCTCCTCATGAACTTTGTCCTAGGAACATTGGGACCTGAGGAGTTATTAACCTGATTTTAATCTTGTTAGGTTTTTCTTTGTGTGTTTGTTTTTGGAACACTTCAAAAATTTTGATCTCAGACTTTACTGAGCTTCTACCTAACTCCTGTTCCTGTAGGTAATTTTTGTTCTGTGTTCACTTCCCTGTCGTCTGCAATTAATATATAGAGACCGTTTGCTTGAGTAACTCAGATAGCTCGTTGGACATACAAAACCATAGGTGAGGCTTACATTTAGTTTCTACTATTTGGCTTGGTATGCTTTGAAAACCCTTCATTTATGTAAGTAATGGCTGTGTGAATGTAGACACTTCTGGCCCTTGGTTTAATATAGTTAATGTTTACCTAAGTCTCTCTTTTCATACGTGATGGAAGCTGCTTCCTTCATCGTAGAAACGTACAAGAGTGTTACTTCTTTGTTTTTCACCCCATTATGGATTCCACTCCATCTTCATCACTTCCCTATTCATTACAGTTTCGCACCTCACTGAGTTAATAAATTCTTTTGACACTCACTTGCCATTCGCTTCCCCTCCTCCCACCACCGTTCATTTGGTCTCCCTCCTCCAAGAGCAGTGTCCATCACTACTCATGCCACGGGTGTGCTCAGACAGTGTCCAGCTGACAATTTTCCAACCCAGCAGGAGGATTCCTCTCCCGTATGTTCATGGGCAGTGAGAGGAAGCCCCTCCTTCCCTTCTTCAAGCACAGGCTGCTGACACCAGCCTGAGAGACAGACCTCCACTCTCCACTAGGGCCACTTGAGATGGGTCCCCTCGAGGTCCCTCCTTGTACAGCCGATTGATCACCTCTCAGGGTGCACTCGCAAGTTAAAGGTAGGTATAAGCCCCAGGGACACAACCATTAAAGGCGTATTTCTCTCCTGGTAGGAAAAGTGGTATTAGGCCACAGTAAAGTCACTGCCAAAGGCAGATAATGGAATATTAATCATGACAAAATGAAAGCAAAGCTTCACATATGTTATACAGGGGTCAGGGAGTTTAGACAAAAGAAGACAAAATGTGTTAAGAGAAAATAAAAACCAAAGTGGTAAAAAGGATAGTATTGAAGTCTCAAGCTATTGCCAGAAACCTTATGATTCCAAATATAAGTACGTCCTCCCGGTGCCTGGGAGGTTGTAGACTTAATAAAGGAAACATGTTATGCAGGATATTAAAGGACTGGAAGTAATCAAAGCTTGTTTGAGGCTTCCTCGTGGGAGAATGAAAGGACAGGACAGAAGTTGGTGTGATCCTGGGAAGGAGGGAAGGAGGGAGGGTCAGGATTCTTAAGGACAATGGAGATCAAACTGTAAGCTTTGGGGACAGTGTTAACCGACAACTGTGAAGGCTTTAATGTCTGGCCTCACTTATGAGCTATCATGTGAGCTGTCACTGTTGTGTCAGTACTGATAGAAGGCACAAGTTTTTAGGTCAGAAAGCTCATCAGTCACAACGATGGCCTGTTCTAGAGCATCATTGATTTTGTATTAGTCTCCCGAGCTGAAGTTCAGGAGTATTTCAGAGAGGATCAGGTGATAGCTACACAGTTTTAGTAAAGGACCACAAAACACGAAGACGCTCTTTTTTTAAATAAGACGTAGTCCTACATATCATTCCCTTCAGAGGTAGACATCTTTATCTTCCAGGGAAACTGCAGACAAGCATCATAATAAATCTGTAAAGAATTATCTCCTAACAATGTTAAAAACAATAACAGCTGCATCATTCATTCATCTCTGTTCATTTATGCAGCATTAGATGAGGGTAGGGCATTGATATTTACCAACTCTAGACAATGTGATAAATAATACATAAACCATAGGTAACAATAAGAGACAAATCAATTTCAGGTAGTCACTGCTATTATAGAAGAGTTTGATGTGTCCTTTTAAATGTCCACATGAGTAAGACAGAAGGATGTGCCTGAGATGTGCATTTTAATGGGTTTATATTTGGTTGAGCTAAATAACCTGGAGGTATTGATGTCTGAAGAGAGAGAGGCTGCAAGTGGTGACCTTGGAAAGTTCATATTCTTGTCTTATTCTTGTGTTACAATGTCGGCAGTAATTATAATGAACACAAAAATGGAAGACATATCCAATCATGAAGGTCAGTAGACTATGGGAGATAAACAACATTTGGAGAAATGACATAGCATTAAGAACTGTGTACTGGCCCTTTCTGTCTTCTCTACCCTGGGAGCAGCTCTCCTGCCTTGGCCCCTCACCCCTGAAAGTGTTTGCCTGCTCTCTTCCCATTCCTTGATCAGGAGCCTCTCTCAAATGCTGAGTCGTCCCCTCTCCACTGTGGAGTTGAAGTGACCACGGGTGCCAAGAGATGGGGGCCTCAGCAGCTTGGCAGTCCAGAAGCCTCTGACCTCACTCATCTCTAGTTGCTGCTTCCAAGCCAGCACCATTTCAAGGGACATAGACATAGCCACCAAGTTCTTTCAGGCTGGGGCTGCTACAGTTGGCATAGCTGGCTCTGGGGCTGGGACTGGGACTGTTTTATGGGGCCTCATCATTGGCTATGCCAGGAACCCTTCCCTGAAACAACAGCTCTTATCCTATGTGATTCTGGGATTTGCCCTCTCAGATGCTATGGGGCTCTTTTGCCTAATGTTGGCCCTTCTCATCTTCTTTGCCATGTGAAGCAGTGGTCTCCAATTCCACCTCCCATAGTTCTGTTGTGTCCCCTCTGCCCTGTTTGCACCTGTTCCTGTACGTCCCCAGGAAGTCTTGGGGAAGAGCTTGGCTCAGGATTTGACAGAGAAGACAAAAAAATACTATATTAATAAGATGGGAAAAAAGAAGAACTGTATACCGTATCTACTAAGCAAAATTTAAAACACAAATATGTCTAGATGCGAAAGCCACTTACCAGCGCAAGATTATATATAGCCTAAGAACACTTATGATAGGAATATTTGAGGGCTTAGCTTTAAAAAATTACTTGGCTTCCAGTGGCTCTCCTGCCTACTTTTTTAAAAGATTATTAATAATAATATTGCCATCCTCCCCTCTTAACTGGAGCCTGATACATAATATTTGTAAGTTATTACTTGACTGACAATAATCCAATGCAATGATTTTGTGATGTGTGACTATATATACATAAACATTAAACAAAATAACAGTCCTCATGTGCTCTACACATAAGGTTTGGATTGATTTCAGGATTCCCAATTCAATGAACACCATCACTGACAACTTCCTTACGAACTTGAAGAAAAAAACATAAGGAGAGAGACAGATGACATTGACAAAAATGGAGAATGAAGATATAAAATGATTTCCAAATACATGATAGAAATCAGGCTAGTTAGCAGGTCAAGGACATGTGGAAAGAAACGTCTAGAAGGCAGATCATGGTCAATGTAGCAGATTATAATGTGAGTTGATAATGAATGAATGATGTTGCAGTAACTGGTCTCTAACTTTGGATATGTCTAAGACACTAATCACATGTCAGTTGTGTAGTAATTAGCCCCTTGTCCTGGGTGGGGAGAAATCCTAAAATTTCATGGGCCTGTAACTTTTGTAGCCATGCTCTCTGGCAGTGAGTCAGTGTGAGAAGTCTTGAGAAGCTCACTTTTAGTCTAATCACAGAACAGCAACTGTGAGCTGTAAGACAGTTAAACAACCTCAAGAACTTTGGAATGACTTCCTCACATACTAATTGGCAGCTTGGAGTAATTAGTTCGTTTGCTTGTTGTTTAGTCATGTAAATGAAACAGATTGACAGTTTAGGAAAGAAAGAAAAGAATGGAAAGGAAGAAAGGAAGCAAGGAAGAATAGTTTGCATCTTTGAGTCCCTTACGACCAGATTTTTTTGTGTATGAAATACATAAGTGATGTGATCTCATTTTAACTTGCTATAGAAGTTCCTTTCTATATTCTTTCTGCTCACATTTGAAAGAATGAATTTGCTATACCAGCCTGAATTATGCCTGAAAGTCATTTGGACTAAGTTTAGCTCTAGGGTGTCCTCATTCTGAAGTGAGTTTTTTGAAATATTTTTCAAGTTAGGCCCTGAAAACACAAAAGTATTTAAAACGCTGTGAGACCAGTGGTGAGAGTTATCAGAAAAGCTGGTTATGTAACTTCATAAGAATTCTGTTCTTTCTCATTCCATCCTGAAAGTATCAGAGCACGAATTTAGAGGAAGCTACCCAAGGCAGTCTTATGTCTGAGGATGGTGATCAAAGACACGCTGGCAAAGAGATGCTCTGCTGTCAGAAAAACCTCCAGTCTTACAAGATGAAAGCCTGTCTATAGAGAACATGGCATCCATTTATTTCTGTCTTACTGCCCAATACCCACCCCTACCCAAGTGTTATGAGGAAGAGATTTGCACTGTTTGTCCAGCTTTAGATCTCAGGGATGACACAGTGCCTTAATACTATGGAAATGTCACTGGTATGGTTCTCTGCTCTCCCTGCAGACCTCCCATGGAAGACTCACAGACCCTCCTGACCCCTGTGGTGAGCTGTGGGCCTCCTGGAGCTCTCTTGACGCGCCCTGTCATCCTCACTCTGCATCACTGCGCAGACCCAAACACCGAGGACTGGAAGATCCAGCTTAAAAACCAAGCAGTACAGGGACAATGGGAGGTGAGTGAACATCTGTGGGAGAACTGGGTCTCCCATGTCCATCACTGAGGCAAGTAAGGGAGACCTTTATTTCTAAAGCAAAGCATGATGGCCTTCAGCTCACGCTCAAAATGAAAGACAGAAGACCAGCACCTACTTCTCTATCGTCTGCCTGGTGGGCAAAAGGAAGGGGATGTTCAAGATCAGCACACAGATAGAAGGATGATCAGATGTCCTAGGAACCCCACTGTGAGGAGTACAGGCACCACATGTTGGGAAAAGAGGGAAGGAGGGATCATCGGAACTTACATCAGAACTCTTCATTTAGCATCTGTCTCTCAAGAATATCTTTATCAAATACTTATGTAAATGATAGTATAAATGTATATTTATATAAAATTTACATATGCAAAATGTGAAGTTACAATATAATCACTTGTGGTATTTTTAGCAAAGAAAGTATAAAGACATACATGAAAGCTTAAGGCTATAATAGTTTAGAAAAAAAAAAAAAACTGCCTTAGTAGCAAAGCATGGTATTCTGGGATTAACTAGATTTTCTTCTTTCTACAAACATTGGCTACACTTGACCATACCAGGGAATCATGTCTTATCAGAGCACATCTAGGACTGAGTTTGGGGTTACGCATTAACTAGAGTCTTTAAACAGACTTAAATGGTCCTCTCTTAATTATTTGCAAGATTCTTTGCTGAATGCCTTTTCCATTTCTGGGGCTAACTGATGCTAATAATGATAGAATGGTGAGCTCAAGAGTCCAGTAAAGTACGAGGAATATTTTCGTGCAAACTCTTACAACAGGCTTGGCCTATGGTGTCCACTGTTGGCCACAGATATTCTAAACTCTGCGTCCAGGTCCTCCTTTCTCCAGTGTCCTGGGGCCTGGAATAAACTTAAAGGCCTTGAGCTGCCTTTTCTCATCAGCATAAGATTCAATCATATTCACTTCAAAATATCATTTCCTTGAGTTTATTAAAACAGAGCTCATCATATCTCAGATGATGCCATAAAGCCTAACCAATAAGCTATCACCTGAGGTGGCAACTTCTTTCATGTCTTTATCCAGACCTGGAGACTAAATCTCATTCACTCACTTTTTTGAGTAGTCCACAACCCACCATGCCTTAGACTCACTGGGGCACAATAGAAAGCCTGGTAGAAGTGACTCCTGCTCCATGGAAACAAAATGACCTAATTCAGAGACTGAATCATGTTCATGCCTGTGTTTTATTTCCTACCCATCATTCTCAATCTGAATTACTTAAAAAGTTGGGAGACCACATAAAAATCAGAATGTGTAGTTGTCTGCGGTAAATCATGGCTCTGCTGGCCATGAGCCTGCCGTCCCATTGGATGAGCTCAGGGGGCACTGAATGCATAACCCAGCCGCATGCTGTATCTGTTCAGTCTCCAGCACGTCT
Source organism: Psammomys obesus (assembly GCF_907164565.1). Classification (NCBI taxonomy): domain Eukaryota; kingdom Metazoa; phylum Chordata; class Mammalia; order Rodentia; family Muridae; genus Psammomys; species Psammomys obesus. The sequence continues at coordinate 28,785,632 of NW_026596095.1, forward strand.
TATCACCTTCCACCCTACCTCCTGCCCTGGGAGCATGTGGAATGTTGACCCTTGCCCTACCAACCTGATTCTCCCTTTTTGTTAGTATATAAATTAAGCCTTTTAGTTACATGGCAGTAGACCAAAACATGGCATGGTTGAATTAGCAATTATTTTTTTTACAAAAATCATCACTTCCACTTATTTCTTACTGAATATTTTTACGTCTAAAATAATGAACTAGTTAATGGAATACGTAAGTAGCAGAGAAGTGTGTAAAAAGACAGTGTGTACCTGCCAGAGCTCACCTTGTGCCGATTCTGAGAGCTGGGGTTACATAGAGAAAAGTATACTATTCTGAGAAATCACTGTAATACGATTTTGGAAAAGAAAGCGCAGTAGTATTGTATAATGTCTTAATTCCTCTAATTATTTTTAGATGTCAATTCTTGGGGAAAGGTTGACATGCTATGGTGATACCTCAATACTTTGCACTTTTAGATTAAATAAAAGATTGTAAGATTAAATTGTAAAATTCTCAGACACAGTTAATAAGCTTAGTTATACTGAAATAAAAGGAATGATTTACTATTGTCTTCTGGGTTTTCATACAGATTCGAGGATAGTATGTCAGTACTCACATCAGCAGTGACAATGAGACAGAGAGCTGGTGCTGGAGAATGAAAACAGATACCACAAAGTTTGTGAAAGTTGAACCAGAAGTCAGGGACATATTCCCATTTTATCCACCCCCATCCATGGTGCCTGGCACATGTCCTTGGTAGCTTAGCCATGTGTCCTTCCCTCTCGTTCGCAGGATGTGGTGGTGGTTGGAGAGGAAAACTTCACAACCCCCTGTTACATTCAGCTGGATGCAGAGGCTTGTCACATCCTCACCGAGAACCTTAGCACCTATGCCCTGGTGGGACAGTCCACCACCAAAGCAGCTGCCAAGCGCCTGAAACTGGCCATCTTTGGGCCACTCTGCTGTTCTTCCCTGGAGTACAGCATCAGAGTCTACTGCCTGGACGACACACAGGATGCCCTGAAGGTGAGTGTCTTGCACCTGATCCACCCTCGTCACCCTCACCTGGACTCTCAGGTCTGGAGTGGCCTTAAACACCTGGAGGTGTGGCTCTGGGCAGGTGTGCAGACACGTGCATTGCGTCCCAGAGGAGGCAGTTACACAGATCTATCTCAGAGGCCACGCTGATAGATAAGCTATTTTCTCGGTGCTGATTCCTCCCAGGGGCTACTTTTGTTTATCTTACTTGAGCTCTTTTAATGAAAAATGTAGAATAATTTGGCAACGAAGCCTGTGGATGGTAAATAATCTGCTTCCATGTTTATCTCAGCTGCTTTCTTCCTATAAAAGAAATTGGCGTAATTGCTCACACTGTATGTTCCTCTTGTGTGCTACTTCATTTATATGCTTTCCCATTCTTTTTACGAGGGCTGTGAGGGAGAGGGTTAGCATTTGACAACAGGCTGCTGCTTTGCAGAATAAATGAGCTTAATTCCTGGTATGATTATTGCCATTCGTTTTATCCCATTTGAAGCTTTAAGGGATATAGTAAGTGCCTTTGAAGAAGTTATGATCTAGAAGGAGGAATAAAGGAAGTGTGCCAGAGTTGAGGAGATAAGCCAGAACGTGATGAATGTCTCAGCTGAGATGCAACATTTTGTATGAGTTCAGGATGGAAAGCTACATAGTATTCTAAAGCCAGAATGTGATGAATGTCACAGCTGAGATGCAACATTTTGTATGAGTTCAGGATGGACAGCTACATAGTATTCTAAGAAAATCTGAACAAGAGCTAACATTTAAGTCTTGTCATAATGGAAGGTAAGGTTTTAAGCACCCTTGATAGGAAAAAAACATTCAAGATGTCTAGATATTGGGAAAAGGACAAAGACACACAAAAGTAAGTAGTAATTGATGTTTTATACCGGTAGACTGAGGACAATAACATCTTTGCATAAGGTAGGCCTTAGCTATCAGAAAGAGCCTACAGAGTCTACAGACATTTAAGCAGAAGCAAGGCATGATTGCAAATATGCATTAGACCCCTGACTCTGACTTACAAGTTAATAAAGGGATGTGGCAGAGCTGTTGTGATATAAGAAAAATAAGAGGAAGGAAACGGGTCCTGACCAGCAGCGTGGTGACTAGCACTTAAGTATTGGAAGATCACACTTCTCTCTTCTAACAATGACAAAGTCTAGAGTGAGTGGCTTTGTGACTTTGTCAATTCATGGTACTATGACAAATACCATGGACTTGGTGACAGTTATTCCTCACTATGCTGGAAGCTGGAAGCCCATTGTGAGGGAGTCATCAGGATTGAACTCTAGTAAAGGCTTCTTCCAGGTTTTAGACAGCCAGTCTCTTGCTGTGCTTTTATGGGGTAGAGAGATGGCTAGGGAGGTCTATGGCTAGGGAGTCTCTTTTATAATGGTATCTATCTTATTCAGGAGAACCTTACCCTCATCATCTAATTACCTTCCAAGGGTCCAATCTCTTGAAACTCCAACTTTGTGGAGTAGATTGTCAGCTATTGTTTTAGATAACACAAACATTTGCCAGCAATAGTGTTTTTACTTATGGACTACTGAGTTAGGGGCCTACGTCTGGTACCCAAAGATATCCAAGGGACAATTGGATATATTTATGTGGCTTTATGTGTCCCACAGTCTCTGTTCCCCTCCCCCTTTGTCCCTGCTTAGCTTTTGGTGTCTGTTCTTCTATTGTCTGATAGGAAAATATCAACTTCTTCAAAATACATATCAAAGTCAGAATGTGCAATATGAGTCTCATTCTTTGACAACATACTAGACTCCGTAAATATGTAGAATTATTTTGGGGGGTAGCAGTTTTAAAATAACACACACTTTCCAAATAATCATATATGGGTCTGGTTTTCTAAACAGACAATGGATCCCAATGTAGAAATTCACGCATCAGTGATATCATGTTGATATTTGTCAGCCAGGGTTAGAAGGGAAAATATCCAACAAGAAGAGTTCAAAAATAAAAATAGTGACTATTACTGAGTGTTTCTGGATGCCAGGCAAATTTCTACATATTTTTGTTAACTCATTCACTCTCTCTACTAGCCCCATAAGGTATAATTATTTCTACTTGACAGATGTGGCCTCCCAAAGTCAGGAAAGTTTCATTGGTTCTAGGTCACATGGCAGTGGTACAGAGAAAGCAAACCTCAAGTGTGGGAAGTTAACTACAGTTGGTCTATGGAACTAACTTGATTAAAAAGCCAGCCATGGACCAAGGAAAGGCTACCATGATATGGAAGCAGGAAGGCCTGCCAGCCAATGGAAATTAGAGTACCCAAGGGAGGAAAATGAGAGTGAAAAGAGTCAAGAAAGCCAAGGGAAGAACATTTTCTGAGTGTCAGGGTATTTCTTTCTACAGTTTCCATCCAGAGAATGATTTTGGATTGTGAAAAAATGGAGGTTACAGGTCAGGACGTCTGGGAAGCAATCTCAGAGATGACAGTAAGGCAGTTGTGGAGAAGTGAGCAGCCATAGGCCCTGGGCAGTTCTCAAGGTGGATGCAGCCAGCATGGTCTCCAGGAGACTACATATATTCTTTTTTTTTTTTCATTTTTTTTCCAACATAATCATTTTATTGATTATTTGGGGATCTTCACTTAACACACCCCAGACACGTCACTTCCCAGTCACCTCCTACCTCACAGACCCCAAAGAAAAAGCCCGACATACGTCCCATTTGTGCTGCCCTCACACTGACTGTAGCATGGTCAAACTCCCATGGCCAGCCTGCTGAGGACAACTCGGTCCTTCCCCGTCACACCCCAGGCGGAAGCTGCCAGCTGTGGAGAGCTATACTTCAGCATCCTTATTCCAGGATTGGGTTTCTCTGCGTAGTCCTGGACTCGCTTTGTAGACCAGGCTGGCCTGAAACTCACAGAGATCTGCCTGCCTCTGCCTCTGCCTCCCTGAGTGCTGGGATTACAGGCGTGTGCCATCGGGTTGTCACAGGAGCCTCCTATGACTCTCTCTCGCCTGTGGGTCTGCAGTCATCCCCGCCACTGCGAAGGCAGCTTCCTTGCCCTTCCCAGACAGTGCGAGCATGGAGCACAGATGTCCACACGGTTTCTGGGAGCAGCACAGACCGTGCACATCCACAAGGCTCTGACACTGGCATGTGCCACGGCCCTCAGTGAGGGCAGTATTGATGTGCATGGTCTGTTCTACTACATATATTCTTAATGATTAAGCTTGTTGGGTTTCCCGATGTGGAAATAAGTAATGTGAATGTGGCTCTGTGTAAGGCTTCAGGTTCTTTCTTTTATCCTCTTTGCGGATGTGTCCGATACTTCTAAGGCACTGTCAGAATACAAATCAAGCTAGGTTTAAACTCTTCTTGGGAAAAGCTGTATTTATTGGAGAGCCATGGGATCCGATTAAAGCAAATCTTCTGAACAATTCCATGCAAAATTATTGCAAGAGGTACATGGCCAAAGACATTGATGGTATCTGAAATGTTTCATCCACACAATTTTTATTCCGACATAGCAATACTCGGGATCTTCTGACCTGCCTTCCCAAGAGACACACAAAGATCTATGCAAACATGTAATGCTTTGCAAAAGCCACATTTGGATATGTTAATTATGGAACAGGGACGGAAATGGTCAATGCAAAGAAGACCAGCAGATTGCTTTCAGCAGTGAAAACAGCCCGAGAGCAGTTTGCATCATGGTCAGTGCTTTCCAGACAGACATTTATAAATTCTCAGCATCTGGGGACCCAGCACTTAGCTGGAAAGAAATGTGAATAATGGATGAGGCATTCTTGCACCTTTTGGCCTTTTAATAATGCAGGAATACCAAAATCCTGGTAATAAGTAAACGGTCTACTCAACACTCCGAAGAGACAATTAGTTCAGTCATGTCTGTACTACCTCACCCACACTTGAATTGGAACATGGAGGCTGATTAGTTCTACAGGGTCCTCCAGTACCAGAAATATACCTTCTTCTCAAACTTCCTGCTGTTTCTCAATGCTGGTCTGGCATCTCTATGCTCGTCTTATGATCTTTACATTTCCAGGCTCTTTTGCATCACCTTTCCCAGTCCTTTCTTCTCTCTTCTTTGTTTTCTCTTTTCTCCGTCTCTTCCTCATTTAGTAATTTTTTTATCACAGTACCTATAAAAAAATCTACTGGGGTTTTGTTCCAGGGTCCTTCTACAAAGGATCTGAGCTACTTTGGCTGGGAATGGAGTTATACCTCAATGTTTCCTGCATATCGTGCAGTCAGTTAAGGTCTTAGAAACTTGAACAAACATTTTACATCTTCAAATCATACATTTCCCCATTCTTTCACTTACTCATCTTAGCTACTCCTGGACCTCCAGATGGCTCTTCCTCCCTTCCAGTGCCTGTAGTGAAGCCACATTCTCTTAATTTAACACAAGGGCTGAGAGAAAAAGCTGGATTCATTCTCACACTTCATAGATGCTCTAGGACATCTCTCCACTTGTGGGTTGGAGTTCCCTCATGTTGTCCATTATGCATTGAGTTGCATTGAGTGCAGCTCCAACAGGACCTGCCCTGTAGACTTTCTTTCAACCTATTTTATTCCAAGCATTCTCTCAAATTCAGTGTTAGCCCCAGAATTGTTGTTCTAGATACATTTATTTTTCGTCTTCATTCCTCTCACATCATCTATCCATTTATCCATCCATCCATCCATCCATCCATCCATCTATCCATGTAGATGTGCTCATTTTTTGGTCTCAGCAGTGACATCTTCTTTGCCAGGATCTCCAATGTGAGCACATCCCCCAGTGTCATGACTGAAACCACATGAGCTTCCATCACTGTCACAGTTAAGCCACCACTTACTTTTAGAAGAAGCTTCCTCAACCTTCCCTGGTCTCTTGATCTAAAAATCCTCTTCTGTCTTTATCCATATCCAGAGAGAATTCATTTCAAACATATGCTCACATTGAGCTATAGCTGGTTGCCCAGATTCCCATCGCCAATGATGCTCACAAAATAACAAATTCTCTTTTTGTTCAGGCTCATTTCCAACCAGGCCCATTACAATCCCAAGCTGACAAATCTAAACAGTGCCTGCCCTGATTCTCTTGTCCTTTTATTTATCTTTTCCCAGTGAATCCTATTTCACATAGCAGTTGTTGGGAACCTCTTCCATGTCCCATGTGTTCTGATCATATCACAGCCATCGTTTTGCCTAACAATGATCTCCCAACTCCATGGATACTTCATCAACTTGGTCCCTTATGCCTCCCTGGCTTTGATATAGTCTCTTTTCTCTAAATCTGGACCCTGGGAGGAAGAAGGTCTGCTTCCTGGTTTATGTTTTAAGCTAATCCCTTATAATTAACACTTGTACCCAGTGTTGTGTCTGCAAGGGCTTGATGTTTTCATAAGGTTACAGCTTGATGTAGAGAGTCTTTCTAGATTGTGGAAAAACAGAAATATCAGACTATGGTCGAGGTCCAGAGGAGTATTTATTTTCAGTGGATATAGATACTTAATCTTTATACACTATTAGAAAAGATTTTGGCCTGTGAATACCAGGAATATTAATTATTATATTTTAACAATTCTGGGTGTATTAAAATATTTTTAATCTGGTTATATTAGTATGTGTCAGTCTTTGTCAGTCAAGCGCAATAAGCTCCAATGCATTCTTTCATCTTTCTGCCTGCCTTTTTGAGTTTGGCAGCTTTGGTAACAATTTTTCTGAATTTTGTTAAACCCTAGAGCAAAAATGGTCACCTGAAACTTAAAAGCTGCACTTAGCAATTTGGAAGCACTGATGTAGAATCAGAATGCCAGCAGTGACCACTGGGGTAGAAGTCAAGGCTGATGGAAGACAGCAGGAATCTTTTATATACTGTTCAGGAAGGTTTCTCCCTGTGTACATGCATGAGGGACCAGAGGGAGCAAAGTAGAGGTTGAGTTCACACAAAGAGATAAAGATGCTGAAAACTGAGAATAGTTTGGAATAAAGTCTATACAGAGGTCAAGTATGTTGAAAAGATGGTGTTTGGAGTATCAGTGAGTTTCTTTTTCTCTCCTTCTCCTTGGGTGATTAAAGTAATAAAAATGATGTTTTCCTTTCATTATTTGCAAAGACTTAAATCCTAGTATAAATAGACCAGAAATTAACAGAGAATAAGGTTATATTTGGAATAAGTTCAAAAACACCCAGAGAGAAAAAAAATACATCTATGTAGAAATAAGTAATTTCTGCTTCACTATCAGAGATGTCTCTTCATAATAAAGGACCTCAATAAATGCTGAAATCTAAAACTTAAAAGAAGTTATTTGCATTCACTCTGTATGCATAATGTGTATTGAGTTTCTGACAAATGTATTTGTGATCCAGACCAAAAAAATTACATTATCACAATCTGGGTTTTCACTTTGGAGTCCTTGGGTACAGAGAAAACTCTCCTTCAGATTAGTCTAATTCTCAGCCACCCTAATGTAGGCTCCAGGAGAGAACAGTAACTCTGGAAAAGAGAGAGATAAAAAGGAAAGAAACACTGAAAAGTAGAGAGAACAGAATAGTTTGGATGATGCTCAATTGCCAATGGTGTGATGCCCTCCTAGGCTGTGCTTGCTAAGCAACTTATGAAAGGGGGTGGGTGGCTTTGTTTTCATCTTGCCACCTGTTGCCAACCCACTGTTGTCCATCTGCTACTGCCTAATGGCAAGCAGCAGCTGACCCCAAAGCTAACCTGACTTGTGTATTAAACTCTCACAGTCCTGGTTTCTGACATAAATGTATCCATGCATATGATACATAGATTAGATAAAACCAAGAAAAATGTGCTAAATCTTCCAATGATTGTGTCTATCTCAGACCCCTGGAAGACTCAAGAATAAAATTATTAAGTCTGGCACAAAATTAGGACTAGAGCCTATTAATCATCCTCACATGGGCATTGAGACTATTGTAATATTTGGAAGGTCATAAAACAACAAAGATGTTAAGTTTAATTGTGGTCTACTGTCAGGATGTTTCTTCTCTGGTGGCAGTCAAGCTGGTCAGGTGTTGTCCTGGGGATCTGTCTCAGAATTGATCTTCTCATTGCCAGCTTCTTGTGAGATTTTAACTTAAAAGCCCTCTCCTATATTGTGCAAATGATCTACTGGCTGAATTTACTTTTGTAGGAAGCATAGGAAGAAAAGAAGTTGTACTAAGCATAATAATACTTCTCTGAAGATAGTATGCATTGCTGTTCTGAATATGGAATGTGTAAACATTTTCCACAGCATAGGGACTTTGCAGATATGATTGTGCTCCCCCTTGACAGGGTGGATATAAAATAATGACCATTGTTTTACAAAGTAGAGAGCCGATTTGACCTGTGGTCAGCAGGTATCATAACCATGGAATGATGAGACAGATGTTTCATTGTTGGATTTGAAGACAGAGGAAGGAATTCATGAGATAAGAAAGCAAGCAGACTGGAGAATCTGGGAAAGGGAAAGGGACTGAATTCCCCTCCCCACAAGTCTCCAGAAGCAAAGACTGCCCTCATGTACCTTAATTGCAGATATTAATGCTTGGTTTGGGTTGCTGGTCTAGACAGCACAAGATGGAAAGTTTGTATTGTCTTAAATTTATGTCAATTGCTTATGAAATGCGCACATAGAATTTGAATAATAACATATTAAAGGTAAAGAAAAATCCAACATGACCTCACAAGTACTAGAGTGATATGAAAGTCCCTGTTTCATGTTACTGTGAGGTATATCCTTGTTTTCATTAGAAGAATACCCAAAGGAGACAAATGGCATGGCCGCTCTGCTGAGAGGGACCCTTGGCACACTGCTTTGAAAGCATCACAAACTTTCTTGACTGAGCAGGCTGAAAGTGGCAGCTCAGCTCACGCATCTGTGGCAGCAGCAGCTGCTGGGACAGCAGGCAGAGCCCTGGAAATGAAGAGACTTGACGGAGAATGTTTGCACATGGTCACTGGCATCTAGCCTTATTATTATTAAAGGATGAAGGCAGGCAGACAGATTTGGGGGGAGGGCAGAGCACCCCAGTGTGAACACAGGAAGGGAAAGTAGCATGAGGTGACATTGACCTGAGCAGGTGGAAGAGGCTGGATGACAGTCAGCTGTTCCCCATTGCCCAGCTCAGCAGCCAGAAGCCTGAAGACCAGAGGTGAGGACAGCAGGTTCAGGAGTGAGAGCCGCCTGCTGGAAAGCTGTCGAGTAACAGGAGACAAAGACCGCTGCTCTCTTTTTTGGCCTCTGCTTTAGTAGAGTACAGGCACATGCTGTGCTGGGGGCAGAGGCAATTTCCACAGCAGCACAGAGAAACATCTCATTCCCAATGACCAGGGCAGGTTTGAACATAGGAATAAAGACTGGATAAAAACAGGGCAGGTTTCACTAAATCTGAAGGCAGATGTGACTCTTTGTACAGACAGCCACCACAATCACTGGGGGCTGATCTGAGGCTTAATGTGCTTGGTGGGATGAACACAGGTTCTCACACATTGGAGTTCTATGACTCTACCATGACCTAGTACCGCCCTGGGCTGGGTCAGCACCATGGACAGAGCAAAGGGCAGTTCCTACCTCCATATGCTTAGGCAAGCACAAAGCATACTATGAAGGCTGCTATGGGCTTCATATCTTTGGGGCTTATTGATTTCTCCACAGTAGCTCCTTCCACCTTCTACTGAGTCTGATACTAATGATCCAGCTCCTTGCAGAAGTAGATCAGCCCATTCATGTCCCTGTTTCTGTTGGAAATAGAGTACACAGAATTCTTTTTTTTTTAATTTGTTTTTAAGTACAGAAACAACACCAACCAAGAAGGAAACCAGACAAGTGAAGCAAAGTGGTGGCTTTTTTTTCTTCCTGCCCTCTCTTTAGAGATCAGTTGACTATAAGAAAATGAAATTTAATCAGGAAGCCTAATTGTGAGACTATCCTCAGAGGGAAGTTTGTCCATGGGGTATCGGTACATTGGTGGCACATCCCACATGGCTTGACAGTCCTGAAGAGTGAGAATTTCTAGTGATAGAGAAAGAACATAAGAGTCATGGGTTCCCAAGTATGCCTTCCCTTCCCTTCCCTTCCCTTCCTTTCCCTTCCTCTGTTGGGCCCAATGTGGCTAGATCTTCCTATCTGGAGGCCTGTAAAAGCCCCAAGCATAGACCAGAGCTACTTTATTTTTCCACTTAGGCCTTTAAAAGAGCTTGGATTTATTATACCTCTTAAGTAGCCTAGGCTAATGGCTCAGTATGGACAATGCCTTGGTTTAATTAGTTGCTGTGCAAGCTGCTTGTATCTACAGTGGAATTCCATGCTGCTGCCTTTGCTGCAGTATTTCATAGAGTTCAGGAGTCAATTCAGCCCTCATTCAGGTCTCTGCTAGAAGCAGATGCCATGCCAAAAAGCTGCTCAGATCCCAGGGATAGTTCCTGGTGATACCACTCTAGGGTTCACATATGTGCAGACATGTATGCTCCATGGAAAGTTGGGGTAGAGATCTTCTGTCAACCGATCTTGAGTCACTCTTCAGTTTTGTTTCAAAGTAAAACAAGTGGCAGAGACAGTTTATCGTAGCATTCAGCAGGTTCAGCCAGGACCCTAACCAAGAAAGTAAGACTGGCTACCAAAAAGAAAGACAACCTCAACAAAGGAAGGTGACCTTTATATTTCTGAGTACAAACAACCTACATGATCCTAATGTTTATTATGACATTTCTTTCCAAGGTCACGATATTTTGTTAAATCTTCCTAAATCTTTTGACCTTCAGAATATTTGGTTCTTATCCTCCATTAAGGTATATAAATAACCTAACCTTTGTGACTCCAAAAAAACAGTCTATCAAGATACTGTTTTAGAATATAGCTCATTTCAGCCTGGTTATAGGTTCACATTGTCTCTATACCATGCAGAAGAGAAGCTGTGGGCCAAGCACACACTTTCTGACATAAGTCACACATCTCAATGACGCTGAGTGGCTGTTTCCAAGAAGGCCAGAAGAAAAAAAAATGTAGCTGTAAGATCATGCTTCATTAATGAATGAGCCTGTTATTTTTATTTCATCATTGTATCCATATCACATATCTTAACCAGTATGATTTTATTCAGGAAGAATCTGTAAAACTAAGTCTGTTATGTAAAAGTCATAGTGTATTTTTAAGTGGAAATGGGCATGGCATATCTCAAATTAGAGCACGGAACACTAACAGTACAGAAACCAAGCCTGTGTGGCATGTCCTGAGGTTGACCCCTCTTCTGACGCAAAACTTGCATGTGGCATCCACTGCATATGACTAGTCATTTTGACTCACAGGTGGATTTACATGATATTTTATTTCTGAGGAGTGTTCCACTTATTCATTAAAATATCTTCTATTTCTGCTTGAATATCTTTTGTGATTTCATTAGTTTTTTTTTTGTTGTTGCTTTTCTTTTGTTTTATCTTAGATTTTGTTTTTTGTTTGTTATTTGTTAGTGTTATTTTATTTGAGTCAGGGTCTGATTATGGAGTTTTAGCTTCCCTGAAACTCAACATATAGACCAGGCTGGCCTTGAACTCAAAATATCCATCTGCCTCTGCCTCCTGAGAGTGCTGAGATTAAAATTATTCAGTACCACATCCACTCTGTGCTTTGGTGCTTGTCTCTTGTATTTTTTTTTCTTCAAGTTGAATATCCTAACTGTAGTAACACTAGTCACTGTTTTTCAGGAAAAAAAATGTGTTAAATTTAAGTAAAGATGTTTATAGCTAAAGTATTTATTCCTAAGTTAGTTCCTCACTCAGATATTGGTGTGAAGATAGCTGTTCTCACCAACCATCTCTAAGATAGAGAACAATTTCACATGCCACAGGCCCAGTGCACCATCGGCCAACAAAAGACAACATTAGCCATTCTGTGTTTGTTAATCACAGCTTATAACTTTATTTTTATAGCATGACATATTGGCATATCAATGTGCGAATATGGGTTTAAATTTTTTAAGGAAATTAACATAAAATTCACAATCAGTTTTTGATTGGTAGACAATAAAACTTGTTTTATTGATAGGAAGGTGCAAGAGGTCATGTACCAGCTCTGCATGGCAGCTTATCACAGGCCTTCTGGTTGATGGAGAGGAGAACAAAACGATGTAGATAAAGTGTGTTCTAGGCCCAGCTGCTACTAAGTGGTACTTTGTTTTTTTTCTCTCTCTCTCCTCTCTCCCTCCCTTTCTCTCTCTCTCCTTTCTATCTCTCTCTCTCTCTCCCCCTCTCTCTTTGAAAAGGGTTCCTTCCCCTTTTGAAGACCTGGTCTTCATAAGGGAGAACTCCCTAGCTTCTATAAAACCAAAGCCTTGGACTGACTCCAACCCAGACTTTGCATTCAAAATTTTTTGACATCAAGGTCATGGCCTACAAGCAGATAAGATTTTGATAGGTGGTCCATCCTGCCAAGAAAACTGATAATGATAAGGTGCTGTCTTCTGGCATTCTATGTTGATTGTAGAGATGGGATATGCATTCTACATTGTTGGGTACAATTACCTCCCAGAATACAATGCATCTTCTTTCAGACATCCCAGGGAGATAATTTGGATGTAATGAAGATCTATAGTAATCAGATAATTACTATCGATTGCTCTTTAGATGTCTTGATGAGGTAATTAGGGCATACTGGAAAGAAGCTAGAACTGATTGATTGGCATGACTGTAATCTCAAAGATTTCTAATTATGTTTCTTTTCTTCTAATGGCTTATAAACAAACATCATTTTAGCTTTAGAATTTGTCAGGTGCCAGGTTCACTGGGAACATCAGCTTTCTCTATTATGCTAACTAGACACTGAACATGATCAACATAAGCTCATTATGTGTTCCTGCTGAAGCAGAAGCAACTACAATTAACCCTCACATCTCTTCCCTGTTCCATAGGCTGACAGACGATTCTTGCCAGGGAATGGGGTGTACGGTGTCAGGAAGGGTATACTGGGAGAGTGGCTATGTGTGACTGTGGCTAGATCTGTAGGTCCGACTGGCTATCTTGGGAGTCTACTGAGGTAAGCACAGCTGAGGACAGTGACATGGCATCTGTGTCATGGTGGCTAGCTGGCTGCTCAGCTCCTGTCACAAGTAATAGCTACTCATCCCCAGCCACTGAAGAAAGCAGGTCAATACTGTCAGACATCTGGACCACACACTTCTCTGGGCCAGAGGGGTCTTGCCTCATGGCTTCCATTAGACACTAATTAGAGGACTCCTTACCGATACCATGTTCCCCACTATCCTAGTATTTCCTATGCCTCAAAGGACCTTTAGGTAGGTAGTGATGGAAGCTAAGACCCAGGAAGCAGCAGTTTCACTGAGCTGTTGGCATCTTGTCCATGATGTTCAGTAGTGACTAGATTGTCAGAGTGTGGCTCAGTGTTCTCTCAACAAATGCAAAGCCCATGCATCTCTGGGTATCTAGCAAGATGGAGCCAACTTGTCCTCTGTGGTCCCTCTGTGTTTCACACCGTGGTTGTTCCTGGGTGCACACAGATGGCATTCTGAATGAATGCCTGTATTCTTGAAATTCCTTTTATTTGCTGAAATATCGCCACAGGGGGAAGAGGACACTCTCAGTCCTGATGCAACTTAATGAGCTGGGTTGGGTGGGGGGAAAGCTCCCCTTATCTCAGGAATAGGGGAGAGGGAAGAGGATGAGAAGGTGAAACTGGGAGGAGAGGAAAGAGGGGGTACAATTGGGATGTAAAGTGAATAAATAAATTATTAATTTTTTAAAAAGAGGGAAATTTAAAAAAAGAAATATCACCACAAAAGACAACCATGTTTTACTTTATGTTATTTACAAATATCATTATTTCCCTGGATCCCCACTTCTAAAAAATCATGAATTACACAATTTTTTCATCATTAGAATTTTGATAGCATGAGAGGAGTGAAGTACAAGGGTGGCCCATTTGTGCATTGATCTTGATAACTTACAGTGTGCTGCTGTTTGGATAATTTCAGCTGTAGTTGGAAATGCTTCATTAAGTTCCATTAAGTAGCTTGAGGAATGGAAATGGATATAGCCTTTGTCTTCCTGTTACATCTCTATGCTGTAAATAAGGGCTGGAGTGGGTTTTCTTCACCTAGAATTTCTGAGAGATAAGGTATTCTTCTTTTTAAACTTTAATCTGAGTAACTGTTTGGTTCAGAAACTGTTGCTTAAAATCTTCGTTACCTGTAGCCAAAGGTTTTTTTCTCTAATAGGATATATATCTTTCTTTTAGGCTCAGCTGGTAAAGTTCTGACCATGAAATCCGAAAACCTATGTAACAAAAATGGTAAATGAAACATGTTAGCAATCCTAAAAATGAGAGAGACAGAAAGGTCAACCTCTGGGGTTCCCTGCCTAGTTTATTTGAATAGGTCAAGGCCAGTGACAAACTCTGTCTCTGGACAAAGGTGGATGCTGACCTATGTCCACTTCCCCTTTGGGGTAACCAGGCCCATTGCACACTCGAGCTAGGTTGGAGGGAGAAAAGCTTAGCAGAGAGAGGATGAATGAAGGGCATGAGCTTGGTCACGGTGGTGAATGTTTGGGCAATACACACACCTGGGTACAGCTTCAGAGAACTGGTTAAGCTTATTGGAGGTGAAGTGGGTATTTATGCCTCTGAGGAGGTGGTCAGGGTCTCTGGGTAAGGTGTATGTGGCTATGTACCATTGGCCAGAGCAGGGGTGTTTGACGATGCTTCATCTGCATGCTCATGGACTGCAGCGGGAGGGGACCTTATAAGGCCAAACAAGTGGTGAAGCCTGATAACTGTCAGGGTAATAAATTCTTACCAGGGTTGATGGTGGAGAAGTCTGCTTTATGGTGTCAGGTTGGGAGGAAGAGGTAGCCAACTCCTGCCATCCTCATGCAGGGTTTGAAGCTATCCTATGCAGGGTTGAAGCTCACTGGACCCTTCCTCTGTAGCCCTGAACCATTACTGTCCCCAGGTGGACATCAAATGAATGCCCCTCAAGGTTTTCTGTTGTGTGTCACCATGGGCACCAATGTTTTAGTCACTATGACTTAGGTACTTTATAACTTTTATCACTTCATTTTTTGTACATAATTTAATACGAGACTGGACTAAATGTCTAAAACAGTCCACATTTTTGTATTGGTTGGTTTTATCAAATATAACATAGAAAGTTGCCTTTTAATTATCAGCCTATTTCTCTCAAATTTCAATGAAAATCTGCTTATCTGTTTACCTATATTTCTACCACTATTTTTCTTGTATTAGAATCTCTTCCCATTCTCAATGTCAGTCTCTTGTTCTTGTCAACTACCAAAAAATAATAAAAAAATAAATAAATAAGTAAATAAATAAATAAATAAATAAATCCTACCGTGTTTCCTCCCATGTGGTGTGATGCAGATTGCACAGGCTACTTGTCAATGGGACTGAGGCCCATGCAAGATGATCAGGATTTGGTGGTGAGGGTCTCAGACCCACGGGTGGCAGATTCGTGGCATTTACTAAGTACGGTAGTCCATCCACCAGACATGGTAAAGAAACTTATTTACTTGATGAGAGCTCTGAGAGAAATCAGGCAGGTCCACCAATAATGCGCCTCTGCTTGGGACATGTCATTGTAGGAAGTTCTGCAACTGGAGAGGCAGATGGGAGGACAACTCCTGGAAGAACCCAAGGCTCTTCATTTTAAAGGCAGCGTCCACAATCTGCGCCTGTCGATTCACGATGTCGCCCACTCCCTCTGGAAGAGCAAATTGCTGGCTAAGTATCAGGTAAGGCAACCAAGAGGCACCAGCTGCTTGGAGACAGATATAAGATAGATGATTGAGATTTTGTGGCCATGGAGTTTTCTTGGAGATATCTCCAATGTCTTCCGTGCCAATACTTATTTTTCCAAAACAGTATGGGGCCAGGGTTTTGAAAAATGCCCAATAAGCGTATTTAAAGGAATACTTTTTAAAGTATTCTTATAATAACTGTACTGTTACTTTAGTTTTAGTGAGTTAGTTGTCAACTTTCACTGCCTCAATAAGAACAACCTAAAATGCATCTGTAGAAGGAAATGGGGCACTATTATCTGATCTGAGGTATACTGATCTTCCATCTTGCTAGCTAACACAGCACTCATACTTTGCAGGAACCAGAGTTTGGTGGCTGACATGGTATGTCAGTGAATGGCACACTGTCACTCAGTGGTTCTGGATTTGGCACTAGAATGTCAGTCTAAACACCATGTTCTTTCATGAATCCTTTCTTTGGCTTAATTACCACAAGAGTATAGGATTAGCTCTGTGCAATGGTCTGGATTTTTACAAATAAGCATCTGGTATGGACTCGGTGCTTCATAGGCCAAGGACTTTTTTTTTTTTTTTTTTTTTTTTGTGGTGAAGGATTTGCAACTAGGGCAAGCTTCAGTTGCCCTTGCCCTGGACAAAGGGAGGATAGAAACATTCAAGGATGTGGAACCATCACTCCATCCTGGGGCTAGCTTTGCTGCTCCACTATGTCACATCGGGGATTATTTCAATAAGAAATGATGGTATTGGAGGATTTATTTTAGGAGCTGTCTGCACTTTTTCAGACAGCTCATCTATAGTAGCTGTGTTGTTTTTCTAAATGAGAGGCAGGCACTCAGGTAGGTGTGGTTCCTATAGCCTGATTCAGTGGGTTCCAGTCTCATCTCATCCACGTCCTCACTGTTCAACATTGGCTGCCATTTAACCTCTCTGCACCTCTGGTTTCTTGTTCAAAGAGATGTGAGACCATATCTGTACACAGGACAGTCATGAGGCTGGATGAGGTGAAAACTGAGAAGCAGCAGTTGCTTGATGGGTACATCCAGCATCTCTTCATTGCAGTTGCCACGCCCATGTCTTCCAGGAAATTCCATTTTACCATATCTGGAGTGGCTCTCAAAGAAACCTCCACTGCACCTTCACTCTGGAGAGACTCAGCCTGAACACAGTGGAGCTGGTTTGCAAACTCTGTGTGAGGCAGGTGGAAGGAGAAGGGCAGATCTTCCAACTCAACTGTACTGTGTCAGAGGTAGGACGCTCTTATGATCTTGGAGAGGGCTTCAGGGGAAAGAATGCCCCCCCTGTGTAAGTGATGAGGGAGACTTCCCAAGCTGGTTCCTATGTGTTTAATGCAACTAGGAATGGGAAAGGAATCATTTTTTCAAAACAAAGTTTTCTTATGCCATCCATTTAAGATTCATAGTGTAACTTATAAAAAGAGGTCTGAGAACAAGATGTGACAGTAAATTCCTGTAATCCCCAACACTCCTGAGAGTTGCTGCAAATCCAAGAATAGCTTGGCCTAAATAGTGAGTTGCAGACCAGCCATGGCCGCATAGTGAGACCAACACAATTGAGACCTGAACTTCAAGGGCAAGATCTCAGTAGCGTGTGCTTGGCACTTTCCACCATCCTTCGTCTGCCCCACCTTTCCCTCACAGGGACTTCTGTCATCTTGGCCTAGTCTTGTGCAACTGAGTAGGAGAAAGGAAAAGATGGGTGCCCATTCCCCCACTCTTTTCCAGATTGAAAGGAGAAATCTTTTGGTCTCCTTTCTTTCTCTAACCTCCAAATATCAGAGGAGATGTCCTTTATCTCAGGGTGGGAGAGATACTCCAGGAATAGAAGAAAATCTATACCCTCCATAGCTGCCTCTTTTGCCTTTCTCTGCTATGATTTTCACACACTCAGCTGAGCATTTCTATACATTCATATTCCAACAGTAACAATAGTTGCTGTTATTTCAAACCTCTCTGTAAGGAAAGAGGAGGTACCCATGACCTTATCTGTCCTCTTTGGATGCAAAGACTATGGTTTGAAAAGCGGTAAGCCTTCATGTTGGAGGAACAAAGGAGGGAGAATAAGCCAAATGGTCAGAAAGCTGCCCCTCCAGGCCCCTTGGAGCTCAGCTCCATGCTGCTGCCTGAGCCACAAAGCCCAGGAAAACTACAGCCAGCAGTGTATGATTTAAAATACTTTCTTGTCTTGTGCATAGAGATGACTGCAATGTCAGTCTGTTCAGACTGCCTTGCGCCACATGTCCTATTTAAAGATGATCTTCCTTAGCAAACGAGGTGGGGGGCGGAGGGTGTTAGGGAGCATGTGAGCTCATTGAAGCTCCAATCTTCTTTCCCACAGCCTGTGAGGCGCAGTCATCCTCTCCTCCTGTAGTTTCATGAGACTTTTGACTCATAAACAACTTTAGTCACAGACCTCAGTGACATTCATAAGGAATGATCTCTGTGTCAGGGTGCCATGGCAACCGCCGGGCCTTTGGATGCACAGCCCTATCTCCCAGGCACACAGCACCACCCCTGCTGGCTTCGGAGGGTGTTTTCACTTTCCTGGCCCAGCAGGTCTGCAAAGTTCAATAACCACCCAGCTCCAGTGACAACAAAGGCTGCGGAATTTTGGAGGGGGGGGGTGAGGAGTCTGGCCCTTTGATGCGTGCTTTCTGTTCAGCATGAACATTTGCTGTGCACTGAAAAGGTGGATCAGATGCAGCCACAAAGAAATGAGAGCTGTTCCGAGTTCTCCCCCAACAGGGCTGCTAGCTCCTCACACAGAAAGGGCAGTTTTGCAAAGTGTGATCACAACTTAAGGACTTCTTTCTGGTGCCAACACAGAGAAAAGATGATTGCTTTTGCAACTTGGCAGTCATCTCAGAGGCCAGCCCTGTAGTCACGCGCCAGGCATTTGCCCATGTGTGACACAAACAAGCACATGGTACAGAGACTAGAAGAAGTGACCAGACTGGAGAAGACTGGGGGATTAAGGGGCACTCAATTGCTTATACTTCTGGGTCACTGCATCCACCACTGTGGTTGGCATTTGAAGGCAGGTTGGGTTTTGGAGGAGGGAGGAGGGATCTGGTACTAACGCTGGATCAATGAGCGGCTCTATGAGGAAGAACAATGAGCTCTGGGGAGTCCGGTGACCGAAGTCCTCAAGACAAACGGAGAAGTGGTCCAGTATGACTCCCAAGCTGGAACAAATAGAGGAAAGGCTTCATTTGTGGGTCCTTTCCCTGAGCCCTGTCCTTCCGTCACAAGGCAAGGTAACAGGTTCTAAGAGGAGAACCCTCTACCCAAAACAGACCAGGCTCGACGGAGCATGCGTACACCGTGGTTTTCTCGGGACCCACCACCTGTCCTTCTATGCCCCCTTTACCAAACGGTCCTCAAAAGCCTCTGACTGCGAAAAGGAGGTTTAAGAAGAATACCCAGAAGCCTAAAATGTTGGTGTGAATGAACGTCAAGATGAAAAAAAGCTTGCTTTCTTTTTTTTTTTTTTTTTTTAATTTTAGACAGGGATTGGTTGACGAAGTTATCCAAAGTGAAAATATCATACAGAGAAGAAACACTTGAAATTTTGCTTTAGGCTTTGATGTTATTTTAGATGTAGGCAAAGACCCATCACAGTTAATTTAATTTCCAGTGTAGAAATATAGCTAATTATCTTCCCCTTTTCACTTTCTTATGCTTAACCTGGTATACTGCTGTTTATTAGGGCCATTGAGAAAATTCAGTGTGTTAGTGTTTAAAAAGTATCATAAATGCAACTTGCTCCATAGCACAAAACCGTATCCATCATTCTTCGTATTGGAATAACTAGCTTTGGTAAGCGTTCCCTCTCCAATCTGTGGAAACTGTCACCAGCCTAAGCATCGGATGTCCTTTGCTCAAGATACAACTCGGATTACAGATATGGTTCGGAGCACTCTGATCTTCTAGAAGACCTGGGCACAGCTCCAGCGCCCTCGTGGCAGCTCACAACTATCTGTAACTACAGCAACAGGAAATCTGATGTTCTTTTTCTATACTCTGGGACATGGTACACATACATACATGCAGGCAAAACCATAGAAATAAATAGCCGGGTGACAGTGGGACACACGTTTACTCCCAGCACCCAGGAGGCAGAGGTAGGTGGATATCTGACTTTGAGGCCAGCCTGATCTACAGCGTTCCAGGATAGTCAGATTTACACAGAGAAGCCCTGTTTCAAAAAGCCAAAAATAATGAATAAATAAATAAATAATCTTAAGATGCAAAGGGGGTTCATGGCTAACATAACTATATTAAAAAAAAACCCACAGCCACCTAAAGGTTTGGGCTAGGAATGCATTTCAGTAATAGAGAACATGTATGATGCCTGAAATGTGTGTGATCACCCAGAACAGATGTTTGGTTAATGCTGAAAAATCATATGGTTAACTAAGAGAATTACAACATCAAAAGCAGATGGTACCAATATCATAAAAGATTATTGTAATAAACATTCTGTGAAGGTAATCCTTACTTTTACCTGGAAATAAAGGAGAAATGCATGGCACTGAGATTACTACATGAAATTTAAACACAAATGTATAATTGCATTTTTTCTGATTACCTTCAAGGTATTATAAAAATGCACTGCCAGCCGTCCAATAAGTGTAGAAAGAGCTTGTTTCATAGACACAGAGAGTTGCAGGCCTAGTAGCCAGGTTGGGTTTCTGGGCAACGTCCACATAAAATGGTATTGGCCCTTACGCAACAAGAGTGTATGAGACCTTCCTGAGAGCCAGAGCTATTTTAAACTGGCCTTTCTTTACCTTCACGGTTTCCCAATGAGACAAATTAAGCCTTTATTAATATTTAGTTGAAAGGAAGTACAATGTACTACTCTGCCAGTGGAATTTGTCAGGAATGGGCTTCACTGCCTCCCTTCCCTAGCAAAAAAAAATACCTCCTCACATTTTAGCAAAGAGTAATCGAGTAGCTTCGATGAACAGGGTCCCTCCCGCATGAGTAGCATAAGGGGATCTGTTAATAAAACAACAGAAAAAATACTCTACCTGCCAAGAAATTTAAGAGACGAGAAGAATTTTCAGTCTTCCGGTCTGCATATGGATGAACCTGAAGGATACCAAAGAGCTATCATGACCTGGCAGGCCTCCAAGCAGAGTGTCTTGGTACATATGAAGAGGACTGCTACAACACACGTCCTTTGGGCCAAATTCTGAGGCATTTGTCTCGGAATTTGAGATGAAAGGAAAGGGCAAATGAACCGTCAGAAGGCTGTTTCTAGAAGCAGTAGTAGGAATAGGAATCTGGACAGTCCACGGACACTATATCAAGTCAAGTAACACCAAGACGGTTACCTGAAAAGGAGTGGAGCCAGATTGGGAAGAGAGGGTACAAGAGTTGTAGGGGTTCCCAACTCCAAGTCCGAAACGGAGCTCAATTTCCACCATTGCCTGTATGGCCCCTTGCAATTCTAGGCAGGGGTGGTGTATATATGCCTCACTGCTTAATCAAAACTAGGGGATAAACTCTTGAAGAAGAGCTTAACTCCAATCCTCTCAAACTACGCCACAGTTTTCAAGAGAGGGCACTTTTATAAGTTGATTCTATGATAGCAGCATTGCTTTTTAAGAAAATCAGGCATACACTGAGCTATAGACCAATAACTATGACAAAATAGACACAACAATTCTCAACAAAAATGTGATCAAGAGGTTTCATCTGAGGGATGAAAGGATAGTTTATACATGTAACCTAAACATCATGTATCATAGTGATAGAATAAAGAATATAAATTATATAAACATCCATGTATAGGAAAGGCATAACACAATTCAACAACTCTACATGTTAAAAAAAACTTGAAGAGTTTATATATATATGGAAGTAGCATACTTGAAATACTATGTATGAAAAACCCACAACTGTGTCACACATAGTAGGAAAAAGCTGAAGGCACTTCCTCAAAGAGAGGGACACATCTATGGATATTCACCTTCATGTCTCTTATTTAGCATAATACAAGAAGTTTTATCTAGAGCAATTTGTCAAGAGAAGGAAAGGAAATGCAAACAAATATGAAAGGAAAAATTAAAGTCTTCCTCTATTCTAATGGTGTAATTCTATCCACAGAAAAAGTAGACTTCATACTTGATAACCTCAGTAGTCAGATATAAAAATCAACTTGTAAAAATCAATAGCCTAGTTATAAATCAAGGATGAATGTCAGAGAGAAACCATTACTACAATCCATAAAATCCAGTTTACAGTAGGCACAGAGATACAAAAAAAAAAAAAAAAAAAAAAAAACAACAACAACAAAAAAAAAAAACACCTCGGGATAAACTTAATAGAGGAAGAAAATTATCTACAATGAAAAGCACAAAGCATTCATGAAAGATATTGCATAACACACACATACAAGATGGAAAAAAACACCCTTGTCCATGGATTAGCAAAATTAATGTTTTTTGAGGTTCAACACAATGCTAAAATTCATAAGAATTTGGAAATAAAAATGAAATAATGTAAGTACCTAAAGCAGTCCTGAGTGAAAACGGCAAAGTTGGGAGCATCACAATATCTGATTCTAACATATACTATCAAGTCATAGAAGCCCAAACAACATAGGTACATAAACTGTCAAACATACTGCATCCCAGAAATAAGCCTATGCATTTACATCCCGATAGTTTTCAACAGAGGCACCAAAGATGCACTTTGGAATGACAACAACCTCGTCAATAAATGATGCTGGGGAAACTCAACCCATGTAGGAGGCTGAGACATAATCCTCCTTACGCTACACAAGCAAAAACAAAAACAAATTAAACTAAGCCTTAAGGCCTGAAACACTGCAACTACTGGAAGAAAACACAGTGAAAACAACTCGTGACCTTGTTAAAGGCAGTGGTTTTCTGGACAGGGAGCCAAAAGCACTGGAAATAGAGCAAAAATTGACAGCTAGGATGACCTCAAATTACAAAGCTTTTGTAAAGGAAAACGGATCAACAGATGAAGACACAGCTACAGAATGGGAGAAATTATATACCAGCCTTAAATGTGGCAGGTCTTTGTCTAGAAAATAGAAGGAACTAAAAAAAAAAAATCATTCTAATTTTTTAATTAAATTTTAATTTTTTTTAATATTTGTTACAGTTTATTAACTTTGTATCTGAGATGTACATTCTAAGTTTTAAAATGAGTAAATTATTATGGGGGATACAAAATGAATATAGTGTAATTAATAATAATAAGAATAAGAAAAAAATGAGTAAATTATGACAAAGACACTTCTCAAAAGAATACAAATGGCTAACATGGAAAAAGTGCTGAGTTAACCATCAGGGACTACAAATCAAAGCCACTGTGTGGTGTCATTCACCCCAGTTAGGAGGGCTAGGATCAAAGTGACACACAAATGCTAATGAGCATGTGGTGAAGAGGGATGCTCACATGTTGACGGAAATGGGAATTAGAACAGTCATTACAAAGATGCCTGAAAATACTAAATATGGTCCACTGTATGATCCAGCTTCCCCACTTCGAAGTACATAACCGGAGGGTACTGAACCAGCATGCCTAATCAAACGTGCCTACATGCCCTTGTGTACTGCAGCACAATTCACTCTAGCTAAGTCACAGGTTCAGCCTGGGACCCTCAGCAAAAATAAATACCCTGTGTATAACAATGGAGCATTACTCAGTCATAAAGAATAAAGGAATCCTGTAATTAGCCATGGAATGGCCAGAACCAGATAGAGGTCCTTATGTTAAGTAAAATGAGCCAAACACAGAAGGGCCAATCCTGTGTGTGTGTACATGTCCCACAACAATAAAACACTGACCCTGGAAGTGAAATACCAGGTACTGAAGGTTGGAAAAGATGGAGTTAAAGAATAGAGTGATGAGACCTGGTCACTTCACCCTTTATCCTTGTATGAGGACAGAACATTAACGAGATAGAGTTAAAATATTAGAGTTAGGGTGATGGCTCAGTTGATAAAGTGCAAGGACCTGGTTTTGATCTCCAGAAACCATGTAAAAAGTAAAACAGCGGCACATGGTACAGCATGCATTAATCATCCCGGCACTGAGGAGGGGAGGAGACAGAAGAACACCTGAGATGCCCTGTACTCAACAGGCAGCCAGCCTGGCCTTGCAGAGGAGATCTGGATTCAAAAACTAAAGCCAGGTAGTACCTGAAGAATGATACTCAGAGCACATACACATACACACACACACTGCTACAAAATTTTAAGGTAGGAACTCTTTGTGAAGAGAAAGGATATTAAACACCTCCTGAATGAACAGGAGCAGAGAGGGGCAGGGTGATGCCTGTGGGTGAGCTCTATGGGAAGACAGTCTGGCCGGGGTGCAGGCTGGATAGCAGACAAGCAGCAAGAAGATAACTGTGATAAGGAGAGTTGGGGCCTCACAAGCCAATTTCTCCCTGTGCAAACTTTAACTTCCAGTCCACCCAAGGACCATCAAGGTGGGATGTGTTTGAGGGGGTGGTAGGTTTCCCTTCCAGGCCGGAGGAGTAGGTTGTAATTTCCATAAACAAGGTCACTAAACTGGTAATAGTGTGGAACTCCTCTGCTCCCCTCCAAGGCCCACTGCCGTAAAGCAATGCAATGCATGAATCCCAACATTTCAGACATGAATCCACTAACAAGCCTTGATGTGTGCCCCTGAATGACTTGCTGCTTGCCTCTTTGGAGCCCTGTGACCTTAGAGGTTATGAACTCATGCTTTATGGCAGAGCTCTGTGCCTGAGGGGAAAGAGCTACAGGTTTGGAGTCCACAGAGCTTTCTAATCTCACTGGATGCTCCTGAGCCACAGCCCTCAGCCTAGCCAGGGAGCCAGAGCTAACACAGAGGAGCCAGTGGCGTCTGTCTTTTTGCCAAGGTATGGATTTTGAGCCCTGAAACTTTGTTCAAGGCCAAGACTACTGTGCATAGTATATAATCTAAAAAATAAAAAGATTTGCTTCAACATATCCCCCAATTCCTCAATGGGCCCTGTACAGAAGGATTACAGAAATTGAAAAATCAGCATTGGTTACTGACCCCCCAAAAGGCAGACCTGTGGGTCATCTTGGGGGCCTCAGGATCAGGACAGGGCATAGGGGCTCTGACAGCAGGGGCACTGACCCCCTAAGCTGAGCACCTGGCAGGACTTCACAGACTCCATGATGACCAGGCCTCTGTGGCCAGTGAATGCTCCAGCAACTAATTGTGCAGAATCAAGGAGTTACCTGCCTTAAAAATAAATAAATAAATAAATAAATAAATAAATAAATAAATAAATAAA